>NC_134319.1:31237718-31561478 GCF_964195595.1 Calonectris borealis
AAAGGTTATAACGATGCAAATACTAAAAGCTCTGTTGAAACAGAAGTGTTATTTCAGTTACACTGGTTTAAAGGAGAGAAGAGTGTATATCCATAAAAGGAGTTATCTTGTAAAATCATTGTGGTTTCATTTATGTATACTTGTATCCAAAACACAGAAGAATTGCCGAAGATCTGCTATGAAAAGAGAACAAGAGAGAGGTGCGTTTTTGCTGTTGGCAACATGCGCTGATGTTAGGTAAGGGAGTGTTGTGGCTTATCTGACCAAAACTTCAGAGTAAGAAAAGCAGCGCCTGGCCTGCCTGCATCCATCTGCAGTAAAGCTGCCAGCTGATATTCTGTTTCTAGTGCCAAGAAGAGGACAGAACTGTCTCAGTCTAATTTCTCTGTGACTGCCCAGGTGAGCAGTATTAGCCAGGGAAAACTTGAATTCATGCTTGGGGGCATGGGCTAAGCACCAGCTTGGGCACAGGGAGAATTTCCCCTGAGGCTTACAGCCTCAGCAGGTAGACCGCTTCTGCTTGACACATCTGTCGTAAACTCTTCCTTCGTCTATTTTGGAAGGGAGATTGTGATGCTGATTTCAGGGGGCTGAGTGATGCTTTCTGCTGCAGTCAGGTGTTACGGTGGTTTCGGGGGCCTTCCAGCCAACCTGTTCTTTGGGGAAAAAAAAGCCCAGAGTGCACAAGTAGGTCTCAGGAGCTGGATGTAGCAGCTGAAAATGGGGCAGTCTTTGTGGGTAATATTGCAAGGGGTTGGACAGGTGCAAAAAAGAGCTCCAAGGAGAGAGAAAGTGGATCAGAGCTCCCTAAAACACTGAAGTGCCAAGGTGAGCAGGCTGCCCTTGTACACGGTGGAGGCTTGGAGGGCTGCAGTAATCTTTATGAGAAAGGCAAGCAACTTGTACTCTTCCACGTCCTATTTTAATGAGTCTCCAAAGGGTTTCTAAATGGAAGTGACCTGAACAGGTATCATGTAGACTCTGTGGAGAATGTCATTATGCTCATTTTTGTCAAATATCCCTTGAAGCGTGCTGGCCCTGTGAAGCACCCCACTTCCCTCTCCCCTGATTGTTTTAATGAATGAGCTCTGTAGATAATGTTTGATCCTGACATGCTACTTCTGGCAGCATCTTGAATGGAGGATCGAAAAACCCTGGGTTTTGAAGCAGTTGCATGTCTCCAGACATTCCCAGGCTGGGCAATGCCCCTCTGTATACAGTGATCTGATTTGGATTAATTCCCCAGTCATTTAAAGAATAGTTTGCGTTGACATTAGCAAGGGATTGTGAGTAGGAAAGGCAGAAAGCCCCTCTCTGTCACATCCCCACCTTCCTTTTGCACTGGCATTGGGACTTCAGCATCCCTCAGCCTAGCCCTCTTAGAGTAACCAATGCTGAATGGTAGGATGCAGCTCAGCTCCGTTTCACTGACAGCCCCAGATGAATAGGTCAATGCAACGATATCCTGCTTGTTTTTGCTAATGGGTGAAGCAAATCAAGTTGAAACCATAGCGTTAGCCAGTTGATCCCCTTTTTACAGCAGGAGCCTTGCCTGAGCTCACTGCAAGAGACGCAAGCACAGCGTAGCAGTGTTCCCTTGGGTCAGGGCTTCTGAGCACGGCAAGCAACAGGAGAGAGGAGTTTGATCCTACTTTGCAGCAGGGAATTGAGACAGCAAGAGACAGATCGTATGTAGCATGCTTCCTTGGATGCTCAGGGAAGAAAAGCAGTGGTTTTAGCATGCTAGATTTTGGCATCTTTTCCCATTTTGTGCCAGTGTGGATTAGCAATGGCTCCCAAGGAAGTGGAGCTCAGTGTGGTCTGCAGAGTGTGTGTGCATGCATGTGAGTAACAGGGGAGTCATGCCCCCTCTGTACCCATGCCCAGGAGGTACAGGCTGGTCAGCCAGATGGAGATTCCTTTTGACAGGCTGCTGGAGGGAAATACAAGCAATGGCATGTCTCATTCTGCATCCCTTGCGGGGCTGGACACATGACTTGTCATTTGTCCAGAATCCAGCAGGACAGTCTGTCCTCAACCCTTAGTCACTTTTCAACGAAGCATCCGACACAGAAAACCTTTGCGCTGAATTTCCGTTTTTATTTCGAGGGTGATTTTTCCTCCCCCCTTCCACCATGTTTTGTGATCTCTCTGCTCTTCTGCACAAACTTTATTGTCCTCCTCCCCCTTCTGTTGTCTACACATTGCTCCTCTTCCTACACAGCACAGGAATATCACAACCTACTCTTGGTTCTTTCTAAGCCAGAACAGCATTAGCATTAGCATTGTGCTGCTGACAGGCAGCTAATATTCAGCAAAAAAATGCTAAGCAGCAGTGAGAACATGTACATGTGCTATACAGAGCATTCTGGCCTTGTCTCTTCAGCCCTGGACCCAACATGCTTCGTAGAGCTCATCCATCCATCTACCAGCCATAAGGACTCTACCTTTATTTCCTACATGAAGTGCTGATTGCCCCGATGGCATGAAATGCATGCGTTAAGTATATGATTGTTGATCGCTTTCTGACTCTGGTAGTGGCTTGGTTATTAAGCTGTCTGCCGGAATGATTTAAGCCACTAATCTCGGCTCTTCCTCGTGTTGCTGAAGCTTGCTTTAGTTAAGACCTGTGGTGTTTTGTGCTAGCCAGTTCCCTCCCTTCCTCCACAGCCCTTCTTGCTTGAAAGAATCCACTCTCCTTGGCCTGAAGGACAACATTTGAATGGGATGTCAGGAGCATCTGATTCTCTATCCTCACATAGTCATTGATCTGCTGGGCAGTCCCCATCTATAAAACACAAATTCTTGTCGCTGTCTAATTCGCAGGTGACCTGCAGGGTTGTAGCTGTACTGTGCACTGCAAGATCTTGGGATGAGTAATGTACAAATACTTGCACAATCCCTCCTGACAATCCTCTTGTGCATTCCCTTGGTCTATTTGAACGGAGAGCAGGGCATTTTGAAGCTTACATTTATGCTGCAAAAGTAAAAATCAAACAAATCTTCTGCTCCTCTTTCAGACTCTTGACACTCAGTAGAAGAGCTGCATTTCTTTGCCTTCATCCTACCTGCTTTATCAGTTCTGATTTACTCCTTTGGCTTCAAGCAAGGCTCACCACTCTTTTGAGACAAATTCCTGAATAAGTGTCCAATAGTTGTCTCGAAGGGCTGTGCATCTATACCAGAACGTCTCTGTCTTCTTGAATGGCTGTGCCTTTAGGATACACATTTTATGGATATTTTGTGCTGCTGCATCTGAAGACTTCCAGTCCTGCTTTTCATATCTGTGCTTTTTCTGTAAAGCATCCCTTTGGAATCGCACATCTCAGGTGCTCTGACTGTCTTCCAGGATGTTTCAGGAGGCTGGCTCAGTAGGTGATGCTCTCCTGCATATATCGCACTGCAATCCAGTGCTGGCTGCCCGAGCGAAAAAGCTGCCCAGTTGGGTGGGATGAGCTTTGAAATGCTGATCATCATAAGCAATGCTTCCTTGATAGCCTTCATATGCAGGAGGAGATTAAAATCAACATCCAGGTCAAATTTCAGCTGAGGTGGTGACAGTCCCATATCTAATTGTCCTCCTGCCCTTTCAATTAGATTTGTCATTGTTCCATGATAAACTTGTGGGCAGCGATTTACTACTGCACAGTCATCTGGGCTCCCATCTCTGAACTCCTGCTGCCAGGCACAGCTGTAAACGCTGGCAGGCAGTCAAAGGCTAAAGATGAAGTATGTGGAGAACCAGGCAGCCTTGAGTCAAGAATGACCTCTCCTGCGTCCAAGGCCTCCTCTGTAAGGTCCTCCCAGGTCCAGCCTCGTCATTTCCAGCTCCTCAAAGGCTGTGAGGAGAGCACAACAGGAATATATAAAGAAGTGGAGAACAGCCAGACACTATTATTTATCTATCCTCCATTTAAACTTAGTTTAGATTGGACATTAGGAAAAATTTCTTTACTGAAAGAGTGGTCAGGCCTTGGAACAGGCTGCCCAGGGAAGTGGTTGAGTCACCATTCCTGGAAGTATTTAAAAGACGTGTAGATGAGGCGCTTAGGGACATGGTGTAGTGGGCATGGTGGTGTTGGGTTGACGGTTGGACTCGATGATCTTAGAGGTCTTTTCCAACCTTAATGATTCTAAGATAAAAAGCAACTGATTGACGTGAGAGCAGGAGGCAGAGCATATGGAAACCTCCTGGTCCCAGGAGAGACCTGCTGTGGCTGCTCTCCAGGGCAGGGCTGAGGCAAATGCCCTTCTCACCTCATCAATCCTGAAGAAGTCCCCTTCTTTTAGCAGATACTATATTTTGCAGATATTCTATTTGCCGTGCAAAGCTGCTATTTCTGCAAGTGATCCTCTGTCAGTGCTTGGGCCTCTGAGGCTGTTGTAGAGGAAAGGGGGGGAAAAAAAGACCAGGACAGGGAAAGGGGAGCAAGACCTCTGCAGGGACACACAGTAGAGACTGTGTAGTCATAGCAGTGTGCTTGGGTGCTGGAATATTTAACGTCAAACGTCTTAGGAGCTGATGATATATAAAATGACATACATCTCGGGTAACTGCTGCTTTCTCCGTTTTGTACTTTCTTCTTTGTGAAACCTGTCAGCCTGCTGTTATGTCCTCTCTTTTTCCTCCTGCAAAGACTCCCTGCTCTATTCTCAAGTCCTCCACTTGCTCCCACACAGGCCCTGTGAATTTTATAGGCATTAAAGGGGACACAGGTTTTGAAAAACTGTTCTGTCTCCTAGATTTCAGGAAGGGGAGCAGCCCTAAAACATCTCTCTCATTCACCACATTTATCTACCCCTGGAGAGGCTCAAAGCAGCTGTGTGCAGCATGATCCTGACAGGTACCCTGCTCCTGGAGATGCCTTTGGCATTCTCTGCTCTGCAGGCTTCTCCGGGGCTAATGTCACATTATTGCTCCTGTCTTGAACCCACAATTTGCATTGTTAATTGCTCTGCAGTGCTGATGGACAAAAGCCCTGGTTTTATCCACAGTGGCAGTCTGAAACCCTGATCTTCTCCTACGAGTGCATTAATTAAGAAGTAGCGGGATGAGTTGATGTGATACAGCTATTTCTGTCCCTCCTGGGGCTGAGAGGAAGAAGCAAGCGTAGCTGAGACGGGACGTACCCATTTTAGTTGCCGATTGCTCTTTGCAATGCAGCGTGCTGATGGAGCAGTTAGCCGTGCAGAGCCCGTTAATGAAGGCGCTTTGAGAAACACAGAGTGGAGAGGTTTAGCTTGTAGTTTGGTCCTGTCTGGCCTAATATCTTTTCTGCCTTTCCCTTTGAGAATCTGGGCAGTCAGAAGTCAGACGTCTCCACTGACTTATGCGCAGCCAGAAATAAGATTGTTAGTTGCTGTTCAGCACCTGGGGCCATTTCTTAGGGCTAAGGCTCAGGACCTAGAACTGAAAAATATCTCCATATCCTAAGTTATTACCGGCAACAAGAGAAGCAGGAATAAGATTAAGACACACAAGGGAGAGAAAAAGGGCAGTGTTACACTGCTGCTTCTCCTCGTATACCTGGTGCAGGCAAGAAAACAAGGACAAAGCTGTAAGGGATTTTGTGACATGGCCAGCCCCTGTCCCCAGTGGACATTTCCCCATATGTGAAAATGACCCACAGCAAGCATCAGGCATCACCCCTGGGGCTCCGTCCCAGCTCCCACATCCCCTGCCACGGGAGGAAGGAGGGAAGGCAGCACTGCCGAGATCTCCCACAGCAGAAGGGGGGCAGGTGGAGCCCCCAACCTACAGCATTGCAGGAGTTCAGGTCCTGCAAACCCTCACCAGTCTTTGTCCCTGCCACACACACATGCACTTGCTCCCGCACCCTTTTGGGGAGTCTGACCTTGCCGAGTGCATTGCCGATTCCATCAGTATTTTTAGACACTTGCTTGGAAGTAGCCAGTGCTGACTCAGGAGGTTTCCAGTCATGAACTACAAATATTCAGACCCTATAGAAAAAGATCAGGTAAAGTTAGAAACATGTTACTGGAAAAAAAATTAGAAGCCAAATTTATTCCACGGCTAAAGGAAGGAGAAAGGGCATGTGTGAAACCTTCAGCTACTTCAACTCTGCTGGTGCCATTCAGGGAAAGGAAGTAAAAAACAATAGCTGTGTCCATAAATATGCTCAGGCAGGGGCTTAAGAGGACATGGATTGCCTAATAAGTCTTTCCGTATTTCTGATCTGCCCCGGCTGACTCAGATTACATTACTGAAATGTCACAATTGCTGAGCATTAACAAGTGATAAGAACACCTTTACCACCGACTAGACAAGTAGTAATTATGCCGCGTCCTTTCCCTCTCCCCTTTATTGTAGCTGTAACGGTTAGAGTCTCCAAGATCCTTCCTCTGTTTAAATAAGAACTAAAAATATGTCACAAGGCAATAAAGCAAAGTGACAGAAGACATAAGAGACAACACAGACGCTATGTTTTATTAAAGGTTTTTCTTAATGACAGGACATTACAAAGCGCTGCATTAACATGCACAAGATGCTGTGGCAAAGAGACTGTATCATTGAAGCTTGACATTTTCAAGAGGAACTTTTCAAAGCTTAGGTGCCCCAATCTTGAAGAAAGCCTTTTGCCACGTTAGTTGGCAAAACGCTTTTTCAGAGCAACAGCAAATGATGTTTGGCGTCGTGGCAGCTCACGAGACTCCAGCTGATGCAATGGTGTAAGTTATGGACACGTCCTGGGATCGCAGACCCTGGGAGACAAATCAAATGGTCTTTGGTAGGCAGGGGTGGATGGAAGGGTGTCTATTAAAGGGACTGCTCCCTGCCCTCTTTCTCCTCCCGTTGTAACTCCCCACGTCTCTCTTGCAGATGGGCTAGCTGCTTTCCGCGCTTTCCTAAAGACGGAGTTCAGCGAGGAAAACCTGGAGTTCTGGCTTGCCTGCGAGGACTTCAAGAAGACCCGCTCGGCAGCCAAGCTGGCCTCCAAAGCCCAGCGGATCTTCGAGGAGTTCATCGATGTGCAGGCTCCTCGAGAGGTGGGTGTGCCAGCACCCTGGGCAGGCAGAGCATCCCTCCGGCGCAGGGAGCAGGTCCATCTCCCCCAGCTGGGACCTGCGGGGTGCCGGGCGGTCGGGGAGACCTCCCTTCCCTCCCAGAGATGATGGTGAGGAGTGGATAAGGAGGATGGGAATGCCATCCTGCCTGCTACAGCTGCCTCTGCTCGCAGTGACTCATCCCCTGGTGAGGGCAACTACTTTGACGATACTAAATTAGTCACAGCCAGTGAGTTCACTGGCAACTGCAACCTACATTTCCTAACCCCTACAAGCTTCCTAGGAGTATTTCACCTTGCTCCTCTCATTTACTATCAATCCCCGGGCAGGCTATTGGGCTCGTTTCTCGCAGGACATTTTGTATAAGAGCATCCCACGAATGACTAACTTGTTGACTCTCCAGGGAGGGGAGTGTTTATCTGCTGACTAACTCCCAACTCAATTAGACCTCCTAAAAGATGCAAGCAATAACTCGGAGCTGAACAAAAAGTGCAGTCACAACGTGAAGCCTAGAATTGTTAAGTCCTCTTTCAAGTACTGACAGGCTGATGCGACTGTCAGATCCTGCGTCGTGATGTTGGGTTACGTTATCGTATTCATAATGCAACCAGGAGGGTGCCTACTGCACCCGCTCTCCCACGGCGGTCCTCCTGCGAGATTGCATGGGTGCTTGTCACCGTACAGGTGCCCGCGAGGGGATCCCCCTAAAAGGGCTCTCTTTACGCCATCTTTGAACTAGGACGGCTACTGCGAGGCCACTGAGAAGCACCCAGATTTACACCCAGTGGTGTGGCCGTCTCGGGGCACGCTTCAATCCCCATCACCCTCAGTGAGCATCTTTCTGCTGTTATTCATGAAGCTGGGTGAGATTTTTCAGGACTGCAGGGCTGAATCTGGATTAGAAATGTGAGCGCAGGTTGGACAGGGTCTTTCCTAAAATTTGGGAAATCCTGTTGTCGTAATTTTGATGTGCTAGAATGTGAAATGACCATTAAGTGACACAGAGAGCTAATCTATATCAAGTTAGTTAAGGCAGACAGCTTTACTTTCTAGACTCCTTTAAGTTTGGACGCTGGGTTAATAACAACAAATAACGTCTTTTCAGCCAGGTTTTAAACAATAACTCTAACAGACGCTGACTGCTTTGCTAGGGAAAGAAAACAGGAAAACTCACATTGTTGGCTTTGCAAACAAACGTCAGTCATAACATGAGGGTGGTTTATTTTTTCAAGTCCCTGCTCGAGATATTGTAACACGAAGCTGTTATGGGAAAAATCAAACAATTTATTTTATAACAACAGAGTTTAAAAACATTTAATAAGAGTGTGCTAATAGTTTACACCCAGCTAAAAGTTCATTCATCCTTATATTGGGCATGTAGTGAAGAATAAAGGGACTAGAGAAATCTTGGTCGACAGGAGAGAGGCTAGGCTGAGTCAGCATTTTTAGAAGATGTGCTACATAAACCTGTGCTTAAGAGCCTGAATAAAAGTAATTTGATTTCAGAAGTGCTCAGATCAATATGAATCTAGTTCATCTTTTCCAAATTTGGGGCAGGATTCATAACGCTAGATCACTAGACCCCGCAGTGTTTGGGGGGCTGTTTAGGCATGGACAAAGGTAGGACCTTGGTTCTGCTGCTGCTTTTACAGCCACGGCTGAGACGAAATGTGCCATTTGAAGCAGGCAAACTGGTCACTCAGTACCAAACTCTCTTCTGCTATTTTTCCCAGGTGAACATAGACTTCCAGACACGGGAGCTGACAAGAAGAAATATGCAGGAGCCCTCCCTCTCTTGCTTTGACCAAGCTCAGGGGAAGGTGCACAGCCTGATGGAGAAAGACTCTTACCCCAGGTTTCTGAGATCCAAAATTTACACAGACCTGCTGTCTCAAACCCAGAGGAGACTCAGCTAGAGCAGCGATGGAGCCCTCAGAAACCACGTGCTTCCCACAACAGCCAAAACCCGTGTCTAAATGTGAAACTTTCCTGGTGTTGAAAGCAGTGGGAATGAGAAAAGAGGGAGAAGGGGAAGAGGAGACTTCCAGAGAGTGAATCAGAACGTGGTAGTAGGACTCTTTGAATTTCTTTTGGTTAGTGGTAGCATCTTGCAGTTGTTGCCTCTCTCTAGCACAAAACCATAATCCTCTCTAGTCACGGGGTCATCTGTGGGGAAGGCAGGTTTCCTTTGAAGTTACTACGCTGGTTTGTGTGTAAATAATGCCACTGCACCTTTCCATCCTTCCAGACATCTTCCTGGCTCTCACCTCTCCCCTCTGTTTGGGGCAGTTCTGAAACTTCTGAAGTCAAGTCTAGTCCAAAGCATCATCTCTCACACTGGCTGCTGGGATCTGGATCCAGAGACCGTAAGGAGGGAGAGAGGGGAGGGAGAGAGAAGGCAAAGGCACATGATTCATGCTGCTTTCTGGAGTGGAAACCATCAGCCAGCTCAGCTCACCTTTCCCTTTTGGTTGCACATCTTATGACACCAGCTGCTACCCTGACACCGCCCCTTATCTTTCAGGGATGGAGACTAAGAGTTATTTTCCGTGTGATTGTCAAGGAGCTGAGTTGTTCTCATGAGGAAGGTGATCCCAAAAGCTCTCGCTAGACCTGGTCAGGCAAGTCTTCTAGTGCGAATGATTGTTTTTCATTAATATTATTTATTTGTACTGTAGTTCAGCCTCAGGACGCCAGTCATCATTCAGGCTTCGTTGTGCTAGGCTCCGTACCAAAACCTAACACAAAGAGGCTCCTGGCCGCCAGAGACATTAACAGACTTGGTGGCTTCTCGGGAACGACCTGCAGGCTGTTGGGAAAGAGTCAAGAGAAGGAATGTCCCATCTGCCCCATGCTGAGATGTAAGAAGAGCACAAGACCTGCCTGCTATGGCAGATAGCATTTTTCCTGTAGTACCTGACCAGCGCATAGCAGGGAGAGGTAACATGAAAATCACAATTATATTTTTGTTATTTACTGATTATTGACTGTTGTTGTTACCTACCGATCGTCCGCTGTGGGTTCAATGCCATGTAAAGAACTACTGAAGACACAGACCCTGCTGCATGGTGCTTGCTTAAAAACGGGACACAGGGAAGCGCGCAGTGAGCAGGACGAGCGTCGGGGTGTGAAGTGGTGTATGAAGTGTACCTTGGCCCTATTCCATCGCCTGGACAGCCAGCTGCGGGAGAAGACTCTGTGCAGATGTCAGTTGTGTAGCACCTCCTCTGTGCTGTGCAATAATACTTACCATCTGAAGGCCCCATTTCTATGGCATTGCTTTTCCAGTTTATCATTTGTCAGATTCTTGCAATATTTTCTAGTGGAGAAGCAGACAGCCTGTCTGTGGATTTAAGCCTACAGACCAGAGGTCTATTTTCTTAGTTTTATGAAGGCTTGGAAAATGACCCCATGGTTGTTTTCCTTCTCTGTCACCCACAGATCAGAGGCTGTAAGCCTCTGCTCTAGTTTAGGGTGGGTAGGTCGATACATCAGAAAGCTGGTGATAAAGATTTAGTGTATGTGGTGTAAACTAGGTAGACTGAATTCTAAAGCTAAGTATAATGTGTTCAGAATGAGATACAAACAGCCTGCTCGGATATTAAAAGCTACTGTCCATGCATTAGGTAGGAAGCAGGTTTTGAGGCTTTTTGTAAGGATGCTGTGCAGGACGTTAGACAAATAGGTTTAGGATCAAGATAGGGATGGTGAGCTTGTTTGTTTTATTTTGGAGGTGTATTCCTGTGGTCTCTAAGACACCAAAGTCTAAATACGGTGCAAGTGGAAAATTTATGTTCAGTAGGGAAACCTGCTTTTCAGTACCTGGTTGGTCGGCTCTAGAATTCTGCAGTTTCAGATCTGCAGGAAAAGATCAGTGAAAGGTGGGCACTGGAAAGTGCCCCAGATTCATCCAAGGGGTCTACATCATGCAGTGGCTCAACAAGCTGTGAGTTTAGCTGTTCGTGGGCCCAGAGCTTTGTGGCAAACAAGGTACCTGGCAAAGAAGGTCTAGTGGGACAGGCGTCTGGGGAAACGTGTGCAATGCTCTGGAAGGGGTCAAAGACAGAAGCAAAGGAGATAGTCATGCATCCAGTGGCTGTCCCTGGTCGTATCCGGGCTAACCAAGTGGAACAGAGTTACATCGCCTATACAGCCCCCTCCTGCTATAGGTGAAAGGGAAGGAGGAGGGCAAATCATCCCACATTGCGGTGAAACATTCTCAATGCTTGACCTGCAAGGGAGGATGCAAAGCCACTGACTGTGAGGAGGGGCTGGAAGAACTCTCCTTTCCAAGAAACACTGTGTCTACTACGCCTGCATAACACAGGATGGACTGGGATCTGTCAGGGGCACAGGTTGCTTTGGCTGAAATAGTTCCCCTTGAGATGGCCTGTGGTGCCAGTTGTACCCAGTGTCACTGCAACTGCAAAATGGCACAGTGACTGGTGATCCAACCGCTGCAACGCGGCAGCTCAGCTTCCCAATGTTGTGGCGTCAAACAAGCTGTGTTGGAAGGGATGAAGGGAGGCCACCTTCTCTGGCCCTGCCTTCCTCCGTTTCAGCCTCCTCTTGACTGTACATGCAAAAAACATCCCAGTGCTGCCCTGGATGTGAGAGACAGCAGCAGCAGGCTTATGCAGTCATTGCTTTTAAAGAGAAGGCAGAAGGCTATGTTAACTGCCTTGTGGTATTTCTCTTAAAGCCACCGATAGGCCTTCTGAGTGGGCTTGGGTAGTGCTGACCTCTAGTGCCAACTGAGGCATCCCACACGAGGCTTTTCAGCAAAGTGCCCTGCAGCCACCCGCGGCGGTGAGGGTCCCAGAGACAACCGGGACGTGAGGAAACAGCAGAACAAGATGTTTTTGTCGAGGAACGAGGAACAGAGACTTGGAAGTGAGGGCGATTCCCAGGCTTCCCTGATGGCTACAAAGGCTGGTCCTGTTCAGAGTGTGACTCCAGAAAGCCCAGGAGGTAACGTCTCTCAGCAAGCTCCTCCAGCGTCGGTGCTGGCATCCTTTCAGTTCATGTGATAATTCATCAAAAAACTTCAAAGTAGCCAAAAAAACCCAAAAAACCAATCTGCCCTCTCTCCTCCATCGACCTGGGGGATTGCTTTGAAGTGGGCGCATTCAGAGATGGCATTGCTGCAGTTGTGACAGGAACTGTATTCATGCCGGCTGATGTAGGAGAAGTGTTTTGCCCGTGAAATTGGTGCCAGATAATATCCTCCACGGGAAACGTCCTAGAGCACAGAGTGGAGCACAAGTATTGTCTGAGGCATATGAGTCTATCATGGTTATTTTTGTTGCTGCTCTTACAGTTTGTCTCTCTTGAAGGAAAGCAGACTAGTTATTTAAAGTAATTTTTTTTTTTTTAAACAAGAAATTGGCACCAGCTGCTTCTTTTATGCCAAATGTCAGTCTGAAGTGAATTAAAATAGGCAGCTTGTAGCTCTTCCCCTTAAACCAGGGGCTGATTAAGGAAATAATGACTGAGCCAAAGCTTCGGAAAGTACTGAGTGATGACTAATCCCCATCAAGGACAAATATCCTATCTTTGATTCATCTCTTACTGATGTGAAAGGGATATTCATAACTTACAAACCCCATTTCCCCTCTCCACAAGCACACACCTCCAAAATTTTCCTCCTGTTTCAAGTAATGTCAGAGAGTGCCATCACATGAAGAGAGAAAAAAAAAAATCGTTTTGCTCAGCTCTTTTTATTCTGTGTGTTTGCTGGCACATATCCAGTCAGCTCCCAAGTCCTTTGACAGCAAAAGGGAAGAAGAGTTTACAAATTGCCTTTCCCTTTTCTACAAGCTTCTGATGTCGTTAACTCCAGAAGCAAATGCAGAACCCGAATCAGCTTTGAGTTTCTTTCTCCTGCTTTGGCCCGTCAGCCAGGTTTGGGATGATTTCCGTCACTTTTACTGGAGTTGTTCATGTACCGATGGGTCCCTGCCCTGCACGCTGGGGAGGTGTGAAGGGCAAAGTCCTGCTAGTCTAAGCAGGGGAGGGAAATAGGTGTGTGCGTCTGCAGGTGTGGGTGGGTGAGAGTGCATGTGAATTCATGTGTATGTTATTTAGCGTCTCCTACTAAAGAAGCTTTTCTGAGACATAGATGTGCATGTTAAAATAGGAGAATTAGGCATAAATGACATAAAATGAGATTTTTAGCCAGTGTTGTGTTTGCCTTGTGTGTAAGTTTGACTAGTAATAAGAGACGTAAAACTCTGCTAGGCTTCCAGTTACCCATAAGAGCACATGTATCAAACTGAACTGAATGTTCACTGATAGACACAAAACCAAAATGTTTACAGCATTCAGAGCAATAGCAAAGCATACCTCATGCCAGTCCCGGAGTGCCTCTCACCCGTCAGTGCAAGCTCTCCCCTCCCTGGGGGCCTCTTCCTTCTCTCTCCAAACCCCTCTCTTTCTCAGTCCTGTCCTCGTGGACTTTCCTCTTCCTCCTCCTTACGGTCACCTCCCTGAAGCACTCCTGTCAATGCCAACCTTCCTCTCCACCAGTACTGCTTGTCCCTGTGTATCCGAGCCTGGGTCTCGTAACCTCCTGCCATGCCCTCCTCTTTGCATACCCTCCATCCCCATCTATCCCTCCTCTCTCCTTTGCCTTTTACTTCCCCAGACACTTGTCTCTGGTCTTGCCATCTCTCTCCTACGTACCTCCTACTGTCACTATAAAGCTCCTAGTAGCTATTCCTTGCCCATTATATAAGAAGAAAATGCTTCACGTAATTTCTGCATTATCTTTAATTCCTGGGGCTGCTGCAGTTGTCTTCTTCCTTGGTACTGTGTTTTCTCCGGCATCAAAGCGTTATATCACAAAACTGGAATTAAAGTACATTTTGCTGCTAGACCAGAATGCTTTTCTCTACCACGCACCCCTTGGGTTTTGCAGAGGCTCAGCTTGTCTCCAGTATTCTGTCTTCTTCCTCCATCCACGCTCCACGTGCTGCGGCTGTGGCAGGGGCTGGCTAAGCGAGAGGGCAGCCCTGCTGCGCGGAGGCAGCGGCTGCTCCGGCAGGGTCACAGCTGCGCTTCCTCCTGGCTTTCTGATATAAAAGAAGAGTGTAAATAAAGGTGTGTGTGTTGTATTTGCTTAGTAAAATCAGTCGGTGTGCTCTGTGCTTCCTCTTGGTTTTACTGGAGGGTCGTATCTCTAATTTGAGACTGCAGTAAACTCAACTGGAGTTCAGGGAACCGAGGGCATGGGAGGGAGGTGGCAAAAGGGGATGAGCTTATTACTGAAAAAAACAGAATATTTCTGGCAAAAAGGCACAGAAGAAAAGGCAGTGCCTGCTTCTGGAGGGACCTGGCATACCAGGGAGGTATGGGGACCAGCTGTGGTGTGAATTGCTTGTCTCCAGTAGCCCCACAACTCCCAGTTTGCCTCATGTGCTGCGTGCCCCAGCCTGGATCTAAAACACGATGGATGAGGAGCTGGTCGGCTTTGCATTTACAGCGTAGATAACGGCGTTGTCCTAAGAGAAATGTCTTCACGTTGCTCCATCAGTGCCCACGGTCACCAGCTAAAAAGCCATGAGGGTTAGGAGGCATCTTGTGTTGGGTTTACCCAGGCAGTCCTCTGCAGGATTACTGGTAATGAAGAGAGCAGGGTACAAGTACTCCCTGGGTAGATCCCCCTTCCTTAAAACCATGATCGAAGTATCTCATCCTCCTATAAGCTCTCTCCCCCCTCCTCTACAAGCAACCCAAATCAGACCCACAGAGTTCAGATTTTTCTTCAAGCTCTCTGGCACCTCCGTCTTCGGTGGGATGGCAGTGTCCCACCGGCAGGAACGGGCCTTGAGGACCCGACTCCAAACCCAGGCACCAAATAAGGCTGTCTTAAATAATAACGATGTCTTGTTCCTTGGGAAACATGCTTGCAGGTGGCTCAGAAGAGATTTAGGAGGGCATTATTGTACGGAGTGAACTCAGAAGTGAGCCACCAGGTACTTCTGGTGGCTCTTTTAAGACCTTCACTATGCCACGTTTTTATTTTAATTAGGTATTTTTGCTGTAACTGCCTCCACAGTGTCCGGGTGCTGCTGGTGTTGGTAGATGACAGCAGCAGCTCTTTGGGCAGGACATGTGGGCTGATCCCTTCCCGTTCAGGGGAAGGCACGGGCTCCGGTTCGGTTTGACCTTCCCTCTGCATTAGCTGCTCGTTTGCTAGGCTCACCTTCCCCTAATGAGGCTGGAAAAGCTCCTCAGCCGTACCAGATGTCCGACCAGCCATGATATCCCCCCTGAGCCGTGTCACCGCATTGTAAAGCGTTACTCACCTGTACCATATAGAGACCGTGAGGATGTAATGAACAGCCTGAGAGTACTTGCTCTGCGCCCGAGTGCCTGAAAAGGTGCGGGTCGAGCATGTTTTCCTGCGTGGAGAGGAAAGTGGGAACTGCGAGCCCAGGGATGGAGGGGTGTCGCATAGCAGAATTGCTGAGGAGGAAAAGGATGGGAGAAGCTTGTGCCTTCCCGGACCCTGCCCTCATCCTTCTGCGTGCTGGTTTCACTGGTGCAGACATGCTGGCTGGGGCAGTGAGGAAGGGATGTGTTAACTCTAAGGTGTCGGTCTCCTCTGTTGAAGCAATTTAGAACCAATCTGCCTGGAAGTACAGTTTGAGTCACAAATACTGTCAGTAGAATCTAGGAGACTACAAGGAAGGTAAATCTGAAGAGCCTTCCACCAGTGCATGGCTGTCCTTTTCTGGGTACACCCCGCTGCTGCCTGTGATGGATTGCCCACCCCAAACCCCAAACCCGAGGACCTGAGCGCAAGCAGCATCAGGAGCAGCCGTCCTTGGAGCAGGCTGCAGCAAAGCTTCCCCGCAGCGAGGGGCTGCTGGCGTCTGCCCGGGGAGTAGCTGCGGTCGGAGCCGAGCGGGAGCGCTGGCTTCAGCCCGGGGAGGCCGGCAGCGTGGAGAGCGGTGGTGGCCGGTGCAGATGGGTGGTGTGAGCAGTCCATCATGGACAAATTACCCATTCCCCTGAACCGGGTACCTCACGGAAACCACACAGAAATCTGCAGGACTTTCCCGGGGGGGAAGCCAGGGCTGCAGCAGCGGGTAACTGCTTGTTCAGCCATGCTTCAGGGGGAAAATGGAAAACCAAGCACTTCTCTCCCTGCCGGGAGCGTGGCGGGGGGACACGGGGCTGCTGAACCAGCCAGTCGGCTCTCTCCAGCCCAACCACCTCCATACGCATCCTGCGGGGAGAAGTGGCCATGGCTGGGGAGCAAACGCTCTTTATCAGCCCACTAAACCCACTGGCACGCAGCCAGAAGTGGCCGCGGCGACGGTGGCACAGCTGGGGCATCAGCCTTTCCCGCGGACCCGATGCCACGGGTGGCACGGCTCCCACCTGCCCCTGTGCCAGCGTTTCGGTCACTCTGCCTTATTGCCAAGCGTGAAAACAAGTGCCAGGTCTGCTCCCCGTACTGGGACCAGGGCTGGGGGATGCATGAGCAAGTGCTCCCAGGAAAGGGAGCAGTGCGGATGGATCAAGCATGATCAGGCCATGAAGAGCAAACAAATGCTTTCTCCATCTATAAAAAGGAGGCAGCTCGCATCGAGGTCTCGATTTGACCCATCCTTGGGGGATAAACTGGGGAGAGGCGAGCGGGACTAGGCTGGCGAGTCACCGGCAAAGCCCAGGGTGAGGGCTGGCAGTGGGGAAGGGGGTGAACAAGTAAGGAATGGGAAAGGCAAGGGTTGGCTCGGCAGGCAGGGAAAGCAGGTCTGGGGACCACGGTGTGCATTAGCTAGAGATGGGCAACAAGAGCCGGAGAAGTCAGAGCGACTTGGCAAGTCCCAAGGGCCAGTTTAGGGAGTCTGGAGCAGCCTGGGCTTGCTGGGGAAGGGTCAGACAGCACCTGAGAGCGATCCCAGGTACTAAAGGGGGAAGGGGAGGTGTTAGCAGGGGCAGAGACCAGCGTGAGGGCGGCTGGGGGGTTGTTTGGGTGTTAGCAGAAAGTTGCAGGGTGGGAGATCTGCTGCAGAGTGGGGCTGAAGCAACCCCATGGGGACTGCAACCTGCCTGGAGAAAGGGCTTCAACGGGGAAGGGCTGAGGCCAAGCAGAGCATCTCCTGAGCAGGTCTGGCAAGTGAGGGAGAGCAGCGACCTGGATCCGGCCCGGCCCTGGGCGCACCGAGGGCACTCCTCGCCTGATGCAGAGCCCACCCTCCCTGCCAAAAGGTGAGTGTTTGCTTCATGGTCTGCACAGGGTTGCATTTAAAAACAAAAATTAAATGAGCTTGTTTTCCTCTGGAAATCAGTGCAGTGGAATTTATCAGTCCCTCTGTCTTCTTTCTATCCCTCTTTTTTTGCCCTAATTCCCTCGCTTTTTAAAATTGTTTTTCATCTGCTGCTTCTTCCCTCTAAACCTGTCTCTGAGCCAAAACAATTTACATGCATGCAAGGAAGGATCTGCCATTAGTGCTGCTCTGTCTCTCCTCTTAGTTAGGATATATTTAGCCATCGTCTTTGTTGGTTGGTTTTGTTTTTTTTTTTTTTTTGCTGTTCAGTGGCTTTAAAGAGCAGGTGCCGGGAACAGAAAGAGATTAAAAATACCTGCTGTCAGATACCTCTCCCTACGCAGATGTGCTCCGGGGCTGTGCAAGGCAAGCATGAGAGCAGAGTGGATAACAGCTGCCCCTCGAAAAGCTCATTTGTAATTCTAATTTTTTTATTTCAATAATCGCTTTCCGCACTGCTACAAATTTCCAGAGCAGCTATTTCCTCTCGTGCTTCATGTGAACGCAGCGTGCGCTTTTGTTGGGAATCAATTAAACGCCCCGTGGGTTAGGGTGGGGGCCTGTTGTCGCACAGGAGCTGCCGAGGGACAAGCGCTGCTGCCTGCGCGGGCAGCTGCCCGTCCTGCACCGGGGTAGGGGCTTCCCTGGGTGGGCAGGCGTGGAAGGAGCAAGGCTCACCTGCAACCACACGGACATGGCATCCCACAGCCCGTGGCCGAGACCCAGCTGTGATGTGGCTCCTTGGGGACCCCTTGCAAGCGCCGCGCTGCTGTCGCAGCCTTGGCAGCTTCCTCGCTCCTCCCGCACACCATCACCAGCTTCCGAGCGATGCCGCGCTCCTGCCTGCACAGCAGCAACCTCCCGCCACGGGTGATCCCCTGCCAGCACCCCTTTCCCCACCTCCTTTGCCTACATCTCTCCTTAAGCACAACCAGAGCTTAACAACAGCTTGCTGGCGGAGGAAGGGGCTGTGCAACACGACCAGAACCTTTAAGTCTCTCCCTTCCACTCCTTTGCGCTCAACATCTCCCTGATTTAATGCGGACGGCTGCGGGGGACTCGTCGGGCTTCTGGCAGCCTCTGCTGAAGCAACGCAGGGAGCCTGCGGTGCTGTCTTCAGGTTTTACTGTTCCTGATTGCCACCTCTGCGGTTCCCCATCGGTTTAGGAGAAATCAGGTGTCAGGCTCCTCAGTGAGCCTGCCCGGCCCACATCTGCGATGCAGCGAGACCCCAGCAGCGTGGCTCGCCCTGGACCTGGCTCTTCCTCCTCCTCCTCCTCCTCCCTGCCTCCCCTTCCCATCCATTTCTGTATCCTCCCCTTCTTACTCCACTCAAACCATATAAAAATACAAACATACCTGGTACCAGAAACTCTCGTCAGAGCTTGGCTGTGCTGTGGGGCACACGTGCAAGGACGCTTTGCACCCAGTCACCAGTCGCTCCTTGTTTCCCTGTTACCCACCTCATTTGTGTAGTTTTGGGGCTGAAAACTTTATTTTCCTGTTTTTCAAGGTTGCTGGCACTTCACAAATACTAACTCAGAAACAACAGCAGCAATGCCTGGGGCTGAGAGGTTTTGTGTTTTGCTTCTGATGGGGAAGCTGGTAGCTACCCCTGCAAACGCCGGTGCTGCGCTGGCAAAGGGCGGCTGCGGATGCAGCTCTCCCACCGCAGGTGCTTCCACGGTCCAGCCATCCCCAGCCCAGGCGTGCAGGGTCCCCCCAGTGCACCCTGCCTGGGTTGCCAGGACCTCCCTGGTGGAAATGAAACCCCGAGAGGGCCGGTCCCCACGGATGGGAGGTGGGCTTCATGCCGGCAAGGCTGCGGCACGGTTACGGGAAGGGAGCCCGGCCCCAGGCGTTGCGACACAGATGAGTTTTTTGTGTTCCAAAACAAGGACTGATAATACAGGGAACCGCGCTGGAGCCGCGGGAGGCTGCTAAGCTAAATGAGACAGGAAGCATGTAATTAAATTAGATATAGAGCGGCATAAAGACGTCTGAGTACACATATGTCGTTGGGCTCGGAGGCTATTGTGTAACCCTGCTGAAGAGCTCTGCATTATAAAATATTGCACCTACCGCATCCCATGCTGGCGAGCTGCCTATCCTTGAACGGCAGCTCCCGTCCCATCGAAGGGGAGAGTTAAAAAAGCTGCCCCACAGGAGCAGAGCCGCTGGCCAGTGCTTTGTGCAGGGGGCTGGTGGCTACGGCAGAGCGGGCGGAGGGTCCGTCCCGGCCTTGGCAGGGAGGACGTCGCCGGAGCAGCCTGATCCCATTCCTGCGCCTGGGCTCAGACCCGGCTGAGTGGTACTGGCTGTGTCCCAGAGCCATGCCCTGGTTTCAAACACCCAAGCATGGGACCTCATCGTGAGCGTGGCAGGGGTTCGGGTGGGATTTCCTACGGCTTTGTGCATCTTCTGGCTGAGTGGCTGTGGTGCCGGGAAGATACAGCCTTTGATTGACTCTTTCCCTCCCACTGAGGATTTATAGAGCTTGCAGGGACCAAGCTCCCACTGCAGGCATTTCCTTACTTCTGCCTTGCCAGCAGCTTTGCCTCACCTGAGCTAAAAGCTGCTACAGAGGGGACAAGGTAAAACCACACACGCGCTTGCCCACCGCGCTTTATTTCTATGGGAAAATGCAGTGGGGAGACAGGGGCTGAAGCAAAGCGGAGGTTGCAGCAGGCTGTAATGCCAAGGCAGAGATGCACAGAGTTTCTCCGCTCTGGCTCGCATCACCCAAGCTCCTCTCCCACGGGCCGTGGCTGTTGCTGCCGTCCCGGCTGTGGTTTTGCCATACAGTTACATTTCCCCGGCTGCTTCAAGCAGCACGTGGCTCCCAGCACAGCGGCTGTCTCGGGGAGCACGGACTTGCTGCCAGAAGTCATCTGTCCTCTGTGTCTGTAACACGTGCCCAGCCTCCCGGAGGTTTTTCCTCTCGGCATAACCTGCTCGGGGGATGCCCCAAACACCAGAGAGAGTCACCAGAGCATCCTATGACTTTGCAAATCTGTAGGCGGGAGAACGGGCTGCAAAGCGTGAACACAGTTTTAAAGGGAAAAAGGACACGGATGAAGTCCTGCTTAACACCGGGCATGTCCCAAAATGATGAGACAAAACAATGCAAGGGCATCAGTGAGCACTGCATCTGTGCAGAGAACCGGGGAGGAGATAGAGATGCAGGTAATGGAGGAGAAGAGCCGTTACCGCCCGGACCAGTGGCTGATGTTGTTGGCCGACAGCTACAGCTGGGAGGTGAGTGCAAAGGGTACGTGTGCGTGCCGAAATACCCGGGTGTGAGCTCTCCTGTGGGTACCAGGAGCCCGTACCCACGTCAGCGTGGCACTGCCGCTGCGACACCAGTGCTCCCAGCATGGCAGTGAGCTGGGGTGGAGCACCAGGCTGATGTGGCCAAGCACTTCCAAAACCTGTGTTAGATCAAGTGATGTCCACGCTGTGGGCATGCACAGACCTTCTCAGCATCTGCACAGGCAAAGGCAATCTTACAGCCCTCTCACCCTTACACTTCCCCTCCTTTCCTTAAATCCACAGCAAGGATCACAGCTCTAATCATGGTTTTAAAGCACAGGGAAGACATGAACAAGAGCTTTCTGTAGCTCCAAACATTTATCTGTAGCTGAATATCTGCTAACCAAGAAGCCTTAAACTTATTTATTCAAGTGAAAAAAGCCAGAGCTGTTGGGAAAGAGGCTGTTGTTGTCATTAAAGCTGAGACAGGAGCTAAAAACGTGTGTTTGGTCATTAGTTCTGATGCGTTTTTCTGGCTAGCCACGGGCAAGACAATTCAGTGGCTTTTTCTAAGTGGTAGGAGAAAGACAGGAGTCCCCGTTACAGTTCAAGGGAGCTGAGGTGCCTAGTGCTCCTCCGAAAGTCTCCCATCCTGATATCCTCGTGCTTCTGCTCTCCAAAGGCAGCTCGAGAGGGACCTTCCTCCCCGGCCCGGGGCCGAGAGGGCTGTGCGTGCTGCCACCTCCCCCCGCACGGCTCATCTCCCACGGGCAAGACGCTCTGGCAACGTCCCACGCGTGATTAATGCAGGCAGCAAGGGTAGGAGACAACCTGAGCTCTGGAAAAATGGCTGTGCTGGTAATAGCAGGGACCAAGTGGGGAGGAAGGAAGAGGATGAGGAGCGGAGATGGCAGCTCTTGCCTTTGCCCTGGGACGGCCGTGGGCAGGGGGGTTTAGGGTCGCTCCCTCCACCCTGGGGATTGCAGGGAGGGCAGCTCTCCAGGACCCTGCGTGGGCCCAACCTTGGCAGGGGGGACTTGTTGGCTGTCATGGACCTCTCTGCTTGTTCCACCAGACCTTGGGGTTCGCTGGTGCACAGTGTCTGACTGGTTTAACTCTTTTTCTTCATCCTTCTGTTTTGCTGGTTCAGTCCTTCCCCTCCAGTTTCCAACCTCTCCCCTGCTTTTAGTCTTTTCTTTCCATCTTCAGTTCTCATCAGGATCCACCTTTATCAGATGCTTTCCCAAGCTTTGCTCAGACGTTCTTTGATGCGCATCCCCTCCCCTTCTCTTCTCCCACCATAGACCCAGCAGAGAATTTGCGATGAAGAAGTGCAACTTCTGCCAGCACGTGGGGTCAGACATCGGTCCTTATTTATTCTAGCTGTGGACTGGCAGTGTAATTTGGGGGGACGTGGAAACCTCACACCCTTCTGCTCTCTCTGCAGTGCAAGGGGGGGTGTATTGCATTGCCCTGGGGAGCGCAAACCCTTCCCCCAGGCTTTGCAGCTGCCCCCGGGATGCTGCGGAACAGCCTGACTCTGCTGGGGACCGCCATCCCCTGCTTAAACCACCCGGGGAAAAGCACCTTGCTGCGATGCCGCCACGCCAGCCCTTGCAGCGCCGGGAGGATTGGAAGCCCTCGGGCAGCAGGACAGAGCTGACGAATTGCCGTGCATCACGGCGTCTGTCCTGTCCCTCTCGCTCTCCCCATCCACGTACCCGCCCGCCGGCGGTTACTCAGCAGGCTCCGCACGTCGGTGGAAACGAGCCTGTTTTTTCCTGTTATCGAGGAAGCAAGTTATGACTGTGATGCTCAAGGACAAGCCTGGGCCTCCCACCCCCCCTTAACGGCACAAAAGAAACCTACCTAAGCCGTTCTCTTCGCCGGGCGCTGCCAGAGCAGCTTTTGGTTGGTTGGAGGCTGGAGCGATGCCGGGTCCCCCTCCCGCCTCCCACCCGATATAAAGCACGGCTCCTCGACGCTTTTCCAGCCGACAGCACACGACCGTGGGCGCAGGTGGTGCCGCAGCTGCCTGTTGCACGCCCCTGCCGCCGCCGTAAGGACCCGATGAGTTGCTGGATGCCTGGGTGCCCAGCTCTCAGCATGTGCCGGGGGTTAGCCGCGCTCCCCATCACTTGCCTGGAAAGGTAAGAGGCTTCGCCACGCCGCAGTGCTGGGATGCAGAGGGTTAGCTGGAAAAGATGCACCTAACTTCGGAGCGGCCGGGCCAGCCTCTGCTGCTGCGGTTGTGATGTTTCGGTAGAAATTGGGGCGCAGACCGCAAAGAAACACACAGCGAAAGATGCCTGCAGAAGTTCCTTCAGGTTGACAGCAGCAGGACTATTTTTGTCAACACGGTTGAAATGTTCAGTGACACGTTGCTCCTCCTGCCAAACATGGCTCCGGAGCCCCACGCTGCCGGCTTGACATTTAAACACTTATTTTTATATGAGCGCCTTGGGATGCCTGAATGAACTGCAGCACACAAATAGCAGCGGGGCCGCGCGCTGCCTCGGGGGGGGACCCCGGGAGAGGAGCTGATTTAGCAGCAGCTCCTGCCGTATTGCCGCAGAGACCTCCCGGCAGGGAGGTGCCTCCGTGCCACCGCCGCAGAGCCGCGGTGACAGGCAGCCGTGTCCCAGGCTCTCGCAGAGGGGGCTCTGGCACAGGAGCATCGTGCTGCCGCCGGGCTCGCTGGGTCTGGAAGGCATGGGGTAGGTGGAGGGTGCCACCGGGGAGCGCAGCCATCTCCATGGCGTGGTGGCAGGCTCCTGGTGACTCAGGGGCACCCCCAAAAAAAAAAAAAAAAAAAAGCAGGGGAGCATCAGCCCTGCTGCAGCAGCCTCGCAGCAGGGAGATGCTCCCGCTCCGCTGAGCAGAAAGCAATCGCTGTGTTTTTCCAGTGTTTTGAGAGCAGCGTAGCACTGCCGGGAGAGGGGGACGGGAAAAGGAGCCAGGTTAGCTCCAGGGAGCCAAGGGGGGTGGTGGGGGCTCCAGCTGGGCACTCAGCAGCTGCTCTGCTACCTGCCCCAGAGGAAAAAACTCGCCGAGCTTTATAAATGCATGCGGCGCTACCTGGGAAGCAAGGCGGAGGAAACGGTCCCCTGGGCTTAATGCACTGCTGAGCGTGGTTGCCAGGGAGCAGAAAAAGCAATCGGGGGAGCATTTATTTCGTACATCAGAAGGCAAAGAAGCAGCTGAAGTTGAGGAGCGAGGGTTGCCCCTCCAAGCTGTGTCGGGTCCCTGGGGTGCAGTCCCTGTCAGGCAGGGGGGTGGTGGCAGCAGTCCGGCGGTCCCGCAATCCCACCTCTTCCTTTCCTCCCTCCCAGAGCCAAGGATCTGAAGACCCGCTTAGGGATCCTGCTTCATAAACCAGAGCTGGGACACAGGATCGGGACCTCCAGCAAGTTGCAGCTGGGCTCCAGGCAGAGGTAAGCCAAGCGGTCCTATGTCCCAGGTTCAGCCCGGGTCAGGTCCCCATGGACCAGGCTGTCCTGGGGGATGCTCCTGCCCATCTGCGCAGCAGAGAGGACAGAACGCAGCTCGTCCTCCCCATGGTCCCACCCCGGCAGGCAGGGAAGGCGGATCACTTCCCAGCTCCACCAGTTATAAAATCAGACTGGCGAATTGATGTTCTGGCATTAGGCACAAGAAAGCGGGTCCTTAGCAATAGACCAGAAACTCAGAGGGCTCCTGCAATTCCTGGTGTCTCCAACCACTGCCTCGGACCCCAGGGAATGCATTAAAACCCCCCAGGCAGCATTAAAAACAAAATACTAAATATTGCTGCTGAAGGCAAGGCATCTTCTTGCAGAGGAGGCTCTGCTGGGCTTGTACCAGCAGAAAAGGGCTCCTCCGAGTATCCTTCTAGAGAAGCTACTTGGCCAAAGCCGCACTATGGAGCTGAGGTCTGGGGAGCCATCGGGGAAGGTAAAAGAAAGGGAGAAAGGAAAGAGAGTCCACAGGTAATGGATACTGGGGTCTCGCTTTGGTTTCCTACCGAGTGCCGCTGCCTCCCCTCTTGTACTGTCTCCCATTAACGGGGCCGCCTGTCTGAAGTGCTCCCATCCTTCGCCGCGGGGCAGGAGAAGTGTTGTCGGCGGGACAGCGAGCCTTACATCCTTTTGTCTTTTCCAGAGACTCCTCGCGAGAGGTACTGGAATGGAGGGAGTCCTTCGACCAGCTCCTGAAGAGTAAAAGTGAGTAGGATCTTGTTTTCTTCTCCTGGTGCGGGCGCGTGGGACAAACTCCCGGTGAGCAAGGGGGTGACTGTATGCCTGGAGCCAGCGTATGAGGAAACCTTGTCTCCTCCTTAAACGAGATGGTTTAGGATTTAGAGAGAGGCCCCTTTCCTGCCCTGACCGAGCCGATGCACGGGGCTCATTGCCTGGCTTGCGAAGCTGTACCCTTTTTCTTCCGGCTGGGTGCTTTTCGGGGGGCACAAGCGTTGTCTCGCAACGCCTCGCTGCTGCCTCGGGACAGGAGCATCGTCGTGGGCATCCCGCGTGCAGCAGTCCGTCAGGGGGAACGTCACGCCGTGCCCTGACCGTCCCTTTCTCCACACGGAGGAGAAGGCAAGGGTGTCTGCTCTCGGTGTCCTCCTTTGCACAGCAACGCAGCCGCCTCCCCGCAGGCTTTTGCTGCACAGAAAACTGCGTTGCTGCCCTCTGTCTGTCTGTCCTGTGCCTCTGGGGATGGCTCTTCCACAGGGAGAAGGAATTCAGCTGCTGAGTTACACGTAGCCATTTTCCCCTCCAATATTTGCTATACGTATGGCGATGCAGAGGGTTCCCACAAGGTGCTGTCTCCCTCTCCCCCATGCAGGCAGTACCTGCAGACCCAGAGAGGGGACCTCTTTTTGAGTCCCACAGGTAATCCCTTCCTTACGCTGGGTTTTACAGCAGGTAGAAGTGCCAAATTTTGATACGAAAGTAGTTGTCTACCTTAAAAGCTATTCCACAGCAAGAGAAAGTCCTTCCACAGTGCTAGGTTGGGGCTAGGCGTATTTAATTTCCAGCCTTCCTCACGTGCTGCGATGGCTAACAAGCATCTCCGGCTTTGTAACTGAATACATCCCCCCAGCCTGGCTCTGAATCCTCGCTGCAATTACTCTCCCATACTCCTCAGCGTCTCGTTCCCCCTAGATTTCAGCTGAGAAATAAAAATAAAGCCATCGCTGCTCGGTTCCTGCAGGCGTACTGATACCTCAGTGGATTTCTCCGTAGGTAGAATTAGCTCTTTTCCGAAGCTGTAAAGAAAATACTCTGAAGCCTCATTACGGAAAGGTCAGATAAATAAAACCAGAGGATTACTTGTCTGTGGGAAAGGATTTTATTGGAGTCTAGAGGCCAATTAGCAGTGTCTCAGAGGGTGGAATTTGCCTGGAGGGAAAGGAAATCTGCAGATGTCTTGGTCTGAGCTCCCAGGGCGATGCTCGCCAGCAGCGCCGCGTCTGGCAGCCATCCTCTTCTTCCTCCCCCTCTTCTGCCCTGCTAACTGCTCTTCTCTCCCCTCCCCAGGCGGGGTGACGGCCTTCCACACCTTCCTGAAGACGGAGTTCAGCGAGGAGAACCTCGACTTCTGGCTGGCATGCGAGGACTTCAAAAAGACCCGGTCGAAAACCAAGCTGGCTACCAAGGCCAACAGGATCTTTGAGGAGTTTGTCCAAAGCGAAGCGCCCAGGGAGGTGAGAGCAATTTCTGCCTGTCCTGTGGCATCGAATAGGGTGGGAAAGGAATAAAACATCCCAGTGGGTTTTATCGAAGTGGGAAGATGTGCTCTTGTTCATGAGAGCTTTCATTTCAACCTCGCGTGGTCTACCAACATGAAGGGATATAAAGGCTTGCAAGCATCTTCACCCTCACCTGGTGAAGAAAACAAGATGAAGAAAACAGTTTTCCTCCCCCCATGGGAGGGGAGTTAACCCCAAATTAATCTTTGTGGACACTGCTTCCTTGCAGGTGAATATCGACCACGAAACCAGGGAGATCACCCGGAAGAACCTCTCGGGTGCCACCTCCGCTTGCTTCAACGAAGCCCAGGCCAAGACCCGCACCTTGATGGAGAAGGACTCCTACCCCCGGTTCCTGAAGTCTGCCTCCTACCAGGACATGACCAAGCAGGCCACCAGCCGCGGCATCAATAAGCGGTCGCATACCTGACCCGAGCCCGAATCCACCGCAGGGGGACGAGCCGGGGGACCAGGCAGAGGCTGAGAGATGGTTTGCGAGGGCTGAGGTCTGCACGGTGGGATTTCGGCTGAAGTCCTGGCATTTTAGGAGGATCCCCAGGACCTCAAGCGCTTCCGCTTCTCACCAAGCTGCTGGGAAGAGAGGAGGAGCGGAGCGGGTGGGAACGGCTCGCATGGCAGCGTGTGCCCCATGCCTCCCCTTGCAGCACGGCCAGAGACCTGCACCACCGCAGGGACAGAAAGAAATCGGATTTGAGTTGCAAGTCCGGGAAAAAGAGACCGGATTCCCCTGAGCATCCGTAACCAGAGAGCTCCCGCCTGCTCTCAGGACCCTGCCTCTGACCCGCAGCGTCAGCCGCCGGCTGCAGAGCCAGCACGGGAGCCTGCAACTCCTGCAGTGCCCGGGGCAACCGCCCCAGACCTGCCTGCAGGGCTTTTTCTATGAGGGAACGGCCAGAATAAAAGTCCAAAGACGTGGCATCTTCAGCCGGAGAGACCCTGCGCCTGCCTTCTTCTGATCCCGAGATCCTTATTCTGCCGTTTCCTATGCATGCTCTGCATCAAAGCTTTACATCTTCTGCCAGTACAGCGTATTCCTAGCAGTGACGTTTTTATCCCTCGCTTAACCTACATGACCTTTAGATTGCATATAATCTTAGGTCACATGCATAACTTTTTATTACTATTATTGTTATTTATTTTATCATTATTATAATATATATATATTTATTAGAAGAGCACTGCTCGAAGCATACACACATCCCTTGCTCTGAGGAGCTTGTAAATTAAATTATTTTAGATATTGTAGCACTTAGCATGCCTCCCACCTTTTCCGTATAGTAACTTGAGGGATGACCAGACAGGTCTATACCATGACCATGGAGCAAGGTACGCGAATAGCAGCAGCGAGAGCTGCGGTCCGGCTGGGCTGCTGGAGGGGTCTAAGGCGGCAGGTTTCCCGTGCGCCCGGGGGGCCGCTGATGGCAGTAAAAGGACGCTTTGCAGTCCGTGCCGTTTCCTTTCTCCCCTTAAAGATGCGGACGGCATCTCGGCACGTAGACTAGCAGCTTGTCCTAGACAGAGAATAGTGATGTAAAACAGGGACTTCGGTGAGTGATCCTATTGAAAACTTATTTTTTACACATGGGAGAGAAAACCTGGGGCTTTCCCCTGGTTTAAAATTGGGCTTGGTGTTGCCTTGGCCGGTGAAACCAGTCTGCAGCCACAGCACTTTACCAGAAACCAGGGGAGCCAAGCGACGTGTGCCGTGAATTCAGTGTCTCGGGGGGCTGCAGGACACTTCATCAGCTCAGACCTGTGGGGTGAGCTCTTCAGAAAGCCCCACTGAGCAGGGATTTGTGGGTCCCACAGCCACCCTGGAAAGCCGTGGATCCCATTTGGCAGCAACGGTACCAGCAGCCGCGCGGGTGGGTGATGGGGAGCCCATGGGTGTCCTATGCTGGGTCACGGGGAAGGTACCACCAGCATCGTTTCCTACTGAGACAGGCTGGGGCTGCCACATGTGCCTCCACTTATCCCTAAAGACCAAACCTGGAGGTCCTTATCCCGCTGGTACTCACTCCTTGCCGAGGGAACCATCTTTTGCCCCCCCAGCATTGGCCGGAGCACAGGATCGCTCGGGCGTTTCGCGCTGTTTGAGCAGAGCAAGGGACCGAGGACCAGTTTGGGGACCAGTTTGGGGACATTATTCTGAGTCCTCTTCCACTTTCCCCATCCCGGTTCTACCTCTGAGCCTCGGTGGGTCCCAGCTGTGTTTACAGGGAGATTTTAGCTGTTTTCTTATTTATTATTTATTTTTACAACTGGAACCACCTTCGTTGTGTTACTGAAGTGAATGACGCACAATGGTCCGTTTTCATTACTTACTTAATATTGTCATTATAAAATAAAACGTAAAGATGAAAATACTGTGACAACATGGTTTTTTTTGGTTGTGGGCTTTCAATTAATTTTTACATTCTAATTTTGGATGACTTGCAAGGCATACTAAAGAAAGCTGCTTGTGTTGGGTGGCTCGAGGGGCATTTACAGTCGCTTTAACAGCTGCAATGTCAGGAACAGCAAAGGAAGGGGAAGACTTATGAAGAGTAAAGCATCACGGTATTTGGCTTATTGAAGAGAACTGAACAGTTCACAGCGAGAATGAAAGTAGAATTTAAGTTTTTAGTATATTAATTGCCAGGATGTTCAGTACTGTTTGTATTGTCGCATTTTCTGAGCACCTTACAGGACTGCAGTTCCCAATACCTATTTAGTAACAGTAAGACACCGTTGTCTTAAAAGCACAGGAGCATTCAAGTTAGGGCTGCTGTTTGCAAAAACTGCTTTTGAGTTGCTGTCATAAATAATATTTGATTTTTATCGATAACTCAGCAGATGATTGAATTCATTTACAAGGGGGGAAGTATGTGGCTCTAGAGGGGATATTAGAAAACCTCCTACCTCTGTTGCAGCCTGGGCTGTCTCTGAGGTCTGAGCAGTCCCCCCGTGTCCCTGCGAGATGCTTTGGGAGGATGGGGGGGGTGCACCTCCAGGCACCGCGGGAGCACCGGAGGGCTGCCTGCGGCACGAGCGATGCGGGGTGGGGAGCATCCAAGTGTAGCGCAGAGATGCTGATGCTCCGAATAAAAACCAAACAAAACATGTCTTTAAGTTGTTTTCTTTCTATTTATTGTGTGTTTTAGAAGCTAAAATTAACTGGCCTGCGTGAGCGGAGGAGAATGTGAGTGGACTGCTGAGGAGGAGCTGGCATCGCAGGTGACTGACTCAGGAGCACTTAGGTCCCAAAGTACTGCTATTAGCACAAGCCAGCCTCTGCCATTAAAAAGCATTTTACAAGCCACTGTGTGTATGACAACACCTTATGTCTCTTCCAATACAGCCATGCACAGTCCAAGGATCATCATTCTTTATCAGATACGTCGACTCTTCTCCATCCCTGTTCCCCACAGTTGTCATCCACCTAACCGGAGGAAGGCAGTTGAAACTTCCCCGTATCTTTTATTCACGATTTCATTAAGCGTGGCCTTGTCTTACAAGACAGGCAATTTGGAATCGCAGTAGTCTGCGTGTTTACCTGATCTTAGTGTGTGTCAGAGGGAGGAAATGAGCAGAAGGGTGTCCAGGAGGCATTTAAATTATCTGGTATGAAAGACTTGGCGAGAGCAGCAAAACAGTCTAGAAGCAGATAGAAACAAAATCATGATTTTTTTTTTTTTAACTGCAGTGTCTAACTAAAAAAAATGAATATTTTGTCTTGCATACCTTGAAGTTAATTTAAAACCGATTCTCCATTAAAAAATATTTAAATTGGCCCACAAAAGAAGTAAGAAAAATTTAGAATGAAAATCTTTTTGAGCTTTCTTTAGAAGGAAATCTGGGGCTTCGTCCATTCTTGATGCACCGTGCATGGAAATGGATGGCCCAGGCCGAGCCTTAGCCTCGGCGGTAGCGCTTGGACTTCACAGCTGGTACCGGAGTATCCCATTTGCAGCATAGTTTCATCTCTACAAGTCTGAGATGCCTCCCAAAGAGAACTCAGTCAATAAAACCACGCTTGCGTCCAGTGAATCCTCCCCGATTGCTGGCAAAACCCAGTGGTAATATAATAAAACCTTTAAAGCCTTGGGAGAATAAAAAAACACCAACCCGCAAAACCGCGTTGAGAAAGAGGAGCCGAAGCTTCCCGCGACTGCCTTTGGGCACAGCCGGCTGCGGTTGCTTCCAATAAACCACAGCCGAAGTTTCCCAGGCCGGAGGCTGCGAATTTGGAAGCAGCAGAGAAGATTTGAGCTCCGGGGAGCAAACGTGGGGGCTGGTGCTGGCCCCCCTCCCCGGGCATGACACATACTTGCTCCAGGGCCAGGTTTCCATGAGCTGGGATGGGGGGTGGATTTATCTGGTGGAAAAAACCACCCGTTTCCCTTTGCCCTGAGACCCGGCGGGTTCCCAGCAGCAGCTCGGTGGGGTGGCATCGCCGCTCAGCCGCCCCATCTCCTCCTGCGGCCGGGGGTCCCCGCTCCGGCAGGACCAAGCCGCCTTAGGGCACGTATATACGTGCATGAGTGGCCCTACAAAGACATGTATTTGGGCAGGTGGATGTGCATGTATGGGGGTGTGGATGCTGAGCTTTCTGTTGCACGCACCGCAGTGGATACACATGGGTAACAACACACATACGCAGGCAGATTCGTATGTGTTTGCATGGGCATGTGCGTACATCCATGATTTTTTTTTTTAAAGACAGTCTGCAAATAAATGTTATAAAATGCTGTTTAAATGTGGTTTTGAAGGAAGCTCACCAGCAAAAGGGATGCCCTGAGCATTTCAAATACCACAAACACCTCACCCAGCATTTTGCAGTGCTGTGCCAGCCCCTGTGCCAGCTGACGGGGAGGGAGCAGTTGTATCGCACTGCTTCCCACTCCACGGCTTTCACCTTCACGGCCTTGGCCCAAATAAAGCACCAGAAATCACATCTGATGCGTTTCCACACGGCTCGTGTCCCTCTCGCTACGTGGGCAGCTAAATGCCAAGGTTGCCAACCCGGTCCAGCTGCGTGCAGGGATTCTTACCCACAGCGTGCCTCAGGAGCCGAGAAAAAATTAATGATAATATTCATGCTTTCTGCTGGGGTGCCGAGGGCAGCGGTGGGCTCTGCAGCCCCCCTGCCTCCCCGGGGCTGGGGGGCAGCTCTGACCTGCTGCAGCTGCAACCCGGGCTGAGCCTGCGGGGAGAAGCAGAGGATGAGAAACAGCTGGGAGAAACGCTGCTGGGGAACCACCTCTGCTGCTCGGGAAATGCATTTAAGCTCAGGTCCCCAGCCTGGCTCCTTGTTTGACCTATTTTGGCTGATCTGAGATGCCTTCGATGGACCTGCTCTGCTCTCCTTGCCCAGGGACTGGGACACAGTTGGTGAGGTCCCTGCCTGCCTTGCTGTTGCCCTCACCTCTTCTTCCCAGCCCACTCCTGCTGGCAAATGTACTGGTCTGGTTTTGTGGTGACGAGGATTGAGCAGCAGCCTTAAAGGCTAGCAAATGCGGATTAAAAATGTAAAAATACTTCACGGCAAAGCGAAATGCGGTCGGTGCTCCTGCGTGGATACATCACCTGTCAGTGTTTAAATCGCATCCTTCTATGGACTATTTTCCAGGGCTATGTTCCAGCACCGAAAGTCACATCAGCGTGGCCAAGGATATAAACCCTGGGACATTCCCATTTGGAAATATAATAAGAAAGCAAGTGCAAGGAACATGAAGAAAAAAGCCATCCTACTATTCATAGCTACTTTAAAAATTATTTTGATTTTGGCAGGCAGTTTTTGTTGCCGCGTTTTAGTTCATGTTTATTTGTGGCTGGTGGCCAGAGCGTGGATGCTCGGAGATGTTATCTCAGGGGAAGGGTTGAAAAACGGGTGTAGGTCCATCAGGACGGAGGAAAAGGAAGATTTACTTAATAGTGCCCTTGATTTCCCTGCTGATTGTGTCTCAGCAGCTCATCTCCTGAGCCCCTGTGTCTGGGGGGCCAAATAAGGACTCTGGGGACGTGGAAATACAGCAGGAACTACATAGCCCGGAGGCTACAGGAATGGTTGTGGAGAGGAGCTCTGTGACCCCCATGCTTTGGAAAACCTTTGAGGCCCTTCTAGTCCCCATAAACTGCCTGTCACTAAGAGTTTAAACTTACGACTCTAAGGAAAGCGCTTTGGATCAGGGATGAGAGATAGGGAAAGCATTACCAGCAAATCCTTCTTTGCGGGGGTACAGGCACAGGATGCTTCTGCCACAGCCCTGCCAGTTGCAAACACCTTGTTCCTAGCACCCTAGGGTTTGGGTTCCTAGCATCCTAGGGTTTTTCATCTTCCCACTGTAAGATAATGAACTACTTTAATTAAATCAGCAAGCTGAAGGAGGCTTTTGTACTTGGGTGGCTGGGTGATGTGGTATTGTTATGTTGTAACATTGACCTTTTTTGGGATGTCTTTATTGTTGGCTCTGAGCCTGTGGCGTGCCCCTGCTCTGCTTGTTTGTCTCTTTTCCAGCCTGCAAATGGGTAGTTAAGCACTGGCAGCTAGAGCCCCAGCTCTGGTAGAACCGGGAGAGATGGTCGAGTTCAGCAGATTTCAGAATTAAAATGGGATCTTGACAGCCTTGAAAGTGATTTGAGATTGTTCCCTGAGTTTTCACGGTCTTTGTCCTTATGGGGCTGTGTCAAGGTCTCCTGTGGATGCACAAACTGCATCCAGAGACTGCGGGATGTTCCCAGACCTTGGGATGCGCTGCGTGCTGCAGAAAGCAGGATGCTCAATATGACGGTTAGGTACAAAGATGCGACTCCTGCATAGACAGAGCTTTTGTGAAAGTTGGCATGCAGACGTGAGCAAGCAATGCAGGCGTACATAAGGATTTGGATATGCATGCAAAACATGTGCAGGACTGCATCCATGCACCCCTTTAGGGTGTGCTTTTCTGCATTCACGCCCTCGTGTTTGTACCCAGCCATGTCTCCAGGTACATATGCAGATGCCCAGTTTGTGCATGTACCAACGCACCGTGGAAAGGCGTGAATTCATTGATGCGATTTCAGCCCCGTTTCAGGTGTGATCTGAATCTTGCAGCTGGTTCGGTGGAGGCGACTGGGGAGGTTGCATGGACTCTGCGGGCTGGCGAGCTCATCTTCCGTTACAGGGCAGGGGGGGAAACTGGGTGGCACGTCACAGCCTCTTTCACGTATTTCCTGCACACGCTTTGCAGGCGGCCGGGAAGGGCTGGAGGACCGGGCTCCCTCGGGCAGCACTGTTTTTACACAGAGCTGCCTACAAGGAGGCTGGTGCCTGGGCCGCGGGCAGCTGCCTGCTTGCCAGCGTGGATGCGGTTAGGAACACGCCGGCTGTGGCATAAATGGACCTGGAGCTCAGCGGTTCCCTGGGTGAAATTTAGCAGCGTAGCTAGTTTCTTCATGTGGATGGATTTACCAAAAGGTGAGGTAAAGCTTGAAATAAAAAAAAACCCAACCCAAACTCCCACCCCTCAAAATAATCCCCAAACCCCTGCCCCCCAAAAAAAACCCCCAGCGCTGGTGCATTTAATGTCTCTGTGCCTTCAGCCCCTGAACCACTGCTGAGCATATGTTTGTAAACAGGGTCTATGTGTGTCTATTTGCTCACGACCTCTCTGCTGTGTGCTGAAAAAAAATCACCGAATACCCCCCAAAAACCTCAGCATCCCCCCTGCAAGTGGATAAAATGCTCCCAGGGCTGTTCCCTCCTGGGAGGAGATGGCATATACTTGCAGACTGCTGGGAAGCAAATACTGCCTGGGGATACCTGTTGGGGAGCAGCAGTGAAGAGCAGCTGCTGAAAAAAGCTGCTCCCTGGCTTTGAAGGCATTTTAAGCAGTGGCTGGGTTTCTGGCCGGGCAGAGGGACCCCTTCCTCCCCTTCCCGCGGTGGGTGGTGGTGGGTGACCCTGAGCAGGGTTGCGTGACTTTGCACCTCGGCTGGCGCCCGCGATGCGCAGACGCGAAGCGGCTCCTGGCCGACAGCCAGTGGGACGGGACAGGAACATGTAAAGGTTTCCTAGGGTAGGGCACTTGCGGCTCTGCTGCTCGGCGGAGGAGGAGGAAGGTGCGCAGCCCCTGCCTTCCCCCTCCTCGGGCTTCTGCTTTCCCGATGGGGGTGAGGAATGTGAGCCCCACCGTGCCCAGGGGATGCTGCGCTGCTTTTCCAGCCAGGGAAGTAACTTTTTTTTTTTATGTAAGTGGCAAAAGGCATAGAAGTTAATACAAGGAAATGAAATGCATCTAAATGAATGAAACAGGGTATTAATTTCTTGCTGGGCTGGGGCGGAAGCCATCTATAAAATGGTCTTTGGCTTTCCTGAGGGTAAATTAATGTGAATTTATATTTTGGCTTTATATCTTAAGACTTCTCTGTCCCTTTTCTGATTTGCTTAGATAATTTATTTCCAGTTCAGCTTGTCAGACAGTGACTCCTGAAGGTGCTGGTCACTTGAACTACCTTTTGCAGTCAGGAAAATGGGTATCGGAGTTCCAGCTTTTCTAGATACTAAATAGATATAGGTAGATCAGGCCCTACCTGATTAACCTCTTAATGTCATGAAAAGCTTAGGAAAGGCTTCTGGTCAGGTAGGGTCTCCTAATTGCCCATGAAAGTAGGAGGGATTCAGGTTGGCTTTCTGTCTCATTCCAGGAATCGGATCAGGGACTTTCCAGGACCGTGTGTGTGGCTGCCATCCAAAACTGAAGCCTGCCTGCTGCATTCTCCACCTGAAAACATCGCTGGGGGCCAGCTTATTAGGTAACCTGTAATAAGTCTAAGATAATATTTATAGCAAGAACACCCTGGGTTCTCCCCCGTCCCCTGACCCAGACGCCCCAGGGGACGCCTGCCTGGGCTGTGATTAGTGCTGAGACCAGGCAAGCAAACACGATGAGTATATATGTCTGGGTAAGTGCTGAAGTCGTGCTTCTCGCCGAGCCTTAGCTCTCTCGGCTGGCACTGGCATTGCTGTCCTTAGTTGCCCCTTACATAGACCTGCAGGACATCAAATGTAAATGGCGAGGTTTCACAGTCTAATAAAACAATATTTTCTGTTTATTGATCAGGTGAAGACCACGAAAGCCCTTAAAATAGCAGCCTATCCAACCTAGCGCGTTTTGCCAAACCCAGAGCATCCCCCACAACGAAGGCACTGAGCATTGCACCTCTCCCATCCTTCAGTGGGACCCCTGGGCTCAGGTGAGGAACATCAGAGGTACGGAGCCCTCCCTCTGACCATCATGGAGCCCACAGCTCACAACCAGCAGGAGGCATCTATCCCTTCCAGCATGGAGACAGCAGAAGACCTTGCCCTCAAGTTAAATTTTGCTGTGAGGAACGGGAATAGAGAAGATGTGCTGGAGCTGCTGGAGAAAGGGGCAGATGTGAACTCCAAAGCTGGAGAAGGTGGCTGGACACCACTGCAGAGTGCTGTGCAAGCTAACGAGGAGGACCTGGTCCGGCTTCTGCTGGATAAGGGTGCTTGTCCACATGCCAGGAAGGACAATGGTGGCACAGCATTTACTGAGGCAGCGATAGCAGGAAACGTGAATATACTGGAGCTGCTCCTTGATCGTGGGTTAAATATTAATGACCATGACGACAACGGCTTCACAGCTTTCATGGAGGCTGCATGGTATGGGAGGAAGGAAGCCTTGAAATTCCTGTATAGCAAAGGAGCAAACGTGAATTTGAGGAGGGCAGCTAGTGAGGAGAAAGCGAAACTCCATAAAGGAGGTGCGACAGCGCTGATGGATGCTTGTAGGGAGCGCCACTTCTCGGCTGTAGAAACTCTTGTCCAAGAGATGGGGGCTGACGTGAACATCTGTGACAACAGGGGTAGGAATGCCTTGATCCATGCTCTCAAGAAGGGTGGTGCCAAGGAAAGGTATGAGTCAGCTGTCTCCATAGGCCATTTCCTGCTGGACCACGGCGTTGATGTGAACAGCAAAGACGAATGTGGGAAAAGTGCCCTCATCCTAGCTGTTGAAATGCGGAGCCCAGATTTGGTAAAAGCTTTACTGGAGAAGGGTGAAATAGATATTGATGATGCAGACGAGAAGGGCAACACAGCACTGATGGTGGCTGTAGAGGAAAACGATTACAATATAGCGAATTTGTTGTGTGAAGAAGGAGCAAGGACTGATGTTGGGAATCTTATCGCTGTTGCGAACAGGAACCGTGCTTGTGACATGGCACGTCTTCTTCGCCGGTATAATGCCATGTTAGTTCCAGAAACCCTCAAAGACTGGGAGCCAAACAGCAAATGCTGGAGGGACCAGCTGAAAAAGCTTTATAAGATGTATCGGCCTATGATCGGCAAACTGAAGATATTTCAACACACCCAGCAGAGAATTCAGAACACTTCCCAGGGTAGCATCTACCTGGGGTTCCACGGTGGGACGGAGGTAGCAGTAAAAATTAGCCACAGTACAGAGGGTGACAAAGAGAAAACCTTCTTCGAACAATGTGGTAACTGTGAACATCTACTGAAGCTCTTCCAGTTTGAGGAGAAGGGAGGCTACATGTACTTGTGCTTCCCGCTCTGGGAGAAAAACCTTGAAGAACATCTGCAGGAACCAGAAGACCAAATGGATTACAAAGACACTCTGAGGATGATCTTCCAGGCAGTGAGAGAGCTGCACTCCCTCGGATTTGCTCACCAGGATCTGCATCCCAGCAACTTTTTCATAGGTTATCTTTTGCTTTCTCAACATTTTCATTTTGCTTTCCTGTTGCCTATAGTTTAGAGAAGAAGATGCTTCATAGCTGTCTGTAAAAAAAAAAAACCACAGATGTTTTTATGCAGAATGGGGCATCTGTGATATTAGCTCTCCTCTTTGAATAGGTATAGATATGTTCGCAGACAACCACAGAGGAGTGAACAGAACAGCTTTACATGTCTCATTAGATCTGCCCTCCTTTCCAGGGCTTTGCAGACAGATCAACCCGCAGCAGATCTCTTGAGATTTGTTTTCTAAAGAAGGGGCCATCCAGAAGTCAGTGACAGACTATATCAAGGTGTTCCACCATTATTTGTTAACGATTTCTCTTATTTCCTCAGATTTAGGTGGCAAAATTTACTTGGCAGACTTTGATAATAAAAGAAAGTTGATTGAAGGCAACAAAGAACTTGTAAACTCAGATTTAGAGGTAACTTCCCTGCGAATCAATGTATGTTTTCAAATTTCAGGTTCTCTCTGATATTTTCTGTTGCTGTGAATCCTAGGGGAAGCCTTTCTGCATCCTCAACTAGAAAACATCTTGATTTTTGGGAAAGCCCATATAACAACAGATGCTGCATAAGAATGATAGTGATTAGGATGCAAGGCTGTGGCTGGTGCTGGGATATCCACAGATACCCTGTGAGCGTGATTATGGTGCCTGTCTCCTCTGCCTTTGGGCACCCAGCTTCAAAGTTTGTGTGTATTTGTATGCTTCTGCACACCTATAGGTGCATGTGTGTGTTCACGTACGCGGTCTGCTCATTTAGGAATACCAGTCCTCTTCCATTTGGTAAGAAGTTTCATGCGTCTGGCACGTGAGCACGATGTGTTTCTTTGCAGGCCCTCAGCAGGCTCGTGCTGTATGTTTTAAAAGGGGGTAGGAAACCCCTTCAGCAAGTCAGTACCGAGGATTTGGCTGCCAATTCCCCAGATTACAGGGAGGCTCTGGACCTTGTAGGTAGCCTGGTCTCTCATGATGAACGAGGCTTGGAAGGTTTGAGCAAACATCCCTATTTCTGGAGCAAACAGACGTAAGTCCTGGGAGTACAAAGGAAAAGCTTTCGGTATGGGGTTTGCCTGTAGTGCTGGGAACAGCGATGTCTTGTTGCAGCTAACGAAGCTCCTCGTTCCACAGCAGGTTCAAGTTCCTGAAGAGTATATGGAATAAAATCAAAGATCTCCCCAAACGAAAAGCTGTCTTTCAAGCCCCTAATGCTACTGAAAGTTTTCCTTACCCGTTGTGGACCGAGAAGGTAATCCTCTTCTCTTTGGATGGATACGAGGTTTGAGGTAGACTTGCAGGCAGAAGCTTTTCCTGAGCGTTTCACAGGCCCTGTTTAAAACCGTAACTGGAAAAAGTAGCCCAACGGAAATAGAGATAACCAGGGAAACAATTAAATCTAAGCCACGTAGTCAAAATACACCAGACTAAAGGCATTGGTGCTAAAGAGAGCTTCTGTTGACTGGAGTGGTAGTAGGGGATGGTTGTTACAGAATTAGCTGGCAAACCTTCAGGGGTGACCCTTTAGGACAAGGACCTCTGGCCCTTTGTTGCCAGCAAATTTCTGTCAAAAGTGTTTTGCTAGATTGCCTCAAAAGCAGCGAGACCAGGCCTGCTGTTGCAGGTAGCCTCCTGGAAAGACATGCTGCATCGTTGGAGATCCGACAGTGGCAGTTCAGTATGGCCGTCTGTGTGGCCCTCTCAACAGTGGCACAGTTGAATCAAGAGTCCTGAGTCCCTCCTGCCCTCCAGGCACACGTGAAAATCTCCTGTGCCACGTTGACAGTCCTAATATGAACGTCCTGCCTGGGCAAGGCAGGAGAGGAAACACTTAAGCAGAATCAGGGGGTCTGCATGGCGCATGCCCTGCAGGGTGAACTCTTCTGCTCATGTTGGGAAATCCGCTTTTAAGGGTCACAAGATTTATCCGTGCAAGATGATGTCCCTGCAGAAAGGCAGCGGCTGTGGTGAGCGGAGGTAGATGTGCTGCTTTCGTGGTGTGTGAAAGGCAGAGAATAATCTACGTGCTTTTTTTTCAGATTGACGAAGATGTTCTGTATATCATGGAACATCCTAGGAAAGGAAGAACATTCTGCTATGGAAACGATGTCACTGACCTACTGAGGTTCATCAGAAACCTGGATGAACATCCAGATATCAGGTACATGGTGGTGTTGAGTTGATGGTTGGACTCGATGATCTTAGGGGTCTTTTCCAACCTTAATGAATCTATGATTCTATTCTATGATTCACATCCTTGCCCCTGCCACAGTGGCATTGCAGGGAGCATCTGGGTGAGTTTGAGAGTCAGTGAGTTTGAGAGCAAAATCTTCATCAGATAGTTTTCCAGAAGGGTGAACACAACCAGGATGTGGGAGATAGCCGCTCTAATGGGACGAGCTTTAATGGACTATCTTCTCTGGCAGTGCAATAGGGTGTGAAAGATTGTGTGTCACAGCAGCAAGCAGTCTGGAGTCAGCCCTCAAAATCACCTTCCTGAGGGTAAGAAAAGGAAGGTAGCTCACAGAATTAGACCTCAGATTTTGAAGCAAAATCTGACTCCCGGATCATCTCCCATATCACTCCCAGAAGATCCTCAACCAGAGCATTCCACTCCAGAGGGATAGCAGCAGCTTCAGAGAACTGGCGGCAGCTCCCTCTGCACCCTTGTCTTTGCAGAGCAGCCTGTGTCTGTGACAGCTAAGGCAGGTCACGGCTCTACAGCAGAGGACACCGTAATGTGTCCTTCTGGGCTGTTATTTTTGCTGCAGGCTGGTGTTTCTTGCCACAACTCCAGGAAGCTTCTTAGATCACTCTTAAATATTTGTATCATCCTTTATACCTTTGAAAAGCCTCTTTATCTACCCTACCAGGATTTCCAAAGTGCTGCTGTTTACTGCGCTGAAGTGCTTAGAGATACGGATCAGGAAGCACCAGTCCTGTTAGAAGATCCTGTTAGGAGGTCTTGACTCCTAAAGAGCTGCCAGAGTCTCCAACCCTCTATAGTCATGGGCGCTTACATGTGAGGTTAGCTCCTAGTGTTGGTTTCACTGAGGCTGGTGGCCAGCACTGCTCTCCAGTGAAGGTGCAGGTGGGATTAGGCAGATGGAGGTGCTGGAGGAATAGCGAAAAAATGGATTGAGAAGCTTAGGGAAGGTATAGAAAAGTTGCAACTCAAGGATTTCTTAAGAAACCTTCCTGTGCTATCAGAAAGCCTCTGAAATGGCTTTTTCTCTGCAAGGAAGGAACCAGGGCGTCTTGGACACTTGACTCCTTGGGCAAGCTTTAAAAATCCATTTTGGTTTTGTTCTCTTTCAGGATCAGCAACAAAATAGGAGACCATGCTGAGTATTTCTTGAAGCTTTTTCCAGCACTTACCATTTATGTCTATAACAGTTTACGCCAGAATCCCGAATACAGTTGCTTTGCAGACATTCAGGACCTTTCTCTGTAGGATGTCGTTGCCTCATATCCCATGTCTGAACCCACCATCACTGCCTCCTTTTCTTCCCTATTTCTTCATCTGCAAAAGAGTTGAAGAAAGTGGGTAAGGAGATGGGAGACAGCACATGCAGGGACAGAGCATGGAGGACTTAGACTAAAAATGCTAAAATGAAAAATGGTTCAGAAGCATTTGGTGCAACAATCAACTGGCTTTGAAGAGGAAGGAACCAAGCTGAGCGCCAGCCCAGGTCCCCCTTGACTACCTCTGTCCCTCTGGGCTTATCCATCTCTGTGAGGTGGAGATGAAAGCCCTGATCCTTATGGAGAGCCAGGAGATGTGGGACAGCCCCCATATACCCAACGCATCTGGGAGGCAGGAGAAGAGTTCGGCCATTGCCAGGCAACATGGGACCCTCTGATAAAGGAAAAGAAGCTTGAGCTCCCTGCTAGAGCCAATATTCCCTACCGCTTGCACTGATGAGCTGCTCATCTACCCCTAGAAAGACAGGGATTCTCTCTTTTCAGTCTTTTTGAAACACAGCAGCCAGAAAATGAGATGCCTGAGCAATGGTCTGGCTGCAGAGTTGCCCTTGGTCCATTACCCCTCCGATCTGGTAGAGGCACACTCAGGCCAGCCTGCTGGAACCTGAAGGACTTCTTCTGGGAGACGCAGGAGATGTTTCCACGAGGAATGGACGTAAGGAGCACGATCCCACAAAACTCTGCTACTGTGAATAGTCCTGACTCACCTGAAAAAGGTCGCTGACGTCAAAGGGACTGCAGGGACCGGTTCCTCCTGGAAAGGACAAGCTCTGCCGTGGCAGGCTGGGTCTGCAGGGCAGGGCTACGCACACTGTCTCCAAAACAGCGCTGCTCTTGGTGCATCATTGTCCTCCTGCCAGACCTGGCTCCCTTGCACAGAGCTGGTGCCCATACAACTGTCACATGCAGCCAGCTCAGTGCTTTGATGTTGGAGGCTGGGTGGCACAAACCCATTTCTGAAATCCTACGGCATGCAACGTGTGTCTGATTGTCCAAGGGCTTGGTTGTTTCTCGGCTAACGCTCTGATTTGCACAATGATTATATGTTGCTTACAGAAATATTTTTCAGCTGTTGAAAAGATTTTAAATTTTGTTCAAACTGAGCTTGTTATTCATTCAATTAGCCTATGGAGAAGCAAACTTGGAATAAACTTGCCTGGAAAACTGACTCTTACTACACTCATTTATGAATGAGGTTCCCCATCCCCTCTGTACAGAAAGAGAGCCTGCAGCACTATAAAATACCCAAAAGGCTGGGATTTGTGGCCTTCCTGTGGAAGTGCCTCTAGGTTGTTTAGGTAAGGTGGTGGATGGTCCTGTCACTGCTCAGATGAGTTGCTTCTGGCCCATATGGGTATCTGATGGGAAGTGTGGAAGGCTTCCTGTCCTCGGAAGCAAGCTGTCTCCTGTGAAATAATGGGCTGAACGGTGGGCGGTTTTGCCTTGTTTTTGCGGAGTGAGGGTGAGGATTTGGTGGATGAGTTGAGGTGCGAAGATGAGCATCAACGCTTGCACATGTGTTTGCGTACATGTAAAACTCTGGGAGTGGATGTATTTGACCACCTCCTCTACGAATGAATGGCTGCCCAGAATGCATCATTCAGCCCCGCGCCTCTTTTAGCTGTGTGTGCTTGTAGATGTATGTACCTGCAAGCCAGCAGGCATTGCTGTGCATGAGTTGGGTTGCAGACCGCCACGCGTGCGCTCGTGGCTCATGAGGTCCGTGTGCCAGCCTGCCTCAGTGGTCCTGCCTCAGAGCAAAGGTCCTTCTGATGGTCTTGGGAACCCTTTAAAATACATAAATGTAACAACAAGAAAGCTTGAGTATGCAACTGTTGATGAGGTGCCATTAGAGAAAATGCAACCAGGAGAATGTCAACTCCTCTTGTGGCAATACTTTCATTTTTTCCTTTCTTCCCTGCTGTTTTTTTTTTCGTTCTCTGTCTTTCTCGTGCCCAGAAAGCAGGAGGACACCCAGAGATGCGTGTCTGGGTCTCGGCAGCGAGGGGAGCAGGGGTGCTGTGGGGAGCACGGTGGCTCTGTGCTGCAGCAGCACGCTTCTGCTCTCGCATGAGGAGAGGTGAGGCTGTGGGCTGGGCTCCTTCAACGTCATGTTTCCAGCTTGCTTTGACCTTTGCGTCTTCTTGCATTGCTCTGCTCTTTCGCTAAAAGGCTGTGACTTGGCAGCCTTAAAAGGCTGTGGAAAGGCCTTCCTGAAAGCAGAGAGCACTCAAGGGTGTCCAAACCAGAGCAACAATTAAACCCGTGGAGGCTGTGACTTGCCTCTCTGGGGCAATCAGGCTGCTGGGAAGAATTTCCAGGGAAGGCTGGTGTGGTCTGCAGGGCCGGCTCCTGCTTTCCGAGAAGCCAGAGGTGCCAGCAGGCTGGTGTCAGACGAGAAACTTGATCCACGCATGGCGTCTGCAAAGCTTATTGCTCAGAGAGCGTCAGGCCGCTGGAAGAGGGGGGGGATGCAGTACTGGGACCAACGCTGGGGAAAACACCAGGCTGCCTCTCCTCCTCGCAGGGTCGGGGAGGATGGGTGAGAGGCCAGGCAGGAAAACCAGTGGCAAGGACAGCAGGAGAGTATTGCAGCTGAGTGGTACGGCAGTGCCTGATGTGGCAGCCTGGGGGTGAAGGTGTCCTGGGGAGCTGGGGGCAGAGCCAGCTGCCAGAGTTAGTGCTGCTTGATGTGCTGATGGCTCCCAGCGTCAGTGCCCATCTGGGAGGTGCTGCCTGCCTTTGCCTCCTGCCGGCGGGCTTGCAGACCGTGGATGGTGCCCAAGGGCGTGCTGATTTGGCCCTACACCCTTCATTCCCCTGCTGTCATGCCTGTACGTTGTGCATTTGCTGTGCCTCTGCCTTCTTCCCCCGCTCTTGCTGGGTGACCCCAGGGGCAGCTGGCTCAACCTGATGTGGTGGGATCAGGTGCTCCCCATCCTGTCACTTGTGTGCTGAGGACATGCTTGCGTGCACAGGGATGGCCCCAGGTCAATGGGTCTCATCTGCTGCACTGGGGGGGGAAAAAAAAAGGTCCGCAGACGCAGTGGAGTGAAGATTGATCTTAGCTGCGGTTTTGCCGTGATGAGCTTCAGGCACATCCATGAAGCCTTCTAGGGACCAGGCTCAGCTGGGCTCAGGCTGCAGAGCCTGAAGTGTTAGTGCAAAGCACACAAAAATGCAGCTAGCTTTTGGGGCTGAAGGCTTTTGGGGCAAAATCAAGTTACAGCACAAGGGCAATTTTAAGAAGCTGGTGACAGTCCAGGTTGTGGGAAGCTGATGCCGCTCCGAAGTGCCTCATTTATAGAAATATTGTTGGACTTTGGGTTTGTTTGATCCTCCAGAAGCAAAGCGTTGATAATCATAACCGACAAATATGAAACATCATATTTGTTTGTCGTCATCTGCCTTAAATGCACCTGTGTTACTCCCAGAATGCAGTCTTCTAGGATCTGAGGGTTAAAAAATAGCTAAAAGCAGCTCAAAAGTTACAAAGCTGAGAGCTGGCGAGGGAGCTGTCAGAGGCAAAGCGTGATAAAGGGCATGGTCTTTTCTTCATGAGGTCCAAAGAACATTTGGGATTTCTGCAGCTTCCTGGTGACTTGGCAAAGGCACTCTGACACAGTTTCACCTGGGGGAAATGAAGGTCTCTGATATGATTTGATTAGTGCTTTGTAAACATACAGGCTTTTAAAAAAACATGCCGAGGCCCTGAGTCAGGCACGAGCTGATTTTGTTTGGAAAATCAGAAAGGCTCTGGCAAGGCAGGCACCATCTCACCACCCAGGGACAGCCGAGTGGAAAACCAGGTGGGGTCTCTTAGCCTTGCCACCCACAGGAGGTATTTAATTTGTGTGGAAAGCACGGAGGGGTGAGGAGCTGAGATGAGGCTGCAAGGCATGCTGAGCAGAGGAAAGCAATCCTGGTCCTTGGTGAGAAGCATGGCTCCCTGCGCAGGGGGGCTCTGGGGACCGGTGGTGTTTGAGAACCCCCATCCTCGGGCAAAGTATTTACTGTGACTGCTTTCTGGCTTTAAGCACCTTCCAAATGTCTTGTAAAAAGACCTCAAAGGTGTTGTCGTGCTGTGCACCCGGTTTGATTTATTTACACTGTTACTGGGTCTCAGCTATGGGCAATGCAGTCTTCCACAGATACACGTGAGGAAAAAGACTGTTGTGTGGACAAGGCCATCTCCTTGAGTGGAAATGTGTCGTGGCATGTCCCTGCCATGGTCACAGAGGTGCAAGCTGCTGCGCTGTGTTACCAGGCAGGCTGGAGGATGCTGTGAGTAGCTTTATTTTTAGGTCTTATTGCTGATGAAGCGCAAACTACGCAGCGTGTCCAGGCTGCTCAGCTTTCTTGGAGCACACCCCTGCCCTGCTCAGTGTGGACGGCAGGTTGGGAGGTCTGTTCTTCCTCGGAGGTCTGTCCTTCCCTCGGTGCCTGCAGGGAAGGGAGATGTGTTGCATCAGTGGCCACGGCTGATGGAGGCAGGGTGTGGGCGATCAGGGATGAACAGCACTGCTGTGTGCTCCCGGGGGGGTGTTCAGGGCCCGGAGAGGTGCAGCAACTGGGGATTTTCTGTGAATGTTACCGGAGATTGTGGGGGTGACCAGCATCCTGCACAGACCCACCCAGCTGGCCTTTGGGTTTTAAGGGGAGTCATAGCTCTGCTGTTCCACCTGCTTGTGCTGGTGTGCCTTGGGGGAAGCAGCCCACCTACCTGCTCTGCAGGATGGGAGGCAGACTTGCTGAATGAGAGCCTTTTCTCAAGACTTTCATCTGAATCTGAGAAAAATAACATGCACAAAACTTCCTATCAGGGACCCATGGAGGGAGCCCTAAAGCCCAGCTCCCACCCCGGCAGCCGGAGCTCCCCTTGAGAGCAGGAGCACTCCTTTCAGCCCTGGCTCACCTCTTTGCTCCTCCACTGGCTCCATTTTCTCCTGGGGCTGCGGCAGCAGGATCTGGACCCCTTTCAGGAGCGTGAAGACAATGACGGTGTGATTGCCTGGTGAGGGAGAAGAGACGAAGCGGTACTGTGTGGCAAACGAGGGAGGTCAGCAGGATGTGTTGTCCCCTTTGAATCCCATCTTGCACGGAGGTCAAGGAAGGGTGGTTCAGCAAAGACAGGAGTTACCCAGATCCCCTTGACTGCGAAGCTGTTTGAGGGCTGCAGGGCAGAGGTGACACGTCCCAACCCTGGCTCTGCTGCAGGGTCGGGGGGTCCTGGCAGACAGGAGGCTTGCAAGGAAATGGCATTTAGAGAGACGGGGGGGATGTGTGCACAGCTGCCCCCACGCACAGATGTGCTCTCAGCTTTGTGCCCGTAGGGGTGGCTTCTCCCCAGAGGAGCTCCATGCTCATGGCCACGAAGTGGGGTGCAGGCAGTATGTCCAGCCTCAGCAGGACCGGCCCCTCCGCTCTGCCTAAAGGCACCGACGGTGCCACAGTGACGCCTGGCGATGGGCGATGGATTCATGGCTGGCACCTTCCCAGCCGTGCACGCACCGCGGCTGCGCAAAGCAGCAGCCCTCAAAAGAAGAGAAAAGCAAGGCATGGGCGATAGGAGGTTTGCTCTGCAATTACAGGTATTTTCCCTAGCAATTTTAGTGCCTTTTAAAGGCAACATCACAAATTTTTCTCAGCTGAAAAGCAAGCTTTTTATCTAAAGGTCAAGCAGGAGCCAGCCGGTGCTGCACCCCAGGGGTACAGCTCTGCCCCGCCGAGGCATGACGGCGTCTGCCCTTCCTACTCAGCCAGGCTGAACATGCCAGCCACGCAGGCTGGGGCAGGAGAAACGAGACAGGTCTGAGAGATCACACATCTCCTCCCATGACACACCACCGGAGCTGAGGGATTTTATCTGCTTGGCTCTGGTTATTCATCCTTGCGAGGTGTTACAGGGAACTGTGGCTTGGGGACAAGAGTTGGCCCAGGGACATTCACTGCAGGATTAATGTCCATGTGAGAAAGATCAGTCTTTTCTACCGTCCTGGTTTCGGCTGGGATAGAGTTAAATTTCCTCCTAGTGCTGTGTTTTGGATTCAGCATGAGAAGAATGTTGATAACGCACTGATGTTTTAGTTGTTGCTAAGCAGGCTACTAGTCAAGGACTTTTCAGCTTCCCATGCTCTGCCAGGTGCACAAGAAGCTGGAAGGGAGCATAGCCAGGACAGGTGACCCAACTGGCCAATGGGGTATTCCATACCATATGACGTCATGCTCAGTATATAAATAAGAGGCGTGGTCCAGGAAGTGACGATCGCTGTTTGGGCATTGCTTGGCGGGTGGTGAGCAATTGCATTGTGCATCACTCATTTTGTATATTCTATCGTTGTTGTTGTTATTATTATTATTATCATTTTCCCTTCCTTTTCTCTTCTATTAAACTGTCTTTATCTCAGTCCACGAATTTTACTTCTTTTTTTTCCCGATTCTCTCCCCCATCCCACTGCGAGGTGGGGGGAAGGGAGTGAGCGAGCAGCTGTGTGGTGTTTGCCGGGTTAAACCACAACATCCACACATTCCCCAGCAGCATCTCAGTGCACTCGCTCTCGGAGGCTCTGTGTGGTTAAATACGGGCCGCGCTGCTTGGGCACCGATTGAACATCTCTCTCCCCACACCAGTTTCCTGAAGAAACACCTTGGCAAACACGTGTCTTTGTCCCAGGTAACACAGCAGGTAGCTCCCGTGTAACAGGACGCTTCTGGATTGTCGCTAGCTGGGAATACACGTGTGATGGGTTAGGTTTTGCCTGTTTTTTCTGGTGGCAGTAGGCTTTGCATTAAAACAGCTATGTCTGAGAAGGCCCTAGAAGCGCGGTGAGGCTTTGTAGGTAGAGACTCAAGCTGAACATTGCATGTTATCCAAGGGAATACCCAAGGTGTGGGGTGGTTTGAGCTAATAGACATGGCTTGGCAGTCTTGGAGCGCACCAGCACGGGGGTCTGTTAGCCCAGCTCGGCTGTGGAGCAGTAGCTTAAGCACCTGCCTGTAGGTATCAAAATCTTATAACTCTGCTGATTTTTAACCAGAACTTGACAGTGATAAATGACAGGGAGCAGAACACCGGCTTGCTGACACCCACTCGACCGTCAAAGCAAGATTAGTACGTGCCTATTTTGGTTTCCCCTTTAATCAAAAATCAATTAGACAATTACCAAATGAATATTCAGTCAAGGAGCCAGGTTGTCAGGCAGACTGACAGCACTTAGCACCACTTTCTTTGTGTTCTTTAGTGTATTGAAATACAGTGTATTGAAATAACAGTGTTATTCAGTGTATGGAAACTAAACAAGTGGATGAGGAAGGAAAAAAACATCCCTTTCCCCAGAGATGTCCTAGTGAGTGTCACTTCAAGTCCTGATGAAGCTTTTTCTCCATTCCAAATGTTCAAAGAATCCTCCATGTAATGCCACTGAGCCTGGTGTTTGGCTGCATGGTTCTTCTTTTCCGGCTCCCATCTGACTTGCAACCCAAAAGATTAGTTGCTTTATTTCTGGTTTAGGGTGTGTGCGAGAGTATTTTTAACTTGGTTTTTAAAGTAAACAAGAGTTATGCAACAGCTCTTTGCTCGTGAAGTCTCTGCACCCACTTCCCTATTCCCCAAAGAAATGTCTAAAAACCCACTGGGCAATTTTGACTGAATTTGATGGTTTCAAAGGAATGGTTTCAAAGATGCTTCATTTCCCAATAGGCCCGCACCACATATGTCCTCAAAGCTGTGTGAAGCGGCTGTGTGAAGGAAGGAGTTTGGCTCTTTTAAGGAGAAGCCCATGGGACACCGAAAACCCAGATCTGGACATCTCTGCATTGGAAGAACAAGCCTGAGGACAAATGTGGAGCAGGGGGACAGGCACCCAGCTTACTTGGACTGTAGATGTCAGATGATTCAGAGGAGGTTTTTGTACTGGGCAAAGAGATTGGCATCCTGTCCTTCGTGGAGACCCGAAAGCTCCTCATCACCTTCCAGGTGCAGAACCTGTATGAGAAATACTGAAGACAGCAAACCTCCAAGCAGATATCTACAGCTGAACTCCTGGGGAGTGTCTCATCTGCATTTTCATCATGTCAGAAGAAAAGGTGGCTGGAGAAAAAGGCTGGCATCCACAGAGCCTCCCCCACCCTGGGAGAGAGGGATAGGTACCTTCTCCAGAAGTGCATCAGGATGGGGAAGATGATGACCTTGGCCCTGTGGTAGAGAATGCGGTTCAGTAGCCCCTTGGAAGATAAACTCCAGATTAAATCTCTCTCTTCTTCAGAGATGTTTACCTGGCCAAAGAAGAGACCTTGATTAACCAAAGCAGTTTGTGGCACTTGCGGTGGGCCCTAGAGGCATGTTTCTTTCCCTGACCCCACCTTGCATCTCAGCAATCTCTAAGAAGAGATGCTAGTTACGTCCTGGCCAGCTGTCCCAGGTAGAAGGATGGGATCACCCCTGGATTTCTGTGGAAAGCACTGTGCTGTGCTTTCCAAAGGGAAGATAGGCGGAGCCACGGCTACTGTAGGGGAAGAGGTGGGTGCAGTGGGGAGGGGATGATGGTGACATTGACCTCTGGAGACTGAAAGGACTGAATTGGTGGAGTGCAGGACCCATCCTGGTGCTTCAGCCCTGGCATTTCCCCAGCAGGTAGGGGATTTCACCATCTCCTTGCCCACTCACTTGTTCTCAATCTGTCTAGGTCAAGTGCTGGGGTGGATCTGGTCCCGTCCCATGGAGTCCAAGTGGAGGTCCCAAGCTCCAGAGCATGCTCTGAAGCTTCATAGCATGCTTTGCTGGAGCAGATCCAAACCTCTGCCTGGTTCCCCTTTCCCCACAACCGCTCACAGCTGCAACGCAATGGTCTTGAGCAATGAGCAGACAGCAGCCTTCAGCCTTCCTGGGTGGGTCCCAGCATCTTACCCGCAATTTGGGGGGAATATCGGAGTTCAGGAAGAGTTTGCTGATGATGGCAACTTTCCTTTTGAGAAAGGCAACTTCCTTTTCTGACTTCACGTTGTGGGCTGCCAGAGCTTCAACTGAATCAGCCAGCCTGGAAAACCTGCAAAGGCATGTGGGGTCTTGCTCTGAGACAAATGCTTGGACTGCTAGGTTAGGCAGTCATGTTCTGTCTTAGCTCCATATTTTCTGGGTCAGAAAAAGCTACCCACGAGGTGTGGAACAGTGAAACAGGTGGGATGAAAAGCCACTTCCCTCTTCTATTGCCCTCATGGTCATGGCATTCACCTGGAGGATGTGACGTTTGCCCTTCTTCAGGAAAAGAGGGGAATCGAAACCTGGTCTTGTGCATGTGGGGGTGTGCTGACTGCGGGGGTCTGGTGCATCAGCCATGGCTTGCTCTTATGGGTTTGCCAGGGAACTGCACAAAGTCAATGGAGAAATAGCACAACTGGCATGTCGGGAAAGGTGTAGGCAAAATGTTCGATTGTTTGGGACTATCAAACCAAAAGTACTTCTAGGATACCCAAACAGGAACCCTGAGCCAGGGGACTTTTTCTGGTTGAAATGGAAGCTTTTGGGTGCTCCAGGGGCAGGTAACCATGAGCAGATTAGATGTAGACAACAATGGGGCGAGATTTTGGTTGTGTCTTTTGCTGCAATGTGATGTCCAGCCTTGGATAGAGGTGCGGATAGGAGTTTAGGAGTGGCAGCACAGACCTTCGTGTTTGCTAACAAATCCATGGATCAGGCTTTATCCCCTGCTGAGAGATGGGCACTATCTGCAGGATGGGTTTGGGCCAGAGCCAAGGGAGACTGGTGGTACCTGAGCACCTGGTGGAAAGGGAACTTACTTGTCGATCTCCAGATAAAAGCGGAGGTCGTCGACGAGGAAGTTGACGGTAATGAGCTGGCTGTTAAACAGGTGGCGTTTCACTAGTACCATCTCCTTGTCCGGTGGGGTGCTGGCAGAGGCTGTGGGGGAGCGGAAAGTGCTCACGGTGCTGCTGGTCTGCATCGAGCTGATGGGCAAGTCTGAGAGAGGGGAAGAGCTGTTGTGTCCTGCTTCTCCCAGGGCTGGGTTTGAGGCCAGCTGGGCATCTGATGCTGAGCTATACCCTGCTCCTTCACCTTGCTTGTGCTTGCTTTTCCTGCATGCAAGTAATTTGCTGAGGGTCTTTCTACCTAGGTGGACTACAGCCTTCCTGCGGCCAGGCTCTCCAGGGAATTCAGACCCATCCAGTGTGCAGCCTTCCTCCCAGCTTAGTAACCTCCTCCAGCCATCCTCCTCTTTGCACCCATGGAGTGCTTATGTTCATTGTTTTCATAGGGGACGGCCACAGTACATTAGACCAAAAGTCTGCCTCACCGTTATCCTGTCTCTGACAGAGGCCAGAAGCCGATAACTAGTGAGAAGGACAGGTAAAACGTCTGTGTTACTTCCCCCATATACAATATTCTCCAGCTTCCAAACATTTTCATTTCTAGGGACTTCTTGATCTAGATGGGGTTTCTGTGTATTTAGCAATTTCAATGGATTTCTTTTCTAACAGCTTTTGCAGCTGTTAGAAACCTGTGTGTAAACCTTCAGGATCTACAACCTTTGGCAAAGCACTCTGTAGTTCATCTCCCTGCTGCATGGAAAACCATCTCCATTTGTTTATTTTTGGCCTGTGTCACCTGAGTTTCATTTAGTGCCTCCTGGGTTTTGTGGAAGGGATGCAAACTTGCATATACATTATTGCTTGAGAGAGATGCAACAGCATTACGGGGCACCCGCATCAGAAAATCAGTCATTGCATGAATGTGTATGTTGCCTGTGCAAAATCCTGGACGTCATCTCCCGACCCCGGCGCCTAAGTGTGCAGATTTCTGCACAGCAATATCTGGCATCCTGAGACACCCGCTCTTCTGGCTCTTTATATCCTCCAGCAGAGAAAACTAAGTAGGCATACGGGGATGGGAGATGAGCCACAGGTTTTCTCCATTTACTTCTCTGCCTAAACTCAGGACTGTTGTGGGGAGGGAGGAGAGGGGGTGGCAGGAGTCTAGCCATACTTTCCTCCTCATTTCCTAGTTCCCGCCGGAGGAAGTCCTCAAACTCCGCACGGTGTTTGTCATTGTCCATCTCCCTCCGGAACTTGCAGATGCTCTTGACGGCGTCGTGAATGGCACACCAGGCCCACCGCTGCGGAGACACGGCACAGCTGGCGTCAGCCAGCGGCACAGCCCCGGGGAGCCAACCCCTGGCTGCAGCGACAGGGCTTGCTCCCAGGCAAAGCCCTCCCATTTGGACCCACCACTGTGAGCTGGAGCACCAGAGCCTGGCCTTGGCAGTGGGATTTGTGACCCAGCCATCATCTTTGCTTTCCAGTATTTCTGGGTTTCACTGGTGGCCATAGGGGATAGTGTGAATCACCTGGCCAGTCCTGATCAAATCTGGTGGAGTCTGCATGGAGCAGGACTCCAGAGCCTGTAGGAGTGAGGCTTTACCTATCAGCTGCCTTTTTGCAACCCTCCAAGTCTGACCCCCTCACCCCATTCATGTGAGCACCGCTTGACCCACTCCTCTCTTTCTTGCCTGGACAACATCCTCAGCCTGCCAGCAGAGAGGGTCTTTCCTTACCAGCTTGTCTCGCATGAAGTTCCCGATCCCATGCTGCAAACGAAGGTTAGATTTATGCGTGTCGCTCGGGGGGAACAGGTCCTGGTACTCTTTAAACCTGTCGGATGGGAGATCAGAGAGAGCATCAAGGGCAGCCAGATGCATGAGGAGGGCAGTGGTTTGGTGGGAGGGTGGCTAAGTAGGGGGAGAAGCTGACAGGGATAGCCCTGGGGTTGGAGTCCCACGGGACTTCTGTTCCTGGAGGAGGTTGGAGAAAGGGACGGGGGGCTGGATCCCCTCCCTTGGGCTCTATTCTTGCATGTAGCAGGCTTGGGAGCGTCCACCCTGCTTATCTGCAGCGTGTTTCCTCCTCCAGAACAGCACTCTGCAAGCCCAACAGTGATTTGGTCCCCATGGAACATGCCCTGCCAGCCTTGCACAGGTAAATGCATCAGCAGCTGCAACAGCAGTTTTGCTGGGGTGGGGGTCTGGCTGGGATTTTGATGCACCGGCTGATAGTTCATAGGGAAATATGTTTGTAGCAGTTGCTGTCTGTCACCTTGGGGTTCCTATGGGAAAGATGTGTTTGTGTAACCACTGAACCAGCTCAACTCAGGTCCTCACCATCGTTTTTCCATTGCTTTCTGGACGAAGATCTGTGCTGTCATCAACATGAAGGGGCTGACTACTTCGGCCTCATTTATTTCTCTGATGATAGAAGTGTGGCAGTCCAGCTGCTCCTCTGGAAGAGAAGTGCGGTCACTGCCTGCCCCTGCCAGGCACCCCCGAGCCACCATGACATCTCTTCCTACCCTCACATCTGCAAGTGGCACCCTGTCCCTTCTCTGCCTGCCCTGTCTGCCAAATTTGGTTGTCTAATCCCTTTTCCTTTCTATACTGTGCTAATTGCATCCTTTGGGAGTGAAGCTGGGACTCCAAGAGCATCTAAAGGAGACGAGATAGGGAAGAGCTATTTCTGCCACTGCAGGAATTGCATGTTGCAGGTCTTGGTCAGTAGATCCTGCCAAAGAAGTAGACCACCTTCCTAGAAATATAAGTGGCAGTGGAAGGCCTCAGCAAATAAATGCTCCACTGGATGGGAAAGGAGAATTGGCAGGTCCCTGCAAGAGGATATAAAATCTGCAACCAGCATCCAGCTCAGGGAAAAGAGTCTTTCATCATGAATGGAGTAAAGTGCAGGGTGAGATGGTGCCTACCAGCTGGGATTTCAGCATGGAAATAATCTGTGACAATGCTGTTAATGAGCAAGCTCTTCGTCTTGGGGTTGGTCTCTGCGAGTAGCTTCTCCACGGCCATCCAGAAACACAGTGGTTCATCTGCGTTGCGCTCCTCGAGGAACTGCTTGAAGAACTGCAGGTGGGCAGGGTTGTGCAGTACTTTCACAAAGTGCCTGTAGAGGAGGAGACACCAGGAGATGTGATCTCTGTGCCACCAGTGACCTGGAAAATAGCCAGGACCTCTGTGCTTGCTTCTCCAACAAGAGAGACTGAAGAAGAGCTAGAAACATGTGGATGAGTGGTGCGTGGGATCTATGAAGCAGATGGGCCAGTAAAGGTACTGGTGGAGAACAGCCTCCCTTGTCTGTCTTGCCCATGGAATCATAGAATTGTTCAGGTTGGAAAAGACCTTTAAGATCATCATCCACCGAGCCGTTGGGAATCCAGGGGAGGATTCTGCTGACAAGCTGCTTCTTTTCTGCCATAGGTGCGCCTGCCCAACAGCTTTGCTGGCAAGGAACTGCTCTCAGCCTGAAGAGGAGGCTTCACCCAGGGAGTCAAGGAGAAGGCAGGACTTTGGGTCTGTGATGGAGACCTCAGAACCTGCAAATGGTCTGGGCAGCCCCGCAGAGACCAGGGGAGGGAGGCAGGTAAGGATGGGGCACCTGGAAGGACTAGTGGGAGGAGGAGGTTGTGCTCCCCCCTGGCACTTGCTGAGAATAAACAATAATTTGCCACTGGATGGCAGAGGGCTTCACGCATATGGCCATGGAGAGGGTGTTCTGGATGGAAACCCCTTGCCACTTCCAACTGGTAGATCAGGAGATTATCGATAGATGTAAAGCCAGAGGACAGCTACATTGAAAAGATTCAGCAGAGCTTTGGAAAACCAGAGCTGGGAGTGGACTGGGATTTTGGGTCATTTATGAGGTTAGCAAGCCCTTATGTGAAGATTAGTGGACTGTGTCAAATATTGTCTTAATTATATTGTTTAAGTGTAGCTCCTGAGACTGACTTTCACAATAAACAATAAAAGCTGCTCCTGCTCAGGACTTGTGTCCTGGTTACTGGTTATATCCCAATGTGGAGCTGCGAGGACTCATGTCTGGAGTATTCCCAGGAGGTGAGACATGAGCCACATGGACATTCACGCAGTCAGCGAGTACAGAGATTTAAGTGTGGTCACAGGGTGATTTTAAGTGATTTTTCTGGGAATCTGAGAGCTGCCCAGCTGTAGTACGGGTGGCATGCCAGGGACTGACAGAGGATGAAGTGCATGAGATATGCACAAGATATGAGGAGTACATCTGAACTATGGGGTTGGAGGTGCGTTAAAACACTTTTCTCCTTTCCCTGGTGACTCTACGGTTCAGACCCACAGGCCACCCATGCCTACATCTGAGAGGCCCCAGTGATGAAGCAGGGAGCAGTGGCACTGCAGGAAAGCACTGGGAAAAATCTGCTTCCTGAAAGAGTGGAAGCAGTAAAAAACAGCAAAGCCCTGTGCTGAAAGATGCCAAACCTGGGTCTTTTAGATGGTTTCTCTACTGCAACAGTGGTGGACCTCGTCGTGCTTGATTCCGTTTTTCTCACGGCAACAGTCCTCTTCTTTTTGTTCTTGGGCTCAACGGCTGTGGGGACAGAACAGGGTTGGCCCCTTCCTCAGGTGACAGCCAGAGCCTGCTCACAGCTGTCCGCAGGGCAAAGGACCCCAGAGCCACCACGCTGATGTCTGCATGGTGAGCCTGGCTCAGGAGACACTGGGTGCTGTGGGAACTCTTCACCTCCACGTGGTTTGACCTCCTCAGCATCTGCTTCAGGGAAGCCCTCACACTCCCGCCCTCTCTGGCTGGATTAACACCCCAAAACACATGCCTTTCAAGGGTGGCTAGGCCTCTCTCGTCTTCTGGAGATGTTCTACCAGATGATGGGATGCAAGCAGGGAAGATCCCTGCTTGTCCAGTCCCCTAAGGGTATGCTGGAGCACCTGCAAGGGTGTGATGGTTGGAAGCCCACCTGCTTCTAGCCTGCTTAGACTGGACTCACCAAGTGATGGTCTTTTGAGACACAGAAGCTCACTTTCCTTGCCTGGGCTATCCACAGCCAGCGAGGGTTTCTGAACAACCAGCTCATCTGATATCATCTTCTGGGAGTCTGCTTCAGATAGAGAAGAGGGGACAGATCCCATGTTCACTCCTTCTGGCTACGACTGCCCTTCAGCACTTGCTCTGAGTGCTGTATTGCGATCGTTACTCACCTTTTCTTTCCCCTTGTGTGTCCTGTTCCCACGATCTACCCGTGACACTGCATTTCTCAGGTATGACCGAGGCCCCACAAGCTACCTAAGGGTTGCTACAGGTGACTGCTGTCACTCTCAGTGCACCGGCAGGTGCCCAGAAACTTGCTGTCATTCTCAAAAGATGATGTGAGAAGACAAAGCTGAGGGGCTACACCAGCATGGCCAGTCCCAGCGTCCACAGGAGAAGGTCAAGATGTGGAAGTGGGGCGACAGTGGCTGTCGCTGGCTTTGGGTTTCAGTCACTTTGCTGCAGCCTCCATTTGAACTGGTGACCCAGGCCAGTGCAGGGATGTGGCATTTGGTGCCTTTGGTACCGGCAGGAGGGAATTTGGCCCATAGGTCACTGCCAAAGTTTGGATTACAGCTGATGGCTCCCAGATACCCTGTCCCAAGCCACTCCATGATGTCCTGTCAGCAATACAGCAATGCATCTGTGCCCTAGGGGCATTGGTCACCACGGGTGCACAAAACGTGCTTTATCAGCCTGAGCCAACATCAGCCACAGCAGAAATTCAGAGCCTCCTCTTACCGGTGCTGCACAGGAGAGGTTCCACCTCTGCTTGGATGGAGCCCCCTTTCCGGAGGTCCGGAGCGGCAATTAATCGCCAGTGCTTGGAGGAGAGACCTTCCAAGTTCCTCGTGCCATGCAAGGCTTGGCTCAGCTTCAAGGACTGGTTTATCCGCTGGGACAGGAGGAAACATTCATCTTTCCCAACAGGGTGGCCTTGCATCTCGGGCATCGGGACATCGCTCCGCGGAGACTACAGTGAAAAGAGCAGAGGGCGATTGCACAGAGCACACACCCCATCCGAGGAGCTGCTCCTGCACCGTGCCCGATGGGCTAGCTGCACGTTTTACTGTGCCTTAGAGTACAAACCTACCCAAATTAGATCTCTGCTTTAGCTTTAAACTGTCTGGAAGAAATCTACGTGAGCATGAAGCTCAGCATAGACCTTAAACCCACCCGTGCAGCTGCTTAAAGCTGGCGCACATCTGCCTGCAGCTGGGACGTACCGGGGACATTCAGCAGGTCCCCCAGGTAGTACAGACGACGGCTTGCCAGCAAAGGCAAGCTTTCCTGAAGAGGTCAACATCCACCCAGGAGAGCTGAAAACAACCCTGAAGCTGTCCCTAGAGACAGGTAACTTCGTCTGCCTTTTGAGTTGGCTGCTGTCCCTGGGACTGGCTCTGGCCGGTGCCCTGGCAGTGACACCCCCGGCCCCCCCGAGACCCTCCTGCAGGTTTTGGCCCTCCCCACCGGCGAGCAGTTTGCACGACTCGCCAAGCAGCAGGGTCAGAGCGGGTGGTTTCTGACCGAGATGCACTGAGAGCAAGCACCAAAAATAACCCTGCTAAGCCCCCGAGCGGTTCCCCTGACATCAGTGCAGCGAGACCCGGGAGGAGTTTGGCTTAGGGGATGGCGCCTGCGGAGAGCACGGCCTCGACATCTGCTGAAGTGCTAATTGCACTCCCAGACCACGTCTGTGCCCTGAGGGGTAATTTCCTTGACAAAAGATGCTTAAAAACCTGGGCAGCTAATTAACTTACAACCAAGAGCATTTAATGAATCAGGGTGAGGAGCTGCCAGTTGACTTTTCCAAAACGCTCAGCTCTCGCTGACTGAGATGCTGGTATCTGAGATGCTGGTATCTGTGAGCCAGGTCTTTGGGGGCACTAGCCCTGAGAGCCTCTCCTTACCATTTCCAGGATCAGCTGCTGATTTTACATCGCAGTTTAGGGAAAGACCTAAGGGTTGGTTTGAAGAATGTTGTCTGCAGTGAGCAAAATTGCCTGCATAGATCATGCAGGGATGCAGGTGGGGTGCTCGGGGGTTTCGGTCTGCGAGGAGGTTTCCTGGTGTAAGGCTAGCATTTAGGACATTGATAAACATGAGGTATTAGGGGGATTTCTGCTGCTAGGAGGGATAATAGTCCGGGAAGATGAGTGCTTGTATGACTCTGCTTTCTTAAATCATCCCTTTAAACAGTGGAAAAAATATATGGAAAATTTGAGTGCGGTTGAATCATAGGCTAAAAGGCTGCATGCCCTCTTCCCCCAGCGCGTTGGCCAGGCGCTCGTGCCGGGACAGGGACCTACGCATGTGTGTCTGCACATGAGTCACATTAATAGCAGTATTTGGCAAGGAAAAAAGGGGGAGAGTTAATTCCCAGAAGTGGGCAACCATGAGGCAGTTACCCTGTGCGCTGCCTGCTGCGGGTCTCACCCCTGCCTACCCTGAAAGACTGCGTTTAAGTTTTTCCCTGCTTTTGGGCCGGGTCATGGCCCGTCTCAGGGGAGCTCTTGCAGGGCGTGCCTGCAGCGCTGCTGACTTATGGGATGTGTGGTGGAAGAGCTAAGGATCGTTGCTCCAGGCAGCTGGAGAAGGGCAGGCTCTGCCGTATCGCCCTGCGGCAGCGTTGGCCAGGGGACACTGTGGGAAGCTGTGTCAGCTAATGTTGGGCTTCTCCCACCTCCCTCACTCCAACTTTTCACATCCCCTGCACACCCCACGAGGATGCCCGTGTCCCCTCTGCATCCCCTTTACCATAAACTGGAGGAACGTCCTGTCATCGTCAGCCAGAAATTCCTCATAGAAGCAGCAGAGCACCTGAGGAGAAGCAAAGGTGGGTTGTCCTCAGTCAGTGCTCCTGCAGCAACCACCACTCCCCAGCCCCACCGTACCCTGAGGTCACAGTGGTGATGCCGTGGGCAGGTTACACCTTGCTGAGATGCCCAGGACAGCCCTGCCAGGAGCTGTACACCCAGCTTGGTCCATTGGGCTGCTCAGAGGCTGCCCAGAAGGGCTTGGGTTGTAAATGTGTTTTACTCGTGTTGTGCTGGAACCAGCCACTCAGATGCGAAAGGATGGCCACTGCCCTGCCATCCCCTGGCCCTAGGCATGTGCATCTAACAACCGAGGTCACCAGCTGCTAAATGACTGCTCACCTCTGCTCCACTGCCCAGCAAACCAGTGAGGATGCTCCTCCCCACTGGCCTTCGTCACTGGTTCCAGTGCAAGGTGGCTTGCGACTGTAAGGTTTTTTCCTTCCTAATCTCTTTTCATCTTCATTTTCCAAAAACCTCGCTTCTTAAACGTGCCCACAGCCCTCACACCAGCCCAGGGGTGCCAATGCCAGCTGTACCTCCCGGCCTGACCACTGCCAGCACTGCGCTGTACCTTGCAAATCTCCTTCTGGGCTCTGAATATCCAGGGGGAGAATTCTCCAGACGTCAGATGGTTCCGCAAGCTCCTGAGAGTCCTGGCCTCCACGGGAAGCTGCTGAATGGTGCCCTCCTCCAGGTAGGTCTTGCATATCTTCTCCCCAATCAAATGACGCAGGAAGAAACTGTTTTCTTTGCTGGGGTCCAGCACCACGGGCAGAAATTCCTCCAGGTCATGCCACAGGTCCAGGAGACGAGTCTCCGCAGACCGGTCCTGGTGCTTCAAGAAGTCCCTGAATGGCCGTCCCGCGCAGGTCTCGGCACTAAGGGCCCAGGGAAGGAAACTCAAGGTCTTGACCGGCTTTTTCAGGGGTGGCAGCTGGACAAGGGGTGCAGAGGAACGAAGGTTAGAGAGGACTTTCTCTTCACGGAGGTCTTCCTGATGAAGGACCTGCTCTGCGTTGGGTCTAGGTCTTTTGGGAGAGGTTGCTCCTCCTTGGCCTCCAAAGGCAGTGTTTGCAGGATGCTCTGACTGCTGAGGAATCGATCCCAAAGCATCCTTATCCAGATGTGATTCCTTTGTGCTCCCAGCTGGCCCCGGCTGCCTTTCTGGTTGGACCTGAAAACTGGGCATCTTCATTTCTTGGGTGTCTCTTCCCTCCTTGACCAGAGTCCAGATCTCCGCTTTGGCCTTCTTGCTGCAGTAGGGCCCTGACAAACCCTGGCTCCTTTTAATATCCCTCGTGAAGAGATTCTCTGAAAAGCCTGAGGGCTCCTGCGAGTTGGTCCGTAATAAACGCTCCTGATATTCCTGCAGCAGAGGCCGGCACAATTTCTCTTCCTCCATGCTCATCTTGCAGTGGATGAAGAATCTAGGGAGCCAGTAACTCTGAATCATAAAAAGGGCCCGTTCCTGCATCTTGCTTAGAACCTCCTTCCTGGTGCTGATGGGCTGAACGGACCTGGCTTTCGGCACCGACCCTGAGATGGATGCAGGGGATTACGATGGCGGGGCTGGCTCCACCCAGACCTGTTTGTACCAGGGGAGTTCCCCAGCTGAGCAAAGTTGGTGATGGTATCCCATCTCCCTGGGAGCATCCAGGAAAGTCCACCTCGCTGGAAGGGCACTGCTCGTGCCTGGCTCCCATGTTTCTTACCAACGATGGTCCTGCAGAGAGTGAAGACACTGGAGCCTTCGCGCAGGTGAGTGGCTTTCAGCCTGTGGAGCAAGGACAGGTAGAGGTCCCTCTGCCTCGCATCCGACTCGTCAAGCCCCAGGAACCTTTCCGTGGTGAGCCAGAAGTTGGTCAGTTCTTCCCCTATGGATCAGATAAGGGACGGGAGTTGCAGGGAGTCCCTGAAAGCCCTGCTGACGAGCGAAGCAGCCTGTGTGTTTTAAAAAAGAAAGAAGGAAGGATCGCCTGGATGAACCGAGGGAACAACGTAGAGAAGAGCCAGGCTATGCATCTCCCCCGGTGTGCAGCGCCCACGTTGGGGTTTTGCTGCTGGCTCATCTTCCAAAGCCATGTCTGGGATCGCAGTGTCTCCTGTCCCACCGGTGCTTACCCGTGCCCTCAGCTCTGTGCCAGCGTCCCGCCAGGCAGCTGGCCCACGGCTGGCTGAGAAGGGGCTGCGGAGTGCCCCGTGCCCACCTGCCGTTCCTTGGACGAAGGCCCGAAAGCGCCACATGCCCTGGCTCCCACTGATGCACTTCTCCAGCAGCCACCGGTCAGCACTTTGCCAGTTCAGCAGTTTTGCTGTCGGAGAGAATGCAGAGCACGGCATCAGGGGGGTGCGTGCAGGAGCAGCCCCCAAGAAAGCCCTCCAGATCCCTCCAGCATCCCCCCAGCCTCCCTGACACAGGTTGCGTCAGGAGTGAGCCAGAAGACCGGTAAATCGCACTGAAATGGGAGTTTTTGGATGGGGTTCTGCGATGCACATGTGGTGTTTGCAAGGATGCAGCACAACCCACTCATGTCGGGGACAGTCTGCCCAGCTATCGTGCCTCTTCCCCTTGCAAACGTCCGTCTTTTTTGCCTGCGTTTGGGGCTTGCCCTCAACCTCCCTCAACTTGAGGTTAAACCCGACCGGAGAAGAAGCAGCAATGCATTCAGAAACAGCGCTGGAACAAGCCTCGACGAATTGCTTATTTTTCTGAAATGAAAATCTGCATCCCCACTGCCATAGCTTTCTTTCCAGTGGCCTTCCCTTGCGTTGACACGCAGGCTGACAAAGCAGTTGGCTGGGCTGAGGTGGCTCGTTTTAGGGGTAAACTGAGGACAATTCAGACTTGCTGCTGGTAGGACAGACCACGGCAGAGGCCTGTTGTCCCGGTGTAGGATGCATCAGACGAGGAGCGTATTGTGATACAGTGGCACCAGCAGCAAACCTGAAATGCCAGGACCCCAGTTTCCCATGCCCAAGGATGCTTCTCCAGCCCCGCCCCACCACGAACCGCACGGTAAGCCCTGCTAAGCAGCTATTTCAGCTCAACTCCATGGAGGCAGCGAGCCTGTACTAACAGGGCTGGGGGGTAAAGCCCCGCTCATCCCGTGGAAACCCTGGGATCTGCTGCATCCCTAAAAATGGGACGTGCAATGCCTTTTTAACCCGGAGCAGAGGCACGACCCGCTGGGCAGGCACCAGGTGGTGACAGCCCCGGCGAGAGCAAGCCCTGCTGCGGCGGCGAAGGCGCTCCGATTTCCTCCGTACCACGATGACTCACCTGCTTCCCCCGACCGAATGAAACCCAGGAGCTTCTGGCAGAGGATGAGGTGGAGGCACAAGCTGGATTTGCAGAAGTGAGGCAGGCGGTGCTTTTCCAGCCAAGCCAGTAAAGCCGGGGGGCTGAGATCCTGCGTTGCACCCCCCCCGCGCCCAAGGAGAGGATTAGGCTGTGAGCAAGGAGCCGTCTTTTGCCTGGGGATTAGGGTGAGTACCGGGCCCCTGCTACGGGGGAAGGAGGGAGGGAAGGCACCATGTTGCTAGACGGCGATGCAAGCCATCCCCGCGCTGAGAAAGAAGGGGGATACTTGAGCTATAGCCCCTGCCTGCATCCCTGCCAGCTCTGCCTGCAAACCTGGGAGACCCGGCGCTGCGTGGCTGCCTGCAAGGCTCTCCTCGCAGCCTGCCTGCTTTCCCGCAGCCCAGGCAGGAAGGCACGGCAGCTTACCGGCAGCACCCAGAGGAGCAGGTTCCCCTTTGCTACGGGATCCGAGCACCGCAAACGGCGCTTGTGGCTGTGGGGAAGGGGGACGTCCGAGGGGAGGGCTGAGCCAGTTTGAGGATCAACAGGACCTTGGCTTCTGGTGAATTCAGGAGGAATATAGGACACAAGGGGCTGATGTTCGTGTCCTCCTTCCCCGTCACCACACACTCTCCTTAACTCCAGCTATCGATGTTTGATGAGCGCTGGATGGACCCCATAAGCTGCCCACGCACCAGGACTTTAAACGGCTTGTGCTCCTCCCAGGGCTCAAAAGCAAAATGATGCCTGGGTTTGAAATAATCCCCCGGCTGCACAAACGGGAGATCCAGAGAGTGGCCTTGGCAAGGAGAAACCAGCTCCTTCCCTCCCCTGCCCTGTGCCCTTCCTCCCTCCCCCTCACCCTCCTCGCAAGGGGCATTTTCTCACCAGGTGGCTCGGCAGCTCTGGCCAGAGGTGCCACTGGCCCGTGCTACTGATGTAAATGGGTGTCTGGCCAAAAACCTGTATCGAAAGGAAAGGGGAGAGCTGAAGGAGATGGAGGGTGGCAGGGGACCCCAGAGCCCAGCTGTTCTAGTTAGTCCTCACTACGGAGAAAGGCATCGTCTTTCCTTTCAGACCTCTATGTCCAAGCTGAGGTCCTCAGGTTTCCCTCATTTTCCAGCCTGAGTGTGGTGTATTCCAAATTTTTCTGGGGCCTCTAACACCACAGAAGATGAAAGTACACCCGAAAAGAGCTCAGAAAGGTCCCGGGCTTTATGGTGCGGTGTAGACTTACGGGAAGATTCAGAAATGTGTTGAAAAATTCGACAAAAACGTCATCTCTCAGCAGAAGCCCTATGTCCGTGGAGGCTATGGTTGCTACAAGGGGGAGAAGAGAAAGTTACCTGGGCTTTGTGTTGCCAAGCGTGACATAAATGTGAACCAAAAGATGAGTTTTGAGAGGCTGGACCAGAACAGCTCTAGGGGATGTGCGGTATGGGCTCGTCCCGTGCGCACACGGGAGGATTTGGACCTGGGACAGTCCTGGAAATTTGGGTCCCAGTGCACCCATGTGCTCTGGGTGGGTGGTACAGGGTATTTGGAAAGCACCAGGTTCAGCTGCACGCAGGAGCTGGAAAGTTTGAAGGGCACCTTCCTAAATAGCAAAGGTACATGGTTTGTGGAGGCTGGGCACAAATGCGGTGGCATCCGTGGGGCAGGAGAAAGGAGGTGCTGTGGCTGGAGGGGATGAGCTATGCTCCTCTACCTTCCTAGACAGCAGGCATGACCCTGCTATCATGGAGGGGAATCGTGCACTGTGCTCCGGTGCTGCTGCTCCAGTCCCACTGCCTTGGAGCCCTCTGAGACCTCTTGCTCAGGTTCTGGTAGCAAATTCCCCCAAATTAGCAAGCACCATCAGGCTGGGGGCAGATTGTGGCTCTGGGTACAGTGACGGTCGCTGCAGACCCCCAGCCCATCCACCCAGGACATCTAGGTAGTGTGCCAGTAGTGCCCAACACCTCCCACTATCCTGTGAAGTTTTATTCGTGTCTGAAAGATCTGGATGCAAGGGGGTGGGCTGGCATCAGCCTACTGATGGGTGGATGCCCTTGGAAATGTCCCCTTGTGTGAAGACACAGCTGTGTCACAGGGAGGACCCACGTTTCAGAAGCCTAATGTTGTTTTTTCCCCGCTGTCCCCTTTGGGGTGTGCGTAGAGGGGCTGAAACCTCCAGCAAAGGTAACTCACCGGTGGCCGTCATGCTGCCGTGTCCCAGGGATGCGTTCTGGAGTGCCGCGCTGCTTGTGACACACTTGTCCTGGCGAGTCCTCGGGGCCACAGGGCTCTCAGCACCTCCCTCTTTGCTGTCCTTCAGGGAAATGTCACTTTTCTAATCACCAGCCCTGCAGACACATCTGGGCAGTCCTGAAATTAAACCTTTCCCCTCTCCCCACTTGGGCAAACTTCTTGCTTTCAAACCAGGTTCTTGGTAGCACCTCGGTACCGTGCATGGTTGCTGTCAGCGCGTCTGCTCAGGTGGTGATGGAAATTTCGCAAGAGACTCTGTTACGTCTGCCCCGGACAGAGCAACCCCAGATTCCTTATTAGCTGTCCTGCTTCATCAGATTTGGGACTCAGCCCCAACCTTGGAGACCCTCCAGTGGGACGAGGAGAAAGAAAGAAGGAAGCACAACTCTCTTGCAGCAGCAGTGACCTGTTTCCCTGGCAGGAGGAGGAATCTGCTCCCAAGGCAGGTTTTTGATCCCCCCAGTCTGTAGTGCCGTGGTGTCAGACCTGGCAGGGCTGCTAGTGCCCTCCGGCTTTTGGGCAGCATCGTGCCTGGGGTCTCTGGGGTGCCTTGTAGCAGGGAAGGGGGTCTGCTTGCCTGTGGCTCTGTGCTGGCGGGGGGCATGGGAAGGGTTTTGTGGCCTGTCCTGCACCGGACAACTCTTCTTTGCTTGCCTAAGGGGGGCTGCGGGATAGACTCTGCCCACCTCATGTTTCTAAGAAGCCCTGAGCTTTCTCGGTCTGGCCATTAACAAAACGCACTTGTGTTGAGTGTCCCCTTCTGTAGTCCTGTTACTGTCACCTGCGGGGCACGGGCAGGTTAAAACAGACATAAGGGTGTGCAGCCTCCCCGGAGGCACCTCTGTGCAGAGCGGGTGCGGGCAGCAGCGGGTGCAGGCAGCGGTGGGCCAGGATGGGTGCCCGCACCCCAGAGGCTCCCCAGGAGCGGGGCCACCTCACGAGGTGGCGCTGTCAAATCAGGAATGCGAAGCTGTCCCCAGCAGCAACAGGGCTCTGCATCTCAGCAATGGGCTTGTGACTCCACAGCCGCAACTGGTACAGGGACGACTCCTAGTTAATTGTGGGGCTGGTGTTGGGGACCCCAGGGTGACAGTCCTGGGCTGCTGGCACCGGCTTGCTCCGTCACCCCGAGCAAGTGAGCTCATTTCTTTGTGCATCGCTGCACTGCCCTGTGCAAGGATAACTGTGGTGCTGTACCAGGCCAGGAGGGACGTGACAGAGATCCGTGAAAGCATGTTAGAGGTCATGCCTGAACTGGCTGTGCACACACGTGTGCCCCGGGGAGGTCACGTCCTGTCACGCTGCAAGGCACCGGCTACACCGCGTTAATTCAAATGCTTGAAACTCTTGGTTTTAACAGCGGTGGATGGCGTGCACGTCCTCGCGGCGCACGTGGGATGCGCGTCCTCGTGGTGACAACGAAGCCACGAGTCGCAAAATATCTGCTTATTCTAGTGGTGCCAGGCAGCGCTGCGGGAAGGAGTTACGGGAGAGCCTGGGGAGGAGTAGCTCCGATCACAAATTCATATGGATTTTTGCTGCTAAGCCCAGGAGAGGAGAGGAGAGGGGATAGGGTTGAGCTGGCGTGGTGGCTGTCTCACATATGAAAAACTCAAAAGTCCTCGGGGAAAGATTGCAACTGTCAAAAAATATATATTTTCCAGTTGGCAACTTTGCAGATGCCCAGTGAGCTCCTCAGAGGCTGGTGTAGCTCCGCTGGTGCCCGTCCCGCTCTGGGCTGACCTCAGCGGGACTGTGCCAGTTTCTGCCGGGAAAGGACCAAGGTTGTGAGCAGGAACGGGCCGACGCAGTTACTGTGGGAATGCACGGGGCCTTGGCCATTTCCATGGATTCTCTCCCCAGGAGGAGACCCCAAGAGGTCTGGCAGGATGGATGGAGCCCCGCTCAGCCTGGCTGCAGCTTCCCGGGGTTTGCTCGGTGCGTGCATGGGCACATCTGCCCTGTTCGTCTTGCCGCAACGGCTCCTTGCAAAAGGAGCTCAGGCGAGCTGTGTGGCTATTAAGGAAAAAAAAAAAAAACCAAGACTTAAAAAAAAAAGAGACTTAAAAAAATAGATGGATGCATGAGCACAGCCCAGATTTAGCAGCGGGCTCGGAGAGCAGCGCAGAGTGGCCGGACTCTTTGTTCAAAGATAAGGGCAGGGTTGCAACACCAAACACGTCAGAAGGGCTTCGTTCCCTCTCTGTCCGAGCCCGAATTACCCACGTCCTCCATCCCCCCGTGCGGGGAGCAGCCCACCCTCGGCAGACCTGAGGCCACCTCCGCCGGCGGCAGAGCCTCGCGCTCCCGGGGTGGCGGGGGGGATGGGGCTGGGTTTCTTATCCTTGCCCAACATAAACTGGCACGGCTCGCCGCGGCAGCGAAGTCCAAGGCTGCCCGACCGCGGGGTCAGCCTCGCTGCCTGCGGTCGCTGGCCGCTCGCAGCCTCCCCAGGCAGCCCAACCTGCCCCTTTCGGTGCCGCGGGGAGGGTGGGGGTTGTTCCCACGGACCCACGGCAGCCCCAAACACCTCTGCATTGCTTTTGGGCTCAGGTGATGGTCTACAGCCCCTACAAGATGGGAAACTCCAGCACGGGGGAGCGGTGCAAGCACCTTGCTGCACAAACCTGCTCTCCCTCTAGCACAAGTATTGTATGCCCAGAGTCAGCTTTTGGGGCCAGACTGCGGGGTTTTTTTCCCCCCATCCAGCCCCAGCCTGTTCTCATATAAATAGTTTAGGACACCTCAAAGACTGCGTCAGCAATGGGTTTGATCCTTTTGGGCCCGTAGCACCTTAAAACTGGAATTGTCTGAGGTCTCAGGTATGGCAGTTCAGCTTTAAATATTTATTCCTTTCTTGAATATATTAGGATTATTTTTTGTTTAATGTGATTTCCATGCTCAGTCTCCTGGGTGCATAAGACTTGTTTGCTCAGCGAGGACATCTCTGGTATTTCCTTACATTAATTAGAAGTATTTTTGAGCCTATTGCCATCTGTCTGTAGTCTCCTTGCTTGGGATTTACGGTGAAGGCTGGGCTCTGACCCGTTACACCTGACAGCCCCTGCAGCAAGCTCTGCCTTCGCTTGCCTCTTCTCCAGCTCAGCCGAAATCGCTCCTGTAACCTTATCCGTGTGGCCGGGTCTGTTGACTTCACCAGTCCAGGTTAAGCATGTGCTGCGGCAGGACGGGGACCTAATTCAGCCGTAAGGAAGGGGCACGGACAACAGCACTTTGCAGTTACCTTTTATAATTTACAATGTCGGGCCTGGATCCTACCATTGAATCCAGTTGGGCAGCGCTTTAAGGATTTCTGCACTCTCACTTACGGAGCTGTGAAGTGTATGAGGCTGAAATTAATCTGCCAGCCGCGGCTAACACGGCCCTGACCTAGCTGGGAGTGCATTTAGCAGCATGAACAGTGCTAATAAAAAAAGACAAAAAAACCCAACCCTGCCAATGCACGCTGTGACCAATTTCCAACTGCAGGGAAAGGCATGCGCTGAGCACTCCCTGGGATATTCTCCACCCTTGTACAGAGCAAACTGAGCCAAGCAATTTCTAGGTCTCAAATCCCGCCTGCCCCTGACGTTCTCATCTTCCAGCTTCCCCTGGTTGCTTTTGAAGGCGAGCACGTGCTTCTCAGCAGCGGCTCCTGCTCGCTGAAGACGCTCGGCCTCTGCGCAAGGTCTGCACGCGTGCAGGGCAGAGCCGGCGAGAGGTAGGTGCTGCCTGCCGGGGTTGCTGCCCGACCGGCCCGGAGCTGGCAGCGGCGATGCCCCTTCTGCAAAGAGCCCTCCCCAGGGGGAGCTGGGGAAGGGGGCTGCTCGGGGATGAAGCAATGCCATGGTTTCCTGCAAGGGGTGGCAAGGTGGGCATCGGGCATGGTGACCGGCGCCAAGGTGGCTGAGAAAGGGGTGGAGAGGCAGGTGCAAGCAACCGGGGGGGTTTGCACAAGGCTTTCCTGGCTACTGCGGTCCAAGGCCCCTCTCCTCCTAAATGCGTCACGGGAGGGTATTGCAGCTGAGCTGCATAGGGAGGAAGCTTTTTTCTTTGCGTGTGCCTCTGCACGTTTTTATTTATTAATTGGCTTTCCTAAATTGCCCTTCTGTGCAGCCCAGGTAACCTGCTCTGACTCCGAAAGCCCTCTGGTCACCACCCCTCGGCTACTCTCGACCCTGGCAGCATCTTCAAAGGGAGCATGGGCCTGCTGCGGAGCGTGCAATGTTTGCTCACTTATCGGGCGAGCTGCTACCACCTCCCTGCCTTGGGGGGTTTCATCAGCCTCCCGCAGCGCTCCAGGGGAGACCCGTCGGCCACCGCTGCTTGCACAAGGTCAGTCCCCCCCCGATGCAGACGTTTCCCTCGCCCCACGGCAAGCTCCCTGTCCTCAGTCGGTGACCGCTGTTTGAATCTTGTCGGGGCAACTTGTTAATTAAGCGCTTGCTCGTCTCGCTAAGGCGTTAGGTTCATTTTTCCAGCCCTTGCTAATCATGGGTAAAAGGGGCTGCACCTCCAGTTCCTCCAGCCCCATGAGTCCCCCCCAGAGCCCAGGTCCCAGCGGCGGTGGGCACGCTATGGTGGGTCCAAGCAGAGGCAGCTGTGCCCAGTGGTGGGCAGAGATGGAGGTGATGCACCACCAGCCCATGTCTGGTCTCACTCGGGTGCGTTTCAGTTCCTTATGCGGGACGTTGCAGCCTAAAGCGCTTTCCTAGATGGGTCTGAAAATGGTGTATCTGAATTTGGGAATGTCTTAGCTGTTGGGCACAGGGAGAGGAGAGATGCTTGTCCCTCCTCCCTCCCAGCTGTGCCAATGCTGGACGCTGGGGCATTTCAAGTGCACCAGGCCTCCTCCTAGGATCTAACCAGTCACAACAAAATGGACTATTCCTGCTCCCTGTGTGATATCTCTGTTTAAAAAAGAAATCATTAATTTCTATTTAAGAATTTTTTTTTTAGTGCTGGTGAAAGGCAAATCAGTGCCTGGGCTTAGTGGACCAGGTCTGCATCCTGCTGGGGCTGAGACCCCAGGGGCGGCCAGCTCTGCAGCTGCAGGTCTGCAGTGAGAGGCCACCCTTGGAGATGGCCTCAGGGAGCTAGGAAAGAGTCCCAGCACTGCAGGAGCAAAGCCAGTGGCCACCTGCCCCGGGGCCTGAGCCACAGAGAAGTTTCATATTCTGCGTTTTTAACCCTTGAATTCCACCTTCCACCCCCTTTTTTTTTTCTCCCTGTGGTGTGACATTTCTACATTTTAAGGCATTCCCAAATTCAAATTCATGAGCCTACACTTTCAGGGGGTCCCAGCAGCCAGGCGGGGATGCAAGGTCCCTGTGGCAAGAGCAAACTGCCCAGCTCAGCTGGGGACATGAGGATAGGGATGAGGGGGACACGAGGACAGGGATGGGTCACAGCAGCCCCACCAAGGCATGGTGGGGAGGGAAGCCATGGCATTTTGCTACTGCTTGGTTCCTGCCTGGGGTCAGAAAAAGAGATGCCAGGGTGGTATCGGACTGGGCACACGTAAGAGCAGGCACGTCTCATGCTAACTGTGAGAGACTCGACCGTCGTGGTCCCCAGACCTCTCCTGGAGAGACCGGGGACCTCGCTGTGTGCTGTCCCTGCCGGGTTTGCATTGCTGCCTTGAAGGCAGAAGGGCCGCAAAGTCCAGCCCTGACCAACCCTCCCAACTCACCAGGCGCTCTCCAACCCCGGCAATTCTCGCAGGATATAAACTGCGCCGGAGGGAAGTGCCGGGGCAGGCAAATAAAGGTGTTCCCACGAATTAATAGGAGGAAAAAAGAAAAACATGTGCCAGTCGGGACTCGCCCCTGGAGCGGTGCATTGTCTCTGGCGGGCTTGCTGTGCATTTAGATCGGGGCCCTTTGAAGGCTGATTTAAATCCACTCCTGGGAGGTGTCACCTGTTGGCATCGTGCCTTCCCCAGCTCCCCGACGAGGTTTTTGTCTCGTTGAACGCTGGTGACAATAAGGGTCACTGGAGCACGCAGCTGGGTGAAAGCACAGGCTGAGCCGCGTTTCCCCCCCAAAAAAACCCGGCAGCCTGCAAGAGGAGGAGGGGAAGGCAGGCTGTAAACAAGCTGCCGTGAGCCCTGCGAGGCAGCAAAGGGACGCTTCTTCCGCGCCCCCCCTCCGCCGGTTTCCCGGGAGAGGGCGCTGGCCCCGCGGCTGCAGCGCCCGGCTCTTCTCCGCTGGCTCGGAACCGTGTTGTGCAGGGAGAGGGCATGGGCATGGGCATGGGCATGGGAGTGCCACCAAACCTCCCCCGGGGCAGGGAGCGACATCCTCCCACCCCAGCCATGAAACCCTTGCCCACGCTGGGGGTCTCTCCCAGGTAGGGGTTTGCTAGCCGGCATGCATTTATCGGATGGAGAGCTGCCTTTGCTCCCCGCTTCCTTTCGGGGTTGCTTAGAGCTCAGCGGGTGAAAAGAGGAGCTGCCTGGCCCCGAGGCTCGGATGGCATGAGGGTCACCCCACGCCACAGGGACTTCCACCCGTAAACACCCTGGGCTTGTTTGCAGCCACCTCTGGTGGCCAAAGTTTCTGGGAAATTCGCAAGTAGCAAGCACATTTCCAAGAATTTGGAGCTATCAGAGCTGTCCCAATCAAACAAATCCTCTCTGCAAACCTAGGGAAAAGGCTTGGGCATGGCTTAACGTCACCTGTGGCTTGACAGCTCCCCTTTATAGGGGCTATTTTGGGTCTCTCCTGGCCTAAGTGGGTCTCAGCACCAGCTCCTGCCTTCTTTTTCTTCAGCTGAGCCATTAGATTCAGGTAACCACAGCTGAACTTGGTCTGAATATGGGATCCTGAGCTAATTTCTATGGGTAAAACACAGTGTTTGTTGAAACCTTTTCTGTATACATAGCGTGCAGGCACTGGGGTATTGGGGGAAGGCAGTTTCTGTTGTAATGCTTGGCTTTGCCTTGCCCAAGCAATGTGAGGAGGTGGAAAGCACCTGAATTTCACCTTGGTCCTGGACAGCCTTGGGGGATTAACACACACTTAGAGCTGCTGCAAGGTTGTGGTAAAGAATGAGCCGGGTTGTCCCCGGAGGGAGGGGACTCAGCTTTTGAGATGGGCGATAAATCAAGGCGAGGCCTTAGCCAGCACTTCCACCTCCTCCTGGCTGAGGAACCAGCTCTCCCTGGCCACTTTACCCCCGGACTCTGGCCGTGGAGAGGCTGTGTCCTCAGTGGGGTGGCTGTGATGGGCAGCAGGGTCCAGCTTCTGGAGGGATAGCAATTTTGGTGCCACCCCCCCGAGGCTGGCATGGGGCAGCCCAGGATCCTGTCACCCTGAGACAGGCGTGTGGGTGGCGTGTGCTTGACCTGATACCTGTGTGTGCACGCACGCGTGGGCACACGGGCGGCAGCTCTTTCTGCTCGTGCTGGCATCGCTTTCCCGCCCCATGGGTCAGGGCTGGGAGGTGCAGAGGGCTGAGCAGGAGCAGGGATGAGACAGTGAGCGAGCTGCTGGGGTGGAAAAATACTGGGCAGTGCCTGCCGTTTGCTGGGTGCTCCTTGCCAGCCGGGTGCCTCTGAAGTGGGTGCTCCCGCACCCACGGTGGGGCTGGGGGATTTCTCCTCCCTCGTGTGACAGTGACCGATCCTGTGCCCTGGAGCGAGGGTCTTGGCTGCAAATCCAGGTGCTGGAGCCCGTTACCTGCTGCAAGGGGCAAAGCGGGGAGCTTGAGCATGGAGCGGGGGCTGCCTCTTCCCTCACCCGCAAACATGTGCACCCAGCCAGGGCCTGGGCCCGGGGCTTGGGGGGGGCTCCAGTTCCACTCTCTCTTTCCCCGCTGCCCTGTTTACCCTGGGCGGCTGATTTCCATCCCTGTGAGTTATGCAAAGGCAGCCGCTAATGTAAACGCTGCGGAAAGCGCTGGATCTGCTCCCGCCGCCGCTTTCCCAGAACTATGCGAGATGAGGGGCTATTTTTTTGGCCCGGGAGGGTTGCAAAAAGGGCCCAAACCCCCACCCCCCTTCCCTCGGTACGGGGCGAAGCGGGGCACTTCCCCCTCCTTCCCAGGGACGGGACAGGGGGGGGCTGGGGCAGCCCGGCCGCGGTGCCGCCGGAGAAGGAGGAGGAAGAGGAGGCGGAGGCGGGGCGGCGGCCCCTCGTCCCCCCCGGCCCCGGCCTGCCCCCGGCCCGGCCGCCGCTGCCCAATCAGTGCGGCGGGGCCGGCGCTGCGGCGCCATAAAGCGGCGGCGGGCGCGGCCCCGGCAGCCGAGCGTGGGAGCCGCGCAGCCGCCGCCGAGCCCAGGTAACGGCCCCGCGTGGGAGTGGGGGGGGGGGTCCCCCGCGCCCGGCCGCCACCCGCGCCTTCCCCCGCGCCTTCCCCCGCCGCAGCCCCTCGGGGTGGGGGGCGGTTCCGCCTTGTGCCGGGGGGCTCCCCGGCGGGGGTTTGGCAGCCGGCGGACAGACCTAGGGGAAAATTCCTCCTTCGCTTTTTTTTTTTTTTTTTTTTTTTTTTTTTTAATGGGGGCTTGGGTTTTCTCTCGAAAACAGATGCTTCTTGCACTTTTTTTTCTTCACAAGGCTCTTCAGCTGCTTGCTTAAATACGGGTGCCTTCCTCCCTGCCAGGGGATGTACGCGTGGGTGATGCTTCCTGCACGAGCAGGGCCGGTGGGGAGCCCCCACGGGGCGCGCAGAGCCCCGCGGCCAGCGCAGGGGAGCCCGGCCATAGCAGGGTGGGCTGGGGAGGGATGGTCCGGCAGCCCGAGCAGAGGGGTGGGGTGATGGAGTGACTTTCCAAGTCACTTCACATTTCCAAATTGTTTGCATTTCCAAGCTGCTGCAAACGCGCGTGGATCCCAGCTACCGTGGTCCTGACACACGTGGGCTGGCTGTGCTGGGCTTGCGGGGATGCTGCAGGTCTCACCGCCTGGGACCAGAGCCTCTTTAGCCTCCTCATCGCTGCCTGGGTTGCTCAGGGGTTGCTTGTGCTGCCTGTTGCTTTCCTGCCCTAGACGAGGCTTGTGTAACTTCAGACCAGCTGATCTGGGAGGCAGCTGGGGCTGGCAAGCCTTCCTCACTGAAGCAAGTACGTTAAGAAAGCCCCAGCTAAGCTTTCCTCGTGCATTTGCCGTGCTCTGGAGCGGTAGCGAGTGTGGAGGTGAAAAGTTCACGCAGGGCTGAGGAGCACTTTCGAAGGCTGTTGCTTGGTGGATAGTTTATTGGCAGGACGTGGGCAGGAGTTTGAGTATTAATGAGATGCTTTGAAGGCATCGCTTCTGGAGCAGGGCCTGCGTCTGCCCGAGCTGCTCTGTTTTCTGCTTGCAGAACGGCGTGGGACTGCTGGAGATGGCAGCCGGCCCCGTGGCCAAGCTGTCTCATGCTCCTCCCTGGCTGGGGGATGAAAAATCTGGGAGTGCAGGGAAGGGCTCACGGTTGGGGTTTGTTTTTTTTTTTATCCTCCCTGCAGGAACCCCCTCGTCCGGTCTGCAGCCATGGCCACCTCGGCGAGCTCCCACCTGAGCAAAGCCATCAAGCACATGTACATGAAGCTGCCGCAGGGGGAGAAGGTCCAAGCCATGTACATCTGGATCGATGGGACAGGGGAGCACCTCCGCTGCAAAACCCGCACGCTGGACCACGAGCCCAAGAGCCTCGAAGGTGAGAGGGCAGGTGCAGGATTCGCATCCCCTTGCCGGGTGGAGAAAGCAGCCGGAGAAAGGATGCCATTTCTCTCTTTTCAGGGCAGAAGGATGGTATTTGGGGAAGACATTGCTCCTCACCCCCTTCCAGTTACCTCTTTCCCCAGATACCCCAGGGGAATGTTCCCAGCTCTCCAAATGTGGAGTTTCAGTGAGATGCCCGGGGTGGGGAGCCTGTCCCTGGCACTGCCCCCGCTGCGGAGGGGGCTGTTGGCAGGGGCTGGGGGCTGTTGGCAGGGCCTCGGCGGCCCATTGACTCTCAAGTACTCGTTTTGGCCGGAAGTAGTTTGGCAGAAGAAAGTGGAGGGGAAAGAATGGAGCTATCCGGTGTAATTAAGAGCTTGTGTCCCTCAGAACAAACAGTCCCAGCTTACACAATAATAGCATTAGGATTTTCCCCAGGTTGCCATGGTGCTGGCTGGAGACAGTTATGAAATGAAAATACTGTGTGTGACGGAGCAGAACTACCTCTTTTTTTTTTTTTTTCTTTCTCTTTTCCCCTCTCCCCTTTTTGCTCTAAGGGAGTGGTTGGCACAACTCCTTTGAAATCGTTGTGCTTCCCATCCTCCCACTTTCCCCCCAGGATACGGAGGAGATAACATTGGGTGGAGTTCACTGCCGCCCCTGCTGTGCTTTGACCGGGAGGGCAGCGCGCGGCCAGGAGGGGTGGGCGAGGGGGCCAAGCTGGCCATACTCCTCCTCAGTGTGAGACTCCACCTACACGTGATTTGCTTTCCCACCTTCTCCAGGCCGTGCAACATGGATAAGGGTATTTCATGGCTCCTCTCGTTCCTACATCTTGTAGGTGTCTCGTGCTCTGCCCTCTCCCAGCTTGCCCAGCCACCTCTGCGAGGAGAGTGGGTGCTCTGCTCATCCCCGTGGTTGTTGCGACATGGGAAACATCCTCAGTGCCGCTCCGTTTGCTTGGGCTTGGCCAGCAGCCCAGCTCCTTGTGTTTCCCAGGGTGGCTGGGGAATTGCACTCCCCTGTTTTTTGCTTGTTTTGGTTTTGTTGTGGAGTTGTTTTTTGGTGGCGTGGTTGTTTTTTTTTTTTTTGCTTCCCCCATTTGGAACAAAATCAGCTGAGCTGCGATTAAACCTAGTGTAGGCCTGTTCTCTATAAGCATCTTCACCTCTGTAATACTAGAGGGTGGCAGAGAGCCCACCCTCCCGGTGACCGGGGACCCTGCGTCACTCTGGCTTGTTCCTCTCTCCGCTCCAGATCTCCCGGAGTGGAATTTTGACGGCTCCAGCACCTTCCAGGCTGAAGGCTCCAACAGCGACATGTACTTGCGACCTGCTGCCATGTTTCGGGACCCTTTTCGCAAGGATCCCAATAAACTAGTCCTCTGCGAGGTCTTCAAATACAACCGCCAGTCTGCAGGTGAATGGACCTTTTCCCTTCTCCTGGTGGAGGGGGTGTTTTTGGGAGGGGAAAGAGAGACCTAGCCAAATGCTGTGCATGCCCTTAGCATCATGCATGACACGCAAAAAAAAAAACCCTGCCCTGAAAGTAAAAGGCAAATAAAGTGCTGGTGGTAGAGAAAGGGCTGGTCCTGGGATTCTTCACCAGTGCTTCTGGGACTCAAACTGTAAATAAGGTGGAAATGGGGAATGGAGGTGGAGATGCTAACAAGCCTCGTGTTGCTTTTCTGTTCTAGAGACAAACCTGCGACACACCTGCAGGCGGATTATGGATATGGTGTCCAACCAGCACCCCTGGTTTGGGATGGAGCAAGAGTACACTCTTCTGGGGACAGATGGACATCCGTTTGGCTGGCCTTCCAACGGCTTCCCTGGACCCCAAGGTAACCTCTCAGGAGTCTGTGCTGGACCAAGCCAGGAGTCCTTAACGCCGTGTTTGAACTGTAATCCGTGCGACGCAGCTTAAGTGCGTCAGGCAAGCTGAAAGATTCGAGGTGTTTCTAGAACTGAAGGTGGACAATAGCAAGCAGGATATTGGCAAAAAGTAACCCATGAAATTAAGATCGTTACAGAAAGCCTAAGATGAAGGTTGGCCACATCTAAATTTGCTGCTTGGTTTGTTAGTCTGCAGGTGACTTAAACTCTTGCCCAGCATGACAGAGCACAAGCTCAGGCTTTCGGAGGGACTTGCTTTGTGTCAGTGCTTTGCTCTGCTAGTTCTTCCATGAAAAACAGATTTTGGGGCTTTTCCACACATCCCAAGCCTTTGTAGAGTTCTCCCCTGTGTGTGCTCGGTCTTCACTGAATTTAAGCCTTTTTTTCCTCCTGGAAGCTCATGTTCCTCTTGGTGTTCACCTGTGCCGTTGCAGGTCCGTACTACTGCGGGGTAGGGGCAGACAAAGCCTATGGCAGAGACATTGTGGAGGCTCACTACCGAGCGTGCCTTTATGCTGGTGTGAAAATTGGAGGAACCAATGCAGAAGTGATGCCAGCCCAGGTAAATTGGTTTAGGTGCCTTGTAGAATGAGATGGTACAGAAAAATCCCAGGCTTCAGCGGGAGCTTTTGGCTCTGAGCCACGTAGTTTTATCAGCAATCAGAGCATAAGGGGGTGGGAAGTGTCTCATTGCGAGTGTCTCTGCACCACTGAGCTGGTGACTCCTCCTTCTTGTAGTGGGAGTTCCAGGTGGGACCATGCGAAGGGATTGAGATGGGGGATCACCTCTGGATTGCACGCTTCATCCTCCATCGGGTGTGCGAAGACTTTGGTGTCATTGTGTCCTTCGATCCCAAACCCATCCCTGGGAACTGGAACGGTGCTGGCTGTCACACCAACTTCAGCACCAAGAACATGAGGGAAGATGGAGGTCTCAAGTAAGTTTTTTGAGATGGGCCAATAGTATCTGTTAGCTAGCCTGCAGGCTGGACTTGCTTGGTAGCAGTGAGCTTTGTGCAGAGCTTTTGACCACCTGGGAGATGTCTCTCTGGTGCTTGGCATTATGTTTGAACTTTTGTTCTGGGTTTTTGGATTTTTTTTTTTTTTTTTTTTTGTATAATGATATACTCCTTTCTCGGTGCTGGGTGGGAAATTCAGCCAGCAGTACAGCTCCATCGGTGCTGAGGGAACCACAGGTGGCCGGGATGCAGCTATTTGTAACAAGCTGTCCAGCTCTTCATCTGCCAATGCTGCAAACAAACAAACTCAGCATAGGCCTTTTTTTGTTTCTAACCGTGATAAAAGAGAAAGACCATTCGCTTCTGTCTAGTCCAGGCTGTGGAAGCAAATGCCATGTTTTCTTAAACAAGAAGATCCTGGAAATGTAAACCCAGAGTTCTCATATGGGACTGATGTGCAGGCAGGGACCTTACGCAGGTTGCAGCGGAGCTCTCTGTGAAGGGATTCCTGGCTGCTGCGTTTTCTTGCCTTAATGTTAGTGATGCCCTGAGATGATGAGCCAACCCGTGACCGTGTGAGCTTCCCAAATAGGAACTTCTGTGTTAAGGAATCTCCCCTCTGAGAACAGGTTCCCCAGGGCAATGTGTCTGTGGGATTTGGCCATGGGTCAAACTGGTGGTGTCCCACGCACAGCACTCCTGAGGGACCTTCTGAGGTCATGGGGATCCTTTTCCAAGAACCAGGCTAGGTCAGAAGTAGGAATGGAGAGAAGCCCTGTGGCGAGATGATCAGGAAAGTGGGTTGTAGGGCATAAGCTTCGTCATGAAGTGGCTTGGGGACGGCAATGAAATCTGCTGTCGCTTGGATGCTCGTACCATCCATCAGCCACTCACCGTCTCTTCCCCTCTTCCTTGCTCCCTTCGCAGGCACATTGAAGAGGCCATCGAGAGGCTGAGCAAGCGTCACCAGTACCACATCCGTGCCTATGACCCCAAAGGGGGGCTGGACAATGCCAGGCGCCTGACGGGTTTCCACGAGACATCCAACATCCACGAGTTCTCCGCTGGCGTGGCCAACCGCGGCGCCAGCATCCGCATCCCCAGGAACGTGGGCCACGAGAAGAAGGGCTACTTCGAGGACCGCCGGCCCTCCGCCAACTGTGATCCTTACGCTGTGACAGAGGCCCTCGTCCGCACGTGTCTCCTCAACGAAACTGGAGACGAGCCTTTTGAGTACAAGAACTAAGCGGACTGCGCCCACAAACACCGCCTTCCCCCCACACTTCCCGCACCCCTAAACTTCCCTTCTAGATGTAATCCCGAGGGTACAAGATAACACGTTTTGTGTCTCAGTAACTCTTGTTGTCTTGAGGTGGGGAGGAGGGCAAATTTAGTTTTATCGATGTCTGTTTGTCATTGACTCTTCAGAAGACAAGAGGAGGAGAGGGTGTTAGAGAACTTTTAACCACTGTTTTATTTTTTTTGTCTAATTCATGTGTACATCTGATGGGATCCAGTGGCTTCCAGGGACAGACTGCACACACAAAAACCAAGTAGGCGGGTGGAAAGCTTAAAACTATAGCTGACTCCCCCAGGAGTCGAATTTGGGGTGTTAGCCCCACCGCTGGCTCTCTGCAGGGTCATGGTTCTCTAAGGTTGGTGCCCTTCTGCGGAGAAGGGAGGACGGGAGCTGTGACGGAGCCGCGCGTGCTCCTGCCTATATGGTGTGATGGGGACATCTTCACCCTCTGGCCACTCTGAGGTTTCTGGGAATCTTCTGGCATTGAGCTCAGCGTAGGAGCGTTGAGGAGAACTCCTGGTTCTGTCACTGGAAGTCAACTGGTCTCTGGCTCATAACACAGAGTGAAGTAGTATTTTTCTATTTAAATATAAAAACAACAAAAAAAAAAAAAGAAAGTGTTCTTTTTTAAAAGAGAGATGACGTTCCAATGACTCACCCGGCTAGAGCAGGCAGAGGTCCTGAGGATGCTGTCGGAGGGCCTCCAGGTGGGACTGAGGGGGAGCTCGGAGGGCTCAGTGGAGGAGACTCGGATGAGATTTGTTTCAGCGTGGCGTGGAGTTTGCAGGAGGTGGTTCCCAGACCTGGGAAGCCCGCAGAAGCATTTATCACGGTAACTTGAGCAGTTGCGACACACTTATGAGCGTGTTAGATCAAGAGGAGAAAGGTGTCCTGAACTAGGAGTTGACCGGTCAATTTAACCATGTTCTGGACAGAGCTGTGGGTCTTTTACCTTTTCAGCGGGGCTAGCATGTCACTAAAGCAGGGCTTTTGATAAAGGAAAAAAAAAAAGTTTTAGATGTTTTTTTTTCATAATGTTCTTAGTTTCTAAAACTGAATGGTTTTACAGAGACCGTTGACGTCACTGTTGTGTCCTGGCTCCCGGGCTGCCTGCTGTGATGGGGGTTAGGAGAAGGGAGAGGCCACCCATCCCTCCCAGCCAGCCCTGGCACCTCCCAGCTCATGCCGGGAGGTTCAAACGTTCCGGGATTTTACACTTGGGTATCTTAGATGGTGCCAGTTATATTCCATTGCATTTGGGACTTCTTCCGAATAGTTTTTTTTTATAATAAAAAAAAAAAAGAACAAAACCTTAATTCCGACTTTTGCCTCCTTTCTGTGATTCATCCTGGCAGCTGCTCTTGCATGCGTGTTGCCTTCACCGTTGGAAGGGAATTTGACCCTGAATAGTAGGTAGGCTTTGGCTTTTCACTTCTGGGGTGTGAGGGTCTTGCAATCCATGTGTGCTCTCCAGAAAATGGGGTTTTGTAGGTGGCTGGGTGATGGTCTGATGTGGGTTCTCTTGGTATGGGAAAAGGACTGGGCTTGTGAGTGTCCGTAGGGAGGGTTATGGGGAAAGCACAGGTATTCGTGCATCTCCCCGGCCTCCTCCACACAAGTTCTACAGGATGTAGAAATCCCACAGAAAATAAAATTCCAGCTTCATGAAAAAAGAGGCTTTGTGGAAGAGGACCCTGTCCCACTCTCCCTATAGAGAAAATGCTGCTCATCCACCTTTGGTATAAAATCAGGCATTTAGAAAAGTAAGCAAGGTAGTAGAAATGTGTCACGTTGCTCCCCAAGTCCTTTATTTAGCTTGTGGTGCTATTTCCCACCTCCCCAAGAGGTACTTTCTTCAGGAGTGGATGCTTTAACCATTCCCATCTTTAAATATGGATTAACCACACATGAGCATCCTGCTGGGCTGATAAGGCCATTCCTGCCATCACATTTTTATGGACCAAGTGGTCTTCTGCATCTCCCTTCCGGGGAACGTTCTGGGCAGCGCTTTCCTCGCCACGGTCCCAAAATTACCCTATGTCCCTGTGCCCGTGTGGGGTGGAGTGTCACCGGAGCAGAAGCGAAGCGGACACCATGTCCTTTCCTCCGATCGCGACGTGACCACGAGGACTTTGGCCTCTGTAAGAGCTGGAGCAGGGGTACTGCAGCCGGAAGAAACCCCTGCTGCTCTGGAGTAACTCATGAGCCCAGAGATGTTGGGGTTTTCTGCTGATTTGGGGGGGGGGGGCGGGCAGCTACTATTCTTTCTGCCTTCCAAGAAAATGTTACAGAGGAAAAAATTGATTACACCTAAATTAGGGAAACTTCTGTAAAAGCATTTGCACATAAGGAGGGACAAGACGGTAATACTTTTTTTGAGATTCCTGTCCCTCTGAATGCTGTGCATCCTCGAGGCTGGCGCCCTGTCCCTCCAGAGACCCTTTTTTCCGGGGGAACAAAAGAACTGGGAAAAGTGGGCACGGTTTAGTTTTGGCCACCAAGCATCACCAGCAGCCAGGGCAGTAGCCGATGGGCAGCCAGGTTTTGTCCTGGGGCTAAACACCATCTCCCTGTGTCTCATAGAGCCCCATCGACGCAGAGACGTGGACCACCATTTGTGTCCCCCCGCCGCCGCAGAGGTTGCCGAGAGGATGCCATCTCCAGGCTGGCCATCAGGGTGATAACAGGAGTAGGCTTCAGTCCTTTGCTTCTGCAGCTGCCTTGAACATAAATGTAGGGCAGGAGTTTGATGCTTAATGGTTCCACTTGTTCTCAGCTGAGAAAGCATTTATCCACTCACTTCACAATTACCCAACTGAAAACAAGGTCAAAACAACAAATGTGCTGCAAAATGGCTTTTCAGGTGATTATTAAAAATATACATTAAAAAAAGATTATAATGAGTTAGAAGGGAAAATCCTTCCTTTCCTCTAGGCACTGTTTTCTGACTTTTTGCCTAAAGTCTCCTTGCAGTTACCTAAACACCATTTCCCAACTATGTAGGGTAGAGAAGCCTCCTTTTAAGACCGTGGAGCTCTTGCAAATTGAGGCCGAAACCTTCAGAAGCTGTATTTACTGCTTATGTATTTATATAAAACATTTTGGCTTTTAATCTTAGCCTGTTAAGAGGAAGCGAATCCCTTTTCTCTGTTTACTCACATATCCTTAAAATGTGAACAATGATGTAGAAAGGTTCACTCAATACAAGAAAATGCAAGCGTTGGTTCCAAAGGGTTTGCCAGGCACATGGGAGCATCAGGAACCGCTCCGAACGAGGCAGTCAAAAATAGCACCAGCTTTCTGAAGTGCCTGTTGGTTGTGCTCCCTTTTAATCAAACACCAGCTTTGGAGACAAGGCTGCTCCAAACCGATTAATATATCTGCTCACACGCCAGGCTTTTCCCCATAACTGAATTTTAAGGCAATCAAAATAAGATTAGCCGCAGGTCCCTTCAAATACAGCCTGCAGCAGATGAGCTAATCAAGATCACACTTGCAGCGTCTTTTAGCACTGGGCTGTGCCAGCCCAGTTACCGTGAGGCCATGAGGGCTTTTGTCTTCCTGAAAATCCTGATGAATCAGGTGTGTCTGGTTGGGTTTCTTCTACCCTGTCACACTTTCAGAGTGCCCTGATGCTGCTCCAGTATCCACATACCACCACCCACCCCACCCCCCCTTTTTTTTGGTGTTTTTTAGTGCTATTTAATCTTCCTAGACTACCCTTTTTGGTAGATCAGCCTTTGCATCCTTATGCAGCCTCTGGCTGTGATCACCTCTCCCTTCCTCAACACAGCTTCTGGAGGAGAAATCAGCCAGTCGTAGGTGGGTAAGGTTTTGCTGAGCTGTCTTTTGGATGCCGTTACCTGGGGGGGAGAGAGGCACTTCTTCTTGTTCCTAGGCAAAATTGTTTTTATTTCTCCAAGTCTGTGTTCTTCCCTTTTCCTGGGATGTTGATGTTGGCCCGTGTGACTGTCCTGCATCTCTTTCTGCCCGTGGAGGATGGGAAGGGATGGGAGCCAGGCACAGACTGCTGAGGGGGCGATTTGCAGAGCTCTGCAAGAGCCTCTGTTTGTGCTCGAACCTCACGTTATCAGAGCAGCCCTGCTCTGCTCTCTCGAAATGCCTCCTGGATGTCCAGCAGCTCCTCCGGAGTGGTGTTCAGAGAAGTCCCAGCTGAGATCTTCACCGGCTGTTCATCGGCTGCATTGTGAGCTAGTGCAGGGCTATAGAAGAGGGGCTGGAGGTCCTTCGTTGTCTTGAAGGAGGCCAGGGCATGCTCTGGAGAGGTGCTGGAGCCCAGCCCACTGGGAACAGCTCAAGCGTGGCCGGTTGGTAGTTTCTTGTGTGACCCAGATGAGAAAGGTGGTGGAGCTGGGAGGGGAATCCTGCTGTCATGGACATCAGTAATTTGGCTTCAGCTGAGCCGGGATTTCATCCCACTTGTTCAGTTACTGATTAAACTGAGGACAGCCGCTTAGGAAACAAGTGGGAGCTCTTGAAAGGCGATCTTGAGATCGCCTTAGGTCTGCCCGGCTTCCCCAGCCAGCTGGATGCAGGGTTAGACCTGGGGCAGCTCACGAGCAGGTCCTCCTGGCTCTTCAGCTGGGACTGACCACCGATGCGCAGTGGCCAGTTTGCCCATGCTGGCTCTTGTGGTTTTTAAGTTGAGTCCTGACCCTGCTTGCTGATGAAGGGGCCGGTCCATCTGTAGGATTTGTGGTATGGAGACACAAATAGCTTTTCCTGAGGATTATGGGGGATATTAGTCACTGAGTAATGACCCATCTGGATGCCCAGAAGTGTCACTTGTTAATTGCCCGGTTCATGAAGAAATGGTGATCTCAGTTTCCTCCTTGTGACTCTGCTCTGAGCCAGTGCCGGGTGTTTTGGGACTGTCCCCCTGTCTTGTGCGATGGCCTTTGATGAAAACATGCCCCAGCCCTGCTGCTCTCTGCACTGAAGTGTCTCCAGGGTCTCCATCCCCAGTGGGAGATGGTGTGGATCAGAGCCTCTCCCAGCTGCTCCTGGAGGTGTCTGGCCTGCGTTTGGCAGGAACGAGATCTGAGGCTGGGCGCTTCTTGCGGGTTAGCCCCCAAAACCTGCCGCGGCCTTGCACGCAGAGCGTGCATGGGTTGACCTCAATGGGAGCCTGCCTGGTGGGGCACAAACCCAGGGTCAGAGGGGGAATTTGGGGGGAAAAAAATCCATGTTCAGTGATGCCAGAATGAGCACCAGGGCTGCAGCTCTTCACAGTCTTGTAGGAGGACCGGGCCCTTTGCCTCTCCTAAGCCTTCTCCTCACTGCTCCTTTCCTCCCTTCCCTGGTGAGATGGTGCAAGACTGCTGCCTGTGCTGGGGTTGCAGGGGGGGCAGCTCAGGCTTTACCTCAGCCAAAAAGATTTTTTTTTTTTCCTTTTTTTTTCCCTTTTTTTTTCCTCTCCATCCTGGCCTGCCCACAGGCTGGCACGGCCAGGCTATTTTGCTTTCATAAGCTGCATTATGTAAGCCACGTCTTGAGTGGGGATGCGGTGCCAACTTGGACTCCGCAGCGGGAAGGAGCCGCATTCCTCCACCGCTGGGTTTAATCCCTGCCTCCAGCCACAGTTGGTTTGCTGGGAGGAACCGGAGGGCTGTGCCGAGGTTTCTAATCCCTTGCCCCAGGTGAAGCCAGCTCGTTTGTGCAGGAACCCTGCTTTCCTTTGTCAACAGGTTGTGCCCGTGACTCCTCTTAGCAAGCCCTTTCCTTGGCTGCTAGGAGGGTTGGCCCAGACATGCACACCACACCTCGGGACCTCCCTCTCCTCCCCTTGTTTGTTGAACTCTCTGTGGCTTAGGTTGCACTTGCTCAAAAGGCTGGTGGTGGAGAAGAATGGAAGCGGAGACTTCTGCAATTCTAGCCCAAAAAACAGTGACAAAGGGGGGTTGCCAGGCTGGCATGGAAAGCCTGAGGCTGCAGAGCCTGAGGAAGACCACGTCGGTGCCAACAGCTTCTCCATTTGTCCCAGCACTGACTGCCCTCCCAGGGTGCCACGTCTGCAGGATGTGGCCCTTGTCCCACCAAGGATCTGGGGAAGCCCTGGAGATCCTGCACCCAGGGGTCCTGTGGCACCAGCCTGGCTGGGAGTAGGGTGCAGGACAGCAGTGGGTGCTTTGCAGGGTGTTTATTGCTCCCCAGCAGCCTGAGCAAGCTGCCTTCAGCCCCTGTGCTCAGGATTGATGATCTTCAGGACCCCATTTGGCTGGGCATGGGCCACACGGGTTCAGAAGGAAAGGTCCTCTTCCTCCTCTTGGGTTTTAGACGAAGCTGACAGCAGCAATGCCTTGCTGTGTGTTTTTACGTTCTGTGGGTGGATGAGGCACTAGACTCTACAGTTTTTGCTGGCAGCTTTCCCCAGTGCCAAATATGCTGTTAAAATGAGAATTATTAATCAGATACAGGTTTGGGCTGCTTTTTCTCCACAAAAAGCCAGGTGGCTCAAGCCCATCCGTATGGTTTGTGGAGATGCTGAGCAGCTGGCTGAATTGCCCAGCTGCTTCTGTCCTGAGCCGGAGCTTGGCCAAAATGCCTAAAATACTGGGAAAGCAAGTGAATAGGATTCTCCTCCCCTACGGAGCTGAACCTGTAGGATTCTGGAAAGTACGCAGGCTGGCAGGTATTTGGTAAAATGCTAGGATCAACATTTGCTTCAACCACAAAAAGCAATATCTGCTCAACGCCTCTCCGTGTTTAGGGGATCCTGAGCAAGCCACCAAGTTTGAGGTGGGAATGGCCGTGCCCAGGGCTATGTTGTCCAGATGCCATTTCCATTTAGGAAGCTGCCCGGGAACAGCTGGGCTTAGAGATGGGCTTAGCCTGTCTCTGAAGCTTGGAGGCCAGGGCTTCAGCTGGCTGAATCACCAAAAACTACGCGCTTGCTCTGAAATATAAGATATTTTCAGACTATTTTCCACCCAGACAGATAACACGTGCGACGTGATTAACTGGCTCCATTTTTTTCCACCTCTCCTTGTGGCTGGCTCTCCTGGCAGGATCTCCATCCGCTCTTTAAAATGCTTTCACTGAAACATGGATGCCTCCCCTTCTGGCAAATAACTGTGCCAGTGATCAGCGGGTGACACTGTCACCGTGGGCTGTAGACCTATGAGGAAGCGTCTCATTAAGAGGTTGCTTTGGCGTGGAAGTTTTTTATCTGTAATCTCTCTAGGATGAAGAAAGCTGCTCGTGAAGCTGGCTGGGGAAGGAGGTGGTCTCTGGCAGGGCTGTCCTCGGCACCAGTTTGGGGATATGCCCCATGTACCAGAGCAGGAGCTAGGGATGCTCAGTGGATGGTGGTTGGGACCAAAGGGAATCCTAAAGATTTGTGTCATGCTAGCAGTCCGTGCCGCGGAAATGTCTTGGTCAGAGTGAGGTGTTTCATCTGGGTCATTGGGTCTCTGCTTTCATGGGGAGGGAAAAGAGAGTTGGCAACGTGCTATCTTACTCCCAAAGCGTGAGTTGTAGAGCTCATGCATGGCAAACCCGACTCACACCAGCTTCTCTGCACAGGGTAGAATATAGCTCAGAAACATCAAGGGATAACGGGTGCTATCCAGACACCCTACAGAAGGTGTCTGCCTGGCTTATACCGGCAACAGAGAGCAGAAGGGGTTGAATACAGCCCGAACGACCTACTGCAACACCCCTGTGTACAGGGAGCTGGGCTTCGGCACGGCAGGGGCAGAAGTGCTCTGAGTCACTCCTGCGGGCCACCCATGGTGCTTCCAAAGCACCAGGGAAGGAGTTGCCCACGCAATTTGAGCCTGCGCGTGGGTAGGCACGAGTCTACGTGGTTCCTCTTGAAACAAAAGACAGCCCTTCTCCATGTTGTGTCTTGCAAAGAGGGGCTTGCTAGGGGAGCTTGCGCTGGAGGTGGTCATGAAGCTTGAGAGATGGGAGCTTCTGCTGGAAGATCTGGTCTGGGTAAAACAGAAATCTCTGTGCAAAGGTTGAGGTGGGGGAAAGGGGGAAAGCCACGTGGGTTCTCCAGAGCACCTGCAAGACCAGGGCGAATGGGTTTCTAACGGGCCGTAGCTGAACTGGATCACTCCCAGGGCGCCTGTGCAAACAGCGTGTGACCCTGGTGTCATGGGACATCTTGGGTGGGAGCTAGTGACAGCTTAGCCCAAAGAGCTCTGACACCCAGCAGCTCCCCCTCCTATCATCTCCCCCTCCTATCCAGCCAGTGGAAACTGCTCACATGAAATCTAAAGCAAACGCTGCAATACTCGTCTTTTTGTTGTGAATAATGTCAGGCCTTTTTTTCTGCGCGCTATTGAAGCAGCAGCTGTATTTCAACCAGCTGGCAGCGCTCTGGGAGGAGATCAAGTGTTCTTAGCAAAGTTGGGCCAGATCTACGGCTGGTGGAAATCGGTGTAATTCTGTTTGACCTCAGCGCTGAGCTGCTTTATACCAACTTTGAACTGGGCACCCAGACTGAGGTTTTGGGGGATTTTTGTGGGGGGAGAAGTGCTCTTTGTAGAGGTGAAATAGTCATGCGTGCTGTCAGCGGTGTCTGTCGGAGCAGGAGGGTGAGGAGCTCAGCTGTGCAGTCAGGCACAGCCCAAAAACCCAAAAAACAACAACAAAAAAGAGACTCCTCTGTGTCCGGGGCACCTGGAGCTGTGTGTGTGTGGATTGCTACACTCTGCCCGTGCATGCTGCAAGACCAGAGCACCAGCCCTGCCAAAACATCCAGCCCTTCTGGGAAGCGTCCGCAGCACCGTGTGCTTGTCCCGCAGGATACGCTGTGCCTCCCTCTGCCAGGTACCACGGGGCAGGCGCCAGCCCTTCCTCTGGGCTCGGGAACAGCTTGTTTTGAATGTTGGTGGCACGGAAAACAGAGAAAGCGGGAGCAGATGTGCCTGTGGGCACTGCTGGCCCGTCTCCCTGGCATGAGTCTCCCCTCTAGCACTGCTGCCTGCAGGCACCTGCCCCTGCGCTCCTGACCCCCAGGACATGCTGGACCCCCCAGTCCCAGCACTGCCCCATGCTCTCAGCCAGACCCCTCTCCTTTGCACAGAAGGTCTCGGGCAGCAGAGCTGCTCTGGGGGCTGGATTCATTAAAATAGTGTCTCCTCTTGATGCTCCGCTCAACCCGCCCGCTAATGGGTAGCTCAGTGTGGAAGTGGGTTGAGAAGGACGTGGGGGACTGGAGAAGGCTGGGAGGAGTTGGAGGGGAAGGAAAATGCTCAGATGAGAGGGGGGTTTTGTTGGTTGGTTTGTTGGTTTTTTTTTTTTTCCTTTGGGCCATTTGTTATATTCTGGTAATGAGAAAACATGCAACCTTTCTCGGTAAGAAAACCCTGATTCTTTTTATTTTGGTTGCACCCATGTCCTTGTCAGACCCTTGTCAGACCCCTATTCTGTTATATTCAGAGATTTGGTTCTTAGTCCCAAGGAACTGAAGGGACCTTTGCTGTCAGAGGCACCGTGTCCATCATCCTGCTACTATCAGAGCTTTTCCCCTCTTTGCACCTCCCTCTGCCCCTCGTTGAAAGAACAAATGTCTCTGTCCCAGCCGTGCTGGTCCCAGTACCTGTGCTGGCTCGTTCCAGCTTGCCCGCGGGGACTGAGGTTGCCCGTCTGGAGCAGCGTGGATGTGCCCTCAACACAGCGGCGAGTGGAAATAGCAGTGACGGGAGCAGTGGGGGTGAGAGGAAGGCACTGAATAAATTATGCCCGCGGATGGCTTGTTCTGCCTGACTTGGTTTCTCTTTACTAGGAGCTGCCCAGGGTTTATTGCATTGCACATTTCTGCTCCGTCTCTAGGTTCGGTTGGGTGTGCTGGGCTCATGACTCATTTGCATGGGTGCGCTTTTCCAGCGCTGTTGACATCTGCTGATCTCAGATTGCTTTCCAACCATTAAACCCTATGTGGTAAGAGAGAATTGAAGGAGGGGAAGACACCTCATTAATTTTTACTCCACCCCGCATCCTTCCCATCTCTTTCCTCTTGCGGAGGCAGGGAGGAATATTGTTTTCCTCGCCCTAGGGGGAAATGAGATGCTGTTTAATTGCCTACCACCACGTAGCACGGCTGTTGGAGTCAGGGGCTAAAGGAAGCTGTGCTTGGCTGTCACTGCATGGCACGTCAGGCAGGATGGTTCATCCTGAACTGCAGCCTAGCCTGTGTCGAGGCTGCTGCTCTGGCTGAAGCGGAGTGGGATTCGGCCAAGGTGCGTTCCTTCTTGCTGCCTGGATTACTGCCCTGAGCAGCCAAGTCCCCGGTGTTGGTCACAGCAAGCCCTGGCTCCTGTTTCTGCCTCTGCTAGGGCAGGGCCACCAGAGTCATCTAACCAGCCTTCTGGGCAGTTCCCAGTTCAACCTCCTTGGTCCCGTGGTTTGCGGGATGCTCGCACAGGGGCCAACCCGGGTGGCTGTGGGTCCCCGTGGGGGTGGCTGGACACAGGGAGGTTCCCAGAGGAGGAGGTCCGGGAACCACTGAGTAACGAGGCCAGGCAAAGGGCAAGCTTGCTTCTGCAGTCTGTCGTCAGCGGGAGCGATGAAATGATTAACTTGGCGAGGAGGTCAGGGAAGCGTGGCCGCTTGGAAGTAGTCTCTCGCCCACTGCTGGAGCGAGCGCTTGTGAGCAACCGTCTGTACGCTGTGGTTTTAACCCACGCCGGCACACAGCGTTCAACCCTCGCTTCGGCTCCTCCTAACCACACATCTCCAAGTCGGCAGCAACCCTCGCCTCCTCGCACCCAGCTGCGTGCGAGGCGGGGTGAGCCCCAGGCATCCCCCCTGCTTCCAGCTGCAGTTCCAGAAATCGGCCTCCGCAGGGGAACCTGTCCCCCAGCAAGGCCATGCTCTTTGGGGTTTTGTTCTTTTTTTTTTTTTTTTTTTTTTTTTAAGTCCGGTGCTATTTTGCAGGTGGCATAGCAGAACACTGCTCTGCAAAGCCGCCCTGTATTTAAAAGCAAAAGCGAGGCACAGGACGCAGGTTTTTAGCATCCCAAATATATTGAGATCAAAAGCAGTTTGCAAGGAAAATGATGGTTATTGCTACCTCCCAGAGTGCCAGCGCAGCCTGGGATCTGAACAGCCACAGGGTGCACAACTCCGCTGGGTCCCAGCTTGGCTCCTGCTGCTCTTCTGGGCATGGGACAGGGATGGGGACAGGCAGGAGCCGCCTGCCTCAGGAGCTCGTTCTGCTGGGGGAGGCCTGAGCTTCCAGCCCAGCCCAGCTCACAGTTTCCAAACCGCCTGACGGTGCTGAGAGCAGCCAAGCAAGACTTGGGCAGCAAAGCCCTCCACTGATGGGCATCTACTTTCCTTTCCAGTGCCCCCAGCTGATGTTTTATAGGAGCTGCAGATGTTCAATATCCAAGGGCATTTTTTTTTCCAGAGTGGGCTCCTTCTAAGCAGGGAGTTGAGAGCGCAAACAAAGAACATGATGATATTCTAAAAGTGGTCGTATTTTGCTGTAGCTAAATCTAGCCCTTGTGCCAAAGGGAGATTTATTTCTCAATGAGATCATCTGCAGGAAGACAGGCTGTGCTTTCGGAGCAGTAGTAGCATTGTGGTGGCTGCTGGGCTGATTTCAGGCGATGGGCAAGGTAGCGTTTGTCAGGAGAGGTAATACTTCTGTTAGACACATTGGATTGTTGGAGAAAAAAACAGGCAACTCGCTGGCACAAGGGAAAGAAAACAAGAAACGTGTAAGCATAGACGTGGCCGTCCTCAAACGAGGTAGGTGGGCTAGCTCTGCTCCCGGTCTGTCCTTGGCTTGAAGATTTCTTGCTCCATCTCAGACCTAAGATGGATTTGGGCCAGCATCTCTTTGGGATTTTCCTGATTGTCTCACTAGAGGATAATTCCTTTCCCTGCAAACTTTAAGGACTTGACACCTGTAGTTTATCCATCTTAACTTTCCTATGTAAACAAGGCTGAAAGAGAGAAGATAAAATGCGTACGGTGCTTTTCAGAGCTTCCCACCCCACGGCGCTGGGGAAGGGGTGTACTGGGTGGGAGGTGAGCCTGGCTCTTGGGGAGACAGGCAGAGATGGGGATGGGAGTCCGCTCCAGGAAGGATTAATGCGAACACCCCGTCGAGCAGATAGCGGCCGAATCCTGCCTCGATCGCTCCCAGCTCCCCTGCTCTGCTCCTGGGTCAGTGTCTGGGGAAAGGGGGGGTGATGAACCCGATCCTCCTACGGTCACGCAGCATCCGGGAAACGCTGCTGGAGGTTTTCTGTGGAAAGATGACTCCACCTCGTAGCTGTTGCACCAGGGCTGGGGTGAAGCAGCAAGCAGGCAGGAGAAACAAAAGATGCCTTTGTTGCAGTTGCCCTACCCTGCAGAGCTGCCCGGCCCCATGCCAGCAAGGTGCCTGGCTTGCTACCAAGACGAGAGGTTTGGGGGAGGCTGGCTGAGCAGCCACGAGCTTCCCAGAGCCGCAATTTGGTGGTAGTTGCTCTCTCACCTGGAGATGCAGCCTCCCTCCCAGCTGCAGCGTAATGGGGCTCGGATGGGGTAACCCCTGAAATGGCCGACGGGGCCAGCACCTTCCCTCCCAGCCCGCCTCGATACGGCAGAGATGCTTATAGCGGGGCTGGTGGCCTTTTGAGGCACATCTGTGGAATGCCTGGGGTGGCCCCGGCGGGCAGGGGGGTGCAGGCGTGCCCGTGTAGCGCGGAGCGAGCGGGCGCAGGCAGGCTGCCTCCAGGAACGGGGCGAGCGTCAGTGCGTGGGTCCTCAGCAGGCGGGTGCGTTGCCAGCTCGGCGCTGCCTCTAATCGCCGGCGTTCTGACCTCGGCTAGAGATGTCCTTGCTCCAGCCTGTACCAAACCAAGCTCTGCCATACAGAGCCACCCCCTCGCCGGGCTGAAGCGAAAGCTCGGGGACCCACGTGCGTGGGTGTCGGGACTGTATCCTTGCTCTGGAAGGGGAGGAGATGACTCCCTCCAGGTCTAGGATGCACCCTTAGAAATGCCAAATTCTACCCACGGGATGGAAAAATCCCATCCCCTGGGATCTCCAAATAGCTTGTTCCACCAGCATGAAACCCATGCTGGGTTTAAAATCCATCCCCTTTTTGGGGGTGGGAGAGGATGCATCCATCCTCACGCACGCGTTTTTCCCCGGTTCATCGCCGCAGGGCAGGTGGGAAGCAAGATCTGCTCGTACATCCCCCTTTCCCCGCGATGCCGTTCGTGTTGCACGTTGCTGCTCCTGTTTGGGAAAGCCCCTGGGACCGCGAGAGTTAATTCTCCATCCCAGCTGCTTTCCTCCTAGAGCTCAGCAGGAAGAGGGATTGTGCTAGGCAAGGGGCACCACTGCGTAGGGGGAAGAGGGAAAAAAAAGTGTTCAGACCTTTTACCTAATTTCCAAAGGTTCAGACCTGAGGGCCATAGCAACCCGAGCTGCCGTCGGCGTGATTGGAGGCGGCGGGCTGTGCCGGGCTGCCCTCCCCACCAGCATCCTCACCGATGGGACGAGGCCGGCGTTGGCTTTCTGCCTCCCCTTCCCCTTGTCCACGGGATGAGCTCGAGGCATGTGGTTGTGTTTTTTTCAGCTGATTTGTCTTTGCTTGAGTCTAGCAATACTTTCCTTTTACTGAGGTCAAATAAGCCTTTGCAAAAATACCAGGGATTCCCGCAATGCGAAAGCAAAGATGTGACTTTGGGCAATAAAGACCGAGACTGCAAAATGTTCTCATTATGCCTATAGCTTACTAATTCTCCTTTAGGATTTATTAGTGTCCTTCAACTACCAAGTTCATCTCCAAGTGCAGTCCATCCTGGAGAAACATCACGTAGTCTCTGTGTGAAAAGACCCGATGAAGCTTGGATCTGCTCCCCGTGGGTTTTCTGAGCAACAACTGCTTGCTTTGGTGGCACCGTCCCCTTTTACTCCTTGGTAGCACTGCAGAGCTGATGCAGCCATGGGCTCAATTCCTTCACATCACTGAGATCAAATCACCCTCAACACTTCCACAGCTGCTCTTTGGGAGCAGAATTGCATTTTAATCCGGGGATGTGGGCATTTCTGACAGTGCTGAACCCATCACGGCAGCAAGACACCAGGGAAAGGAAGCAATAAAAGTGGTTAAAAGCAAAAGCGCTTGTTAGGGAAAAGATGGGGATTGTAGGAGCAACTGAATTGATTTAAATAGAGCTAACCTGTATTCCCCAGATCTTCAGGATCACTCAAGGCTTCAGCAGAGCAGCTAAGTTTGATTACATCTGTGTTACGGTTCTCTCATGCAGCAGGCAGCATCTTCCTTCGATCCTTGTTCCCCGATGAGCCGCAAGTTTAGCAAAGCACATGTTAAGCAACTCACTCAATCCACTTAATTCTTACACTGGCACCGGGTTCCCTTCATCACGGGGAAAAGTTTTTCAACGCGAAGCTGGCTGCGTTTCTGCTCTTCTTAGCTTGTGCGTGGCAGCCTGTGTTTACAGTCCCTTTCCTAGACAGGAGCACATATTTCCGTGCGTCTTATATATTTATCTTGGAGTCATAATTAGTATTTAAGAAAGAAGAAGGTCAATAGACTCCAGACAAAGCTACCTTTGTGTTTTCTGGAGGCTTGCTGTGCTCAAAAGCTTTCTGTGCGTCCCTGTAGCATTTGAGCCCTGCCACAGAGCAGCCAAACACAGTTCATCCCTAGGGAACTGTGTGCAGAGGGGATCAGCTTCCCCTGGATTTTAATAAGCCACGGAATTGGGTATTCGGCTGTTTGCATTATTTTAGGACTCTAATTTGTGTATTAAAAAAATTGCAATTTTTAGTCCATTTGTCTTAAAGATGATCTATTGTGATAATTCTATTCGTAGATGTCCTTTGAAAATAAGGTTGTCTCTTCAGCCACATGCTACTCCAGTGCTTACCAGCCAGCTAATGGTCAGATACAGCAGCTCTGAACAAATCCAGAGGTCTGGATTTGGGGCTGAATAGCTTTTTGGGAAAAGCAGTTGCAGGAGAGCTGCTGTGTGAAATGACCTTATGTCATGTTATATAGGAGCAATTCCCCACCATTCCCTGTGCCTTCCACCTCATGTAGAGGGTACTTCTCATGCGCCACTGGATTTGTGCAGAAAAGCCTTGAAAGCTTGGAGCATCTCTCTTTTCCCAGGGGTCCGAGGCGTGTTTCCACTTGCAGGCACCGAGTAGCCAGGAGCTGGATTGCTCACTTGCATTCAACTTTCTGTTCTTAAGGAATCAGTGGAATATGAATAGGATCCTTATCAAACCAGGTTCATCCAAAGGACAAGGCCATATTAATTGTTTGCAGAACTCCAGCAAATAAACAGCATTCCTCCTGATTCCTTATTTGCCTGCTTTAACTCCAATGGCCAACTCAAGCAGAGGCCACGGAGCTCAGCAGGGCGGGGGTGACAGCCTTTGGCAAGTATTGGACTGTGCCCAGCTTCTCAGGTGGTGTGATCAAGTACTACGGAAACAATTTCTGGCTGGAGCCTTTAAATTATGTATTTGGGAGAAAAAAAGAGTGCCCATTGCATCTGGGGGTGTAAATGTGGAGGAGACACCTGCTGTGAACAAAGCTTTTTTTCTTGAAACTGTTTACCATGCTCTGGAGTAAGGTGGGGAAAATGGATAGCAATAATGGTGATAAAATAGAAGCGTGGGGCTTGGCTCCCTTCCCGGGCAAGGACTGGCATCCTAAAGCTTAAGGGCTGGAGTGCAAAAGGCCAAAAGCTGTAAAAACTTTCTGTGCCCCAGGAAAAAAGCAGGTGACATAGGGCATGGCCAGACCTCTCAATGCCTGACATCGCCACTGCTTCTGGAGAGTCCTCTGTGGTCAAGCTGGTCATCTGCCTAAAGAGGAGAGAAAAATTTGCAAGCATCTTCCTTTGTCTCAATGCAGACTTGATGGCCAAAAAACCTTGTTATTCCAACCAGACTGCCTTGTCCAGCCGTCGCTGCTCTCCAGAGCATGTCTGGGTGGTTTCTTTGCTGATGGGCAGCTAGGGCTCTGCTGGGGCTGGAGGTTTGGAGGCTGAGCCCGCGGGGAAGGAAGGGTGCTTGCTCTGCACGCTGCGTGGCAAAAGCTAGTGTTGATGCCGGCCACACTGCTGGCTCACCAGAAGGGCTCATGTCTGCAAAATTTCAATCTAGGGCTAAATTTAAACACCAAAATGTAGCATTTAGAAGCCCGGAAAATAGCCCAGCCCTCGTCTCCAGTGGCTGCCTCTAGCCAGCCCTCCCTTTGGCAAGGAAGAAGCTTTTGTTTTCCCTGGACTCCAGGCCAGCTTGGAATAATAACACCAGCAAAACCCTCCCTGCTCCAGCACAATGAAGCAGCGCTTTCAATTCCCAGATGTGCAGGAGGGAAGTGCCCAGCATGCCTCTTCCTGACGCTTCCCTTCCAGATGTGGAGTGGCAGGGAGCCGGAGGCAGCCTGCCGCCGGCTGGGAGGAGGGCTGGGGAGCGGGCAGTGGAGCTTTCCTCTGGAAACCCTCTGGATCTCACTGCTCGTGGCCGGGGGAAGCGGTTTTGGCTGCCCTGCCAGCTATTCAGCTGGTTTGCAACAGCTTGAGCAGGCTCCTTCTGCGCTGCAGTGAGGAAGTGTCCCTCCAGCGAAGGTGAGGATGTCTTCCCTCCATCTCTTCCTCCTCAAAGAGCCCTCGGTCCCCATCTCTTCCTCCTCAAAGAGTCCTCGGTCCCCATCTCTTCCTCCTCAAAGAGTCCTTGGTCCCCATCTCTTCCTCCTCAAAGAGCCCTTGGTCCCCATCTTCTCCTCCTGAGCAACACCAGCGGGGCTGGAGTCTATTAAAACACCTGCAGGCAACCTGATGGGACAAAGACCCATCACCAAGAGACCCATCGCTGTTCAGTCCTCATGTCCCAAAGACAGGAGTCAACATGAAACCCTCTCGTGAGTGAAGCCTCGTGCCAAGGTCATGCCGAGCGAGTCCCAAGTGAGCTAGTGGTCCTGCGGGATGAATTTGGGAGGTGGGAGATTGGAGACTGTCCCCCTGAGGTGAGGTCTGGGGTGTTTCAGGTTCAACTGGCCCATGAAAGGTGCCTTTTTTGGGCAATGCCCCTGGCAGAGGGATTCAGGCAGCGCAGGAATGGGCTGCTCGCGGGCACAGCTGCCTCTCCCGGTGCCGGCAGGCAATGCAAGCCAGGGCCCCGTGTCGCATGACCCTGTTTGGCCGTACCTACCCGGTGGAAAATTCCTGCCCATGGGCAACGTCCTTCTGCCTTTATTTTTAAGCAGTTCGCTAAGGACGCAGCTAATGCACGGAGATAATAGGTGCTGACAGGAGCCTGGCTGCTAATTGGGGTTTTGCCTGGGCTTACATGATATTTGTAATTAAAGGAAGGTGGGAGGGGGGTTTGGTGGAGGAAGGGGACAAAACTGTACAGATGTGATGGGAGAAACTGAGCTTGCAGAAGGGCCGAGGCTCTCCAAGGAGGTCGCAGGAAGGGATGCTTACGGTAAAAGTCAGCGCTGAGATTGCTCATATCCATGGCAACAGCGTGGGTTCCCTCCCAAATTGTCGGTGTGTCGGGGAGGCTGGGGACATGGTGTTCTCACGTTGGGATGGAGATCCAGACCCTGCACTATCAGAGCTGATCCATCCCCATGTGGCAACAGTGCTGAGCATTGGGAGAGGTCACCTTAAATTTGGGGGTGCTCATGGCATTTCCCTGCAGTCCTTCAGAGGCTCTCTGCTCTTCCTTTTCACATCCTTCCCTTCCCTTTCTCTTTTCCCCTTATTTTTATGCGGCAGTACTGACAACCCCTGGTCCTAGAGCCCACCCAATTGGGGTGGATGCTGTACTGACCCTTTGCAAATCCAACCATTTATTGCCAAAGCTTTTTTTTTCCCAAACTGAATTTTCCACTGGGTAGCAAAGGTGCTTCGTTTGGTTCTTTGTTTACAAGGGAAAAATGCACACCAGAAAAACCCCAGTAGATGTAGGTTAGCTTTCAGCTTGAAGCTGTTTCCCTTGGCCTGAAGGAATCGTGCAGGTGTCTCAAGTCAAACACATGCATGAGTCTTTGCAAGATTAGATCTTGTAGTTTGTCTTCCTGAATGTGTAAATATATCTGAGGGAAACCTTTGCCCTGGTGGCAACTCAGGATAGTTTCCAGCCTATCATCTTAAAAAGGAATCTTGAATAAAAGTAGAAAGATTTAGACACACAAAACCCTCTGAAAGATGTAAACAATCTGTCTTAAGAAGGGATGTATTTAAAGCAAATCGGTGACCAAGCAATATCAGGAGCCCTATGGAGATGCTGGACCTCAGAAATCTCACGCTGGAAGACGTTACACAAATGAGGGTAATTCAGGTGGGGCAGCAGGTAAAGCCTAGCTATGGGTGATGCTGTTCCAAAAAGGGAGAGAGAATAAGTGTTTTATACCAGGCCGTAAAGCCAGGGCTGTCCTCCTGGCTGTGGAGCTGCTTATTGCTTCACGCTGGATACGCAATCCCCCCGCAGGACGGCTCACGTGCAAACAGGTATATACAGGCTGAGGAGCGCTTTGAACCAGCAGCTGTAAGCACTCATCTCCCTCTGCCCTGCACCGCTGGGACCAGGGACGTGGAGGGGGTCGGGGAAGGGGGAGTGCGAGCAAGCCAGCGGCGAGCTGTGTCCTCCGCGTGCCTGCAGGCATTGAGGCTGAAGGAGGTGGATCTTTCCCATTTCTCAGGGGTGTCGCTGGGATGTTAACAGGGATGCAGGAAAGGCTGGATGGGAGAAATCCAAGAGGTTGCTTTTCCCAGGCTCCCCATCAGTCCCAGCCCTTCTGCTCAGCATCCCATCCCGCTGCAGCGGCATGCCAGCGAGAGCAAGGTCCCCAGCGAGAAGATCCCCAGCAAAAGCTTTATTGCCAAGAGGCGGGTGGCAGCCCCGAGGCACCCTGCCATCTCGCCAAGTCGGCTGGCCCAGATATGAAAGAAAAACAGTGGTAGAACCTACCGACCCAGCAACTGCCACCCCAAAATGTGCTGGCAGGGAGAAGACATGGTGGTAGGGCTGCAGAAACAGCCTCTCCTCCATCCCAGAGGATGCCTTCAGGTGCTGCACAAGGAAGATTTCCAGGCTGAGTTTCTGGGTAGCAGAGCACGGCATCTGAGGTGTGCAGTGTGTCCGTGCACGGCCCAGAGGAGGGGAGAAAATCCTCCTGTTCTGCCTCCGTCCCTGGCTGCCAGATGGAGGGAAGGTGTTGCAGCATCCTCAAACCCCAGCGCCCGGGGCTGGAGACTGCTGTCCTAGCGCTTGGGATTGCAAGTGATGCTCAGGGTTTGCGACCGACTCGCACCCTGTTTCCCTGCACCCGTAAAGGGTTCATATACCCCTCAGAGAGTCTGGACTCCAGGACTTTCTTCATCCCAGAGTGGCTGGCTGGGACGCTGGTGTCACCTGAGCAGCCTGATGGCACAGGGTGGAGAAAACCCAGGATTTAACCATCCCGTCAAAGGTTCGGAGACCTTTGGCATCTCCGGCAGGCCCACCACCTCTGCTTTAAATTAAGAGACGGGGAAAGTTAAACAGAGTTAAGAGGAGGGGAAGAAGAATAAAAAAATGGATGGGGCCAGCCCTGTGCTGGAGACAGGAGGCGTGCGGCCAGGGGAGGAGGAGGAGAGCGAGGAAGGGGGTGGTTGCTCCCTGCCAGCCGCTTGGGTAACATCGGCGGTGGTCACGTGCGGAGATCTGCTTTTGGCATAGCCCGCGTGTTTGTGCGGCACGGGGAGGGGGTCTGAAATCAGCTCCCACTTCCAGGAATCCTCCCAGTCAGGATATGCGGCGGGGAGCTGGTAAACATGATACAACCGCTGGCATGTAACTCAATCGGCTCCCTGCATTAGCTGCTCCCTGCCTGGGGACCTCGCTAGCCTGATGGCTTCTTGGGGTGTCAGGGCATGGGATGGCGTGTTCTGGGGCACCGGGCATTGCCGGCGGAGGGTCAGGACTGAGGGGGAGGGTGGGGGGAGCTTGCACCGAGGGGCTGGGGACAGGGCAGCTTCTCCAGCCGAGCAGGGGGGATATTCCTTGGGTGCAGTCCAGGTCCAGCTGCTGCTTGCAAACCCTCTCCAGCCTCGGCCACGGGCTCCCGAAGTCAGAAATAGCCACTTGACCGAGGAGCAAACATCTCCCCTGACCTGCCCTTCCCCACCTCCCCGTCCCAGCGGTGGCAGGTCACAGCCTGCACCCATTCACAGATAAGGCCGGCTCTCCTGCGCCGGCTGCCAACACGCCTCAAGCTGCTCCTAATCTGCCTGCTGGCAAAAATACATCTCGCTTGGGCTTTTTGCACCCCCTCCCTCCCTGCCCTGCTGCTGGGGAGAGTTTGTTTATTGCTGGGCGCAGGGAAAGCGTGACCTCCGCTGCCTGCCGTCCCCTTCGGCTCCCCATCCCTGGGAGCGGCGGTGGGCTGGCGTGCCGGCTGGGGACGTGTGCGGGGACACCCGCGGGGACACCCGCCGCTGCGCGGGGGCGAAGGCAGGGCAGGGCGCCTGGGTCCTGATTTCGCTGTGTCCCCAGCTGCGAGAGGAGCGGGGGTGGGAAGGGGATTTCGCAATCACAAGTTATATTAATTAGGCCAGTGTCGGGCTTACGGATGGTTTCTGGTGACAACCTCGACGCAGGGGCTGAGTATTGATGAGCCCAAGCGTGAGACCTGGGGAGGTAGGAATGGGGGTGAAATTAGTTAATACGGAGCTTAAAGCCCTGCAGGTGAGGATGGGGAAGACAAGCTTGGGCTTGTCTGAAGTGGCAGAGGAGGAGATGTCTGGGGACAAGGACACCATGAGGGTGAGATGCTCTCAGTGGGTGGGGACGGGCTCCCCACGGCATGGGGGACTGCTGTGCCCCCTGCACCCAGCCTGGCCTGCCTGCAGCAGCCAGCTTTGGGTGAGAGGGGCAACGGGGTGGTCAGAGGGATGGGAGAGCCCAGGGGAGATAGGAAGAGCTTGGCTGGTCTGGCTTAGCAAAACAGGGAGCGTGAGGGGACACGGAGCCTGCCCCCTCCCGACCCCACGCCCAGCAAATTGGCTCTAATCGATTTCTAAATATATTCTTCAGCTGAAACTGGGGAAGAACAGGATCTGGCCTTTTTTTTTTACCCTCAGCTTAATTTCTTTCACAAAGGAGGACGCAGCCAGGGGAGGCAGGGCCTGGCCGAACAGCCCTCTGCGGGAAACGGGGTGGGTTTCGTGCCGCCCACTGGTTTATTTGTATTTTTAGAGCGCGCCGCAGGCACGAGGTCACCGAAGTGCGTGAAATTCCACCCTGGAGCCCAGAGCAGCTCCCCGTCCCCATCCCTCTCCTCGGGGACGGGCTGGAGTCAACAGCTGAGCCAGGGCTCAAGTGTCCCGGCCGCGGCCGTGCCCAGCGGAGGCGAGGGGCGAGGGGCAGCTGGGTGGGTGGGTGCCGGGGCTCCGGGTGGAAGAGCTGGGGACCAGCAAGGAGGTGGGCAGAGGACAGCCCTCCTGTTATCGCTCCTAGAAGAGCCTCCTGGCTGTGAGGGTCTGGCCGTGCCGTGCTGGAGACCCCGTCCCGGGGTGGCACAGGGTGCCCGAGGGCTCTTGGTGCAAGTCATCTCAGCGGGGGATTTGTTTGGTAGGACGATGGGCACCCTGCCCCAAGGGAGCTGGGGGTGAGGGGTGGGACAAACTGGGACAAACTGGGGAGGGGTGGGGAGTTTGAATACATTGAGGAGGCGGCCAGGGTGTACCATACTTGCTCAATGGAGTGATGAGGTGGCAACGCGGTAAGTCAAAAGCTGAGGGGGGGGGGGTGGGAACCTAACGAACGGGAATGTGTGGGGGCTTAAAATGGCACAGCACATCTCCTTGAGAACACACCTCGGGTCTCTTCATCATCTCCAGCAACAAGTGATGCAAGTGAGGCATCTCGCTAGGGCTTGGGCTCGGCAGCGAGTGCGTCAGGCGGGCGGGAGTCCCACCTCTTGAGTCACCGCCGGCAGCGCTGCCGGCCGCAGCCTCGGCGCTGGGAGCTCCCCCTGCCCGCTTTCACTGGCAAGGGGCGATGGAGTCACAGCCCCCGTGGGGTGGCTGCAGGGGAAAATCATCACTTTGTGAGCTAAACCTGAAATAGAGAAACTGTCCCCTGGGATGCTGACCCAACCGGAAAGTGTGCCAAGAGGTGCTCCCAGGAAGGGCAGAAAGGGTCAGATCCTGGCTTCAAGGCAAGCCGTTTGCCTAGCAATTAGGACAAGCAAGATGTGCTGAGAGTCGTTGTTGAGAACTGCTTTTCATGAGGTGTGAAACATCTTCCTCCGCTTTTTCTGATGCTCTTCTAGGAGATAGTTTTCCCTGCTTGAGCTACCCAAATGCTTGGCATCACCCGGTTCAGGTGATCACGTATGCAGGGGGCCAGCTGCTTTCATCCAGAGATGCAGACGCTGACGGGAGTCAATAGGACCCACATTCAAACCACAGCTTGAACCTCGAAGGCGGTGACGAGGAGCCCTGCGCGAGGGTGCCGAACCCCAGGAGAAGGGGATGCCAAGCACTGCTGTTATTGCTAGAAACACGGCGCAGCCTTTGGCTGCCAGGGCTGCTCTGTGGCACTTTGTGGGCTATTGCATCAGGGAATAACGTACCCTGTTATGCATGGCGGGTTGTTTCATTAGCCTGCCCGCCCCAGACTTGGGGACTGGGATCTCTTTCCTGAGCCATCCTTCCCTGGTGTGGTGGCACAGGATGATGTGATGGGGGGAGGATGGCTGGCTCTGCAGGGCAGCAGGGTGGGCAGGGGATGCCCCATGGGCAGGCTGAGTCCTTTCCGTGTCCGTGCTGAGAGCAAGGGCTCCCCTCCACCCTGTGCCCACACCTCGCCTCCAACGCACTACAGTTTTGGGGTGATTTTTTTCCCTCTAATACACAACCCCGTGCCTGCCTGCACCTCCCGGGTGTCATACTGCCAGTCCGTGGCTCTGCTGCGGGGCATCCCCTCTGTTTTGTTTTTTCCCAGGCCTTGTTCTCAAAGATTCATCCCCTTTTTTTTCCAAAGCAGGTTGTTTCCCCTAATAGCAAGCGCCCAGCCGCCAGCAGCTGAAGGCCCAGTTGCTTTGCCTTATGCATGAAACTTTCCACTGGTGCTTTTCATCTTTCCAGCCGAGGGACGCGCCTGCTTTCCCCAGCCTCTCGCCTGCAGAAGCGTGCGGGAAACGTCTGCCCTCCTGTGTTCAAAGTCCCTTCCAAAGAGAAGCCAAGAGTGCACTGACCTCACGGAGTAAATATTTTCCATGACATCTCCTTCCGACGTCTCCTTTCAGGCTCTGTACCTATAGCTGACCCGGCTCTGGGTTTGCAGCCAGCCTGCCTGAGCTCTGCCGGTGCGGGGAGTGGGGCTGGATTCTGCCCTCTCCTTGCTTCCCTGCATGTCCCCATGCAATGTCACTGCCTGAAGGTTTCAGCGACGCCTCTGCATCCCCTTCCAGGGACTCTGCTGGCAAATGAGGTGGCTCGTGGGCCAGTGCTGCTCCCCGTAGGCACCAAATCCTGCCGGCTTGCTGCGATGGTTTCTCCAACACCTCCCTGCGCAGCTAAAACATGCTTGTGGTTATGGGCTGCTGCCAAGCCAGCTGGGATGCTGGAGGCAGCAGCCTTAGAGCAGGCATGAAGCATCCGTGGGCCAGAGGTGGGATGCAGGGAGGTTGTTTTGAAGTGGGAGCAACTTGTCACCAGGCAAAGGAGGAGACACTTAATTGACTCCGTATCCTTGCTGCTCGCCCAGCTGAATGAGATGGGGCGGATGATCCAAGAGGTTTTTTCCACCTCCAGCCCCTTCCTGCTCTTGCTGTGTGGTGTCCATAGACTCCTTCCCCTGACAGCGCTCTTCTCGAGGGGACAGTCACATCTGGCGCTGATCCTCGGCAGCTGGATCTACAACGCAGGTATTGCAGAGCCCGGGGCTCTTCATGGACCAGGTCTATTTTATTTGCAACCATAAAAAGTCAGTGGCTTTCCTCCACCGTTGGTTTGCTAAGAGGAGATGCTGTGGCCGTTCTCCTGCCAGGGCTTTTCAAACCACGTGCTGTTTCCCAGGCCCAGCGCGGTCTCCCGAGGGGAACCGGGGCGTTTCATGCCACTGCGTATAGGATTGGATCCGTTAGGATTGGATCCCTACCAGCCCCTTCTTGTAGAACAGGGAGAAAACACAACATGCTGCCAGAAATAATGCCAAGCATGTGGCACACACCCGGAGGTGTCAAAAGATGCTCGCGGCGGGCTCACAGGCAGCCCTGTGCCTTCTGCTTTGGCCATGTAGGGAAAATTACCCAAGCAATTTGCTGGGGGTTTTTCAGAGCCCTTAATTTCTAGGGCTGGGTCTCACCTACAGCAAAAGAGCCTCTGCAGGCCTGGCGAGGAGAACAGCTATGCCCTTCCTCCTGGCAGCTCCTCCCCAGTTTGTATAAGAGATACCAGTGTTTCCCAGTTCTTCTGCATGGGAGAAGTGCCGTTTTTATCTATAGGGTTATTAGTGCTAGAGAGAAAATGAATATTAGACATCTATTAACCTGGGTGGTTTTAGGGGCTCTTTTTTGGCTTTTTAGCAAGCTTTTTTTTTTTTTTTAACAGATCTCATTTTGGCAGCCAGGGAAGTGTTTTCCATTTACTCCACAGCTTGCCTGGTGGTAGCTTCACAGGAACGCTTAAGGATGCAGTGGAGTGCTTGGCTGGACCAGGGCTGGACCAGCCTGTGACTTCCAGATGTTGTTGTTCACCTGCTGCAGAGCAAGTGACGGACCTCCTCCCTCCACCCCGTGCTCTTGAAGACGTGCGTGTGTATGTGCGCGGTGCCCGGCACTCCCCTACGGCTGCAAGCTGCTCTCGCGCTGAAGCATCAAATGCGCAGGCTGCTTTCGATGAGCTGGAAAAGAGGGTGAGCTCACTTGCCCATGCACAGGAGATGCACGTGTCGCTGGCACGTTCTTGCACCTATTTTTGTCTGCTCTTTGGAGGAGACATGTATCTTTGCTCTTAAGCCAAGTGCTGCGCTCTTCCTTGCAAATACCAGGGTGGATCTCCGCTCCTGGGAGGACGTGAAGGCTGTTACGGCACATCCCGCCTGAAGGTGACATCTCAGGGTCGGGGGGAATGGCTCTCTGCTGTTGGACATGGCAGGCTTTTGGGGGGGGGGGGTTGCATCGTATGTTGGAGGTTGGCACTTAGCTGAATGTATAAATCTTGGCTTTCCCAGAGGCCTGGGTCTTCCCTGGGGCTGCTGCTCTGTCTTCTCGCATTTCTGGGGAGAGGAAGCTGTGGCTAACCTCACCGCAAACACAAATCAGTTGTTTTTTGTTGCTTTTTGGGTTGGGTTTTTTTGTGTGTGTTCAGTTTGAACAATAAAACATCTGTTCCTGAGCCCAGCAGCTGGACCAAAAAGAAATGACGTTAGCATCAATTATCCTCCGGGATGGGGAGGCTGGTGCAGATTTCCTTAACACTGAATAACAAGTGAGAACAACAGCTCGGCTAGGTGACTCGTATTCCCGGAGAGTCTCCAAACAACCCGCCTGCTCGAGCCCTTGCGTTGGGGCGCCCGCTGTTGTGCACCGCTGCTCCGGGTACCCAGCATCAGCTGTGGGTGAGCGGGGAAGATGCTTTTGCAGCCATTGGAGAGTCAGAGCCATTTTTGGTGGAAGGGCTTGCAGATACTGCGGTGGCAGAGATTTTTCTGAATGCACCGACCCAATACAAATACCCTGGTACAAAATCAAAGTGGTTTGTGGGGGGGGCTGCAGGGTTGAAGGTGCACCCATCTCCTGCGGGGCCAGTCGGCTGTGGCGGGCGCGGGCAGCCAGCCTGGAGCGGAGCTGGGGTTCGCAGTGGGGTGGGATGATGCAGAATCACGTTCCCTGGGTACAGAAAGGGGCTATTAACGGGGAGAAGCCGGGGGGAGCGATGGAGCACAATGGCTCTGATTTGTTGGCAGTGGCGACCTACAGTCCCTGGCAGCACCTCAAAGCAGCTGTGAAGTGCCAGTCGGTGGCGATGCTTCGGCGCGTGATGCGGGCGCCTGACCCTGGCGTAAGGCTGGGAACAGGGGCTGCCTGGTGGGGAGGGCACCGACCCGGCTTCTCCTCCCTGGAGCCCCGCAGAGGAAACCCAAGCACGCTGAGTGCGCCAGGGACATGGTGGTTTTGCTTTCCAGGGCTCTCCCCAAATTCATCTGTCCTACTAGCCATGCCTGGGTAAATTTTACCGCTTACAGGACTGCACACAGAAAAAAAAAATCCTCTCATCTCATCCTGAACAAGCTCACTAGAAGAAGGTTGTTTCCTCACATCCCGGTAGCACAGAGAAAAACCCTGACTGTGGGAAAACTCAAGAAAATTATCAGGGAGTAGCATTTTTATGAGCGAGCTGCTTTATACCTGCGCAGCCAGATGCCTGAATAACTTAATGCAGGCTTCAGGAAATAATTTGGGCTGCTGCAATTTTGAAGCCTCTAAAATAGCTTTCCTGCTCTCCGGGGAGCTGTGAATTTTTAGGCCTGAGAGCTTCCAGCGCCCCGCGGGTGAGGTACAGCTGCTCATCGCAGAGGAGCTCCCCGTGGGGGAAAAAATGGGGTTTAAGGGGCTCACTAGCTCACGTGATGCTCGTCGTGGTTTTTGGAAGGAAAGTGAGTGTTTGGGGTGAGCAGCAGGGGAGAAAGAGCCTGTTTGAGAATAACAGCTTGCTCTGAAAACCTGACAGCATCAAGCAACCATTTTGGCTGGCTTCTTCCTTGAATGTCACTACCATGGGACGTGTCCACGTGCCCGTGACGGGCGCGTGTCCCGGGCTTTGTCCCTGTACATCTGCACACCCGGGTGCGGGACCATCACCCACATCACCCAGCTGAGAAAACCCCCTTGCTTGCTTGCCCGAGCCATTTTACTCTAATCTCTTATCGCCTTTGCCCTCCAACCTCGGTTATATCAACAAGCCACACTGGGCTAAAACCACCCCAGGTGTCACGTCCGACGTGCATCGCCTCTCTGCTCGGAGCCTGGGCTCTGCGGGCGCTCCTGCCCTGGCCTCCCGTACCAGAAAATGGAGTCCAGCTGGGAAAATCCTCACTCAGACGAAACTTAGCAGAATTAGGAGCAAAAATAAAGTAAGTTTTAGCTTTAAAAAAATAATAAAAAACCCCACTTTGTCCCAAAGCAACTGAACTTACCCCAGTATGTCTATTTTTGGTTATTTTATGTACTGTACTTCAGTCTGTTTTCTCAAGCCTTACAAAAGTGAGTGTGTCATCATTCTGTTTGCCTGTCCCTTCCCTCAGTAACACGCTGAACTGGCTGATTTTGGATAAGTCTGGCAAAGACATTAATTCCTCCCCAATACTCAGGTCTTTCTGGCTGCAGGAGAACAGGTGCCAGTGCTGGAGGCTGGGCTGATCTCTTGCAGAGAGAGAAAGGCTCCTTGGGTCCCCGGTTTCCTGAAAATTCCCAGCTGGCGGTGACCCCATCAGCTGGAGCATCGGGCGATGGATTTAATAAGAGAAGCTTTCCCCCCGTCCCCAAGGCTGGATTAGGGAAGAGTTCGTCAGCCAGACACAAAACTTGGGAATCCCTTCGTGCCGGGGTGCGGAGGGCTGTGTTGAGAGGCCAGGGGGTGCGGGATGGGGCTGCCCCGACTCCCGGCATCTCTTCCCTTCCCAACCTGGCAGCAGCAACAGCCTGGAGACACCCTCTGGTGCATCGGGATCTGGAGGGATGGAGGTGAGATAAAGTCTGAGGTCCCTGCACCCTGCCTGATTCTCCAGTGATCCACCTGTGCTCTCTCCCTTTCTTCTTGTGACCCAGTTTGCAGTGGCCTGCTTTTCGCAACCTGCTTCGTAATCCTAAGTAATAGGAGACAGATGCCTAAACATCTCCCGAGGAGCTGGACCTTAATCCTGGTCCAGGACCTCCAGTGCTGGTGCTCTGGCTCCCTGTAAGCCATCTCACGTCTGCAAGGACTGAACCTCCCGGGCATCATCTTCTCCTATCCAGGGCAAAACGTGCCCTGGGGAGCACGGGGTGGTGGGGAACAGGGTTTTGTGGTCACCAGGCAAGGAGCCAGCGGGGCAGGGCTGGGATATGCAGCAGCCACCTATGGATCATCATCCGGAGGAGGCTGCGAAGAGCTGGATGGGACAGAAAATGCTGAAAAAGGCACAGGAGGAGCATGAGGCATGTGCAATGCAGCCGCCCTCTGAGGAAAAAGGAGGTAGGGTAGGGGAAGAAGGGGAAAAAGCAAGGCAGGGGCAGCGTGCTGTCTGCCACACGGCATCTGAGACACTGGTGGGATGCTCCGTGTGGGCAGTGACTGGGCAAGGGATGCACGGCTCTGCCCCATCCCGGTGGCTCTGCTGTGCGGCTCTGGAGCTCTTCCTGCTGCCAGGGTAGGGCATAGCCTCAGGTTGGGGCTAAAAATGTCATAATAACATCTGCATCCCACCTCGGTGGGGGTTTTGTGCTCCGCAGGGCTCCTGTTCCTCTCCCCCCGGACTCAGCATCGCTGCCTCGGGCAGCTCTGGGGGGGCTGCGGGGCCCAGAGCTCTCCTCCCCCCGGTCCCCCTCACCCCTTCATTTCAACACACCCCTCCACCTCTGTCTTGTTTGCACAGCTCAAAATGTTCCGAGCATTATCAGTGTTTGCACTTTTGCCACTGTTTGTGCTAGTTGCACTTTAAAGGCAATAAAGTCAAGCTTTGTTTGCTTACAAGGAAACCGTATTTTTTTCCCTCATTAGACAAACCAGCTCTCGCCCTAAAACACAGCACCAGCCTTCCCTGTGAGCCCTGGGCCTGCGTGGGCTCCTGGGGACGACATTCCCGGAGGAAAAGGGGCTTTATGTGTGCAAACCCACTGGGCTTGCACCGTGCATCGCCCCGTGGCTCTGCCTGCCAGGCTTTACGCTTCCTAGGGGGGCTGAAGCCAGCATCCCCCCCTTTCACCTTTCGGCTGGTCCCCTGAAGCCGGTGCTGAGGTATGCTGGGTCACACCACCCCGGCAAGCCCTTTTCCCAGTGAACTGGCATTACCCGCGGCAAAGCCGCTTCACCCCGACTAAGTCCTGGGGCTTACGGGAGCAGCGTGGGAGCCGGGTGCTGCCGACGACACCGGGCGATGCAGGTCCCACCGGTGCGGGGAGGTGACCTCGCGTGTGCCCAGCCGCCCGCACGCTGACACCGCCTCCCGTGTGCTGGCTCCGACATGCTGTGCCCGTCCGGTGGATTAAACATTAACAGGCTGGGGCCAGCGCAAGGCCAGATGAGTCTCAGGAGTGACTCGGGGAAGGATGTTATTTCTGGAGAAAGCAATGCTAAGAAAGTGCTCTCCGCCGTGCTGCTCAGTGACCCTCTCCCATCTGGCTGCTCTTCCACCCCTGCTCATGGAAAGCCTTCCTCCATCATCCTCCTCGGCTCCCCACCTGCTTTCTCCATCTCTCATTCTAGTCGAGCGGGGGTTTGCTGAGCTGCTCAGCGCATCGCTGCGTGGGCAGGGTATTTCACGCACCGCCTAAGGTTGCCCTGGCCGAGGAGGAGCTGCTGGGGTGTGTGCTAAGCCTCTTGGGGTGATGCCAGCTCCACCGCTGGTCCCGCTGCCCCCCCCAAATCCTTGGTACCACTCCAGCATCCTCACGACGGGGCAGAGCCCATCGCAAGCCCTGCTCTCCGCAGCCCCCGGGGCTCGGTGGCCGGAGGGTGATGGCAGCTGCCCGTTTTTCCTGGAAGGGCAACGCTTCTTGCAACTGGTCTCTCGATTAACGTAAGGCATTTTCTCCGCCCCGCCGGGGCACACGGTGCCTCTTGAAAGAGCAGCCGCGATGGCTCAGCACCAGGAACACGGTGTAAATAAGGTGCCTGTTGGCCCCCGGCTCTGCAGGGACAGCCTGGGGCTGGAAGGGACCAGAAAAGGCACAAACCACGCAGCTGCAAAGCTGCCAAAAAAAGAAGGGCTGTGGGAAAGGCAAAGCTCTCTCTTGGCTGGAAATAATGGCAGCTGCCGGGTCCCCACGTCCCCAAAACGTCGGTGCTGTGCCGCAGTAGGTGGTGGCTAACCCTGCCCTCTCCTGGGCACCAGCTGGCTGGAAATTTCCTGAATTTTTAAATGCCCCTGCCGAGAAATGCCGAATTAAGCTGTTTGAGGGGTGCAGCTCACACAGGCCTGTTGGCTGGAGAGGCTGGGGGAGCATGGTGGCATCTCGGAGTGGATTTAGGATGTGAGCTGCGCTTCTTGGAAAAGAAGGAAATGCGGGAATGCCGTCTGCGAACCAGGACTGAAGCACAGGGAAGCCCTGAGGGAGAGCGGGGCACGCGGAGGAACCCCCACAAGCTGCTCGGTGGGGACCTCAGTGGGGATGAGATCCTGCGGCTGTGGGACATGGCCTCGGGGGCAGGATGAGACCGACCGAATCGGCATAACCCCCTCTGATGTGCCGGTGGCACCGAGCTAGGGACAACCTTCGCTTTTCCTGCAGCAGTCATGCATTCGTGTTCAATGTCGTACCCCCAGGACCGGACTGGGGTGTTTTCCAGCCCTGCTGCCCCGGGAGCAGGGAGTGCTGCTGGCACGGCGGTGCAGGCACCCACGGGAAGGTGACTGCTGTCCCACCGCGCTTTGGCCCTACCGCTGGTTTTGCCTGGCGTTTCGTTTATTTTTTGATGGCTGCTGGTGTCACCTATAAATAAAGCAAACAGTGTGCCCGAGTCAGCTTTAAATCCATGTGCTGTGTTTACTGAGCTGGCCATGAAAGTTTGGGCTAATGGGAAGCACAGCTGGGAGAGGGAAAGGCGCATCGCTTGGTGCGTCCTGATGCCTCCTTGGCAAGTAAGCACCGGCGGCTCCCTGAATTTCCCATTTTTTTTCATGGGAACCATTTTCCAGACCAGAAACGAACAGTCTGCCATGTTGTAATTTCCAGCTGCGCTCTCCATCTCGGAGGGGATGGACGATGAAAAGTGGAGCGAGACTGCGGCAAAGCCTGGCTGCCTGCGAACCCAGCGCTGCCGCCCCCCCGGGCTCTCAGTCATGCCTGGGGGGGGGGGATTATTTTGCAAGCCAGGGTGGATGTGACTTGCTCTGGGGCAGAGGCACCCGCTGCAGCTGTAATTCACAGGTCTGGAAAGCAGCCCGGGACGTGCCTGGTGCCGCCTGCTCCCACCCAGCGTGGGCTGAGCCGTGCAGGTGGGCACAGGGCGCCTGGCACACGCTGGCACTCGGGAGCTCGTTCCTGCCCAGCGCAGCCTCGGTAGTTTCCATCCTACCCCCCCGGAGCACCTCTCCCCCTCCTCCTGCCTCTGTCACCAGCTCTCCCCCGCTCGCAGGTCCAGGCCAGCTCTCCTTGGAGTCCTCCAGGCTCTGCTGGTGCTAATTTCCCTAAGAAACTGTGATGCCAACATGTTTGCGGCATGGTACAAGCTCACGGGACTAATCCTGCCTTAGCCCAAACCCAGGGACTGCGGCATGGGGTGAGCTCGGGCAGGAGACAGGCTCTGGTCCTGTAACACAGCCCAAAGCCCGCAGGCAGGAGCACGGGGCGACACGACCGTACCCGCCGTGCTAATTGCTGCCTGTAATCCCAGGATTATGTTCTACTGCTTGTTATATCCCTCTCCCAGCTCCCAGCTCCGTTCCCTACCCCGGGCCAAACCAGAGCACAGCAGACCTTGGGATCCTCCTAATTAAATGCTTTTTTTTTTTTTACATTGCATTTTTTAATGCAATTTAAAACACATGACATAAAGACACAGAGACCCACATCTTTCTGCCTCCCAGCCTGCGTCCCTTGGGATTAGCGACCGAGCGGCGAGCCCGAGGGGACCACTGCCACCAGGCTCATGCTGGACCCCCCCAGCACCAGCCCCTGGGATGGGTATAAAGAAAGGGCCCATCTTGGGGTGCGTCTTGAGCTGCTGGGGTCCATCCTGCAGCGCTGGGCAGAGCAAAGCAAACCCCCGCTCATCCCAGATGGAGCAGCCGTCTGCGGCATTCGTCAAAATGCAGGCACCTCCTTGGGAATGGCTGTATTTCATCCCTGGATCCGGAGCTGTTTATGAAATTACCAGGGCTAGACGAATGGCGATTTTTGTTTCAGCAGACACTCTGTGCACCAGGCACCTTGTGGGAGATAAATCTCTGACCCGGTAATTGCATTTCTCCTCCTTCCTCCCCTCCCTAGCTTCAAATAAATGGGTTTAAACTGGTCCCAGCTCTCTGAAGAGGTGGTGCTGGGAGATGGGAAGAATGGAGGAGGAAAGGGCAGCAGAAGGCTCTCCCAGCCCTCAGGACCTCCTGAGCAGCTTCACTGTGAACCCAGGTGCCTCCAAGACGCTGCAAGGGACTGCGTCCGCTCATGCTCTTCCCTTCTTCCCACCTCCTTCTCCACCAGGGAGAAGGTCGGGGAGGTGGGACTGGGCGAAACCTCTCACCAGCTCTTGCTGCTCTTCTGCAAACATCTTTCTGGCACCGGCCATGGCAGCCGTGCTGTAGCTTTTTCATCTGTGGCTTTCTTGCTTTATTTGATTTTACCAGGTCTGGTTTTACTGGACATTTTTGCCTGTTATGTGGCCCAGTTCTCAGAGCAGCTTATTTGGGAGGATGTTTGATCCATGCAGATCTCCATGGATGGTATAAAAGCAGAGGATAAGGGGACTTGGGTGAGAGAGAAGTGGGGGGATTTGAGTTAGACTCACACTGTGGGCAAGATTTTAGGATCTGCTCAATACAGGCTTGCAGGCTTTTAAAAGGCTTTTGAAGGTGTCTTGCCTGCAGGTCAAGAGTCCTTTTGAGCTTTGTTTTCAACAGTGAAGAACCCATCGGGAAACCGCAATGCAAAGCCATACATATACCTGCCTAGAGTAGGGGTTAAATAGCGGGGTTTTTTTACACAGCTTCATGTTTTCCTGCCTGCCTGAATGCTTGGCAATAGACTGGTTGGTCCGGGGAAGTTTTGTCCATAAAAAAGCAAACTGGTCATGTTTGCAGAGGCTGACTGAAGAAGCATGAGATCAAGGACAAGAGCTCACCTCATGACAACAGCTGCCTGCCTTGGTGCCTCCTCTCTTTGGCCGTGCCGGTTAACTGCTCAAATTATCAAAGTTTTAGAAAGCACTTCTCTAAAAAAATATCTTTTACATAGCAGTCGATGGACACGAGCATCAGTTTTCAGCTCAGAAAGGCCGTCAGAGTGGGTCTCTTCTCCCTCTTCCTCCACAGGACAAAAATTATTCAAATTCTTCTCATCTAATAGCCAGCTAGCGGCCTTGCTCCGTGTCGGCTGAAGAGCAGATGCAGCTCTGGCAGGCAGTCAGAAAAACACTAAATGAGCAAGTTTTTCTTCTGCTGCTCGCATCCGTACCATTCCTCAGTGCTTGCAAATGCGTGGTGTAATCATCCTCCGTTTGTTTTTACGGCTTCAGCTCCAGAATAGATGGGAACAGAAGCTACAGTAAACTCTGCTCCTGCTGCTGGCAGCCACAAGAAAAATGGGGACGAGCAGGGTGCAGTTATTACTCTCTCCCCTTGAGCTTTCTCTGTTTAGCACTTAACAACTGAGATACCCCAAATCAAGCCTAGCAGGTGCCAAATGGCAAAGGTGCCTCTAGATAAACTCTTTACCGTGCAAAACCCTTACAGCCATTTGCTATGATCTGAATATCCATGAGCTCAGCCTGCTCCTCTGGCTGATTTACTTCATCAGCTAAAATATATCACCCTTCCCGGCTTCCCATCAGCTGGAGAAGGGAAAGCAAGCTGTATTTGCCCTTCCAGCGCACTATACCCTAAACAGCCTGGGAGCATTGGCAAGGCTGTCGGACACCAACCCCACACCCCCAAAACATAGACTGGGATGGCACAAGATGCAGGAGCACAAAGTAAAAGGTTTCTTGCATGGAAAGGAAAAAAAACCCACCAATTCTTGCACCAGTGATTGGAAAAAGCTTGAAGAAAAAAACCTGTATTTTTAGTTTTTAGATGATTTATGTAGTTCGCCGGGTAACTCTGCAGTGATGGAGAGTGTTGGGGCAACCCAGGCGCCGAGGACACGGTGCAAGTATTGCACGAGCAGAAGGCAGAGGGTCCCTCCACTCTTACCTTTGTACATCGCTGGTTTACGATGCCCCGCTCCCTCTCCCCGGGCACCGCCGCGCCGCTGCGGACTGGCTCTTTGGGCTAACTCTCCATCACCTTCCCACCGGGACAAGGACAGCGCGGGGGGTTTGCTCATCCTCCCACCCCAACTGTGCAACCTGCCCGGCACAGCCGCCCTGTGCAGGCAGGCTTGGCATGCCGAAAGCGAGCTGTTTGCAAACACACACAAACAATTTCCTCATCTCCCAGTGATTTATCTGCAGAAAGAAAAGCTAAGCTCAGCCTTGACGTCCTGCTTTTTATTCTACTCGGTTTTCCAGCCAGGCGAGCCGAGGCCTGAGGAGTTCAATGAGTGCGGCCAAGGTCAGACCACAAATCAGGGCTCCGTCAGCCCGGGCGCGCGGGAGCCTCCCGGCTCAGCCTCCCGGCTGGGGGCTCCTCCAAGTGGTTTATTTTTCGCCTGCTGTTTCCTTATTTTTAGTGCATGTGCTGGAGTCCCTCATTACTTCTGAAGAGCTTATTTGGGACTCCCTGTCCACATGTTGGAGGGTCAGTCGTGGCCTTGCAGGGCAGGCTGGTCCCTGCCGTGCACCTTGCTGGAGGATGCCCAGGGTCTCCAAGCCATGAAGGTGCCTTTGCTCTTCCCACTGCCATCCATAAGCAGCCAGACACTGAGGAAAGAGCTGTTTTTTCCTTTGCATTGCCCACAGCAAAAGTCCCCAGCGTCAACTTTCGGCTCTGCCAGACCACAAACCTCCCTGGCTCTCAGGGAGCTCTCAGGGAGCAGCCACAGCTCTGGTGTTTCAATCCTCCCGCTTGTTCATTGGGGTGTTGGGATGGGATGGCTGCTGATGGGCTCAGCAGGTTTTTCTCCCCTCCAGCAGCAAGCACTGTGCTGGGCTGTTGCCGTGATGCACAGGCTGGACGCAGGAGCACAGCGTTGCAAGGAGGTGAGCAGCCAAAAGCCCAAGGGGGTGGGCGAGAAGCTCCACATGGTTGTGGGACCAGGGTCTTTGCCTTGGTCATTGCACAGCCTGAGCCTTCAGGCGATTCATTTTGCCCACCCTTGCCTCCAGGCAGGTTTCTTTTGAAAAGGTTCATCTTTGGGACAGGGGCTGCCCAGCACAGGTACAGCTCTGACCATGCACTAACACCGAACAACCAGCAGCAGCAGATCATAACGCTGCATTGCTCCAAGCACAGCTCTGCCGCAGCCTTTGCATGGGAGCACAGTTAATTTTAGCTCGTCTGAACGTGCAGCGTGGTTGCACAGCAGAGATGTTAAAGAGATCCTGGTGGAGGGGCTCAATTTCTTAATGCTTTTCAATAGTCATCATCCTTAAGTGCAGCTAACAAAGAGCTTTGTGTGTGCACCCTCAGAGACATCCTCTGGACTTGAAGAAGATGGACACAAAGATGGTGTCTTGACACGCAAGACCTATGCAAAGTGGAGGTTGACATTTAGCTGGGTGTTGTTCCATACCGGGTGCTGCTCGCTGTGGCTGAACCAGCATCAGAGGGGGATTATTCTCCGGGTCCACACAAATACCCCCCAGGCCGGGTCGGGATGAGCGGTGGGGTTGCCTCGCTCCCTCCACGGGCAGAGAGGCTGGCACCCGGTGTTGGCAGGGTGGCCCCGGGACACAGGCTGTGTCACAGCCGTGGGGCTGACGCCGGCGCTGGACTTTGGCCAGCTGCGGGAAGGTGTTTACTGCTGCCATAATAGCGGCAGCTAAACAGCCGGCTGCTTCCCACAGAGCCAGCACCCCTCCTGCCCGCCGGGCTGCTGGGGGGGACAGGGACCCCGATGGGCAGAGCCTGCGGTGGGGGAAGGTGGAGAGGTGGCTTTGGGGAGGCTGGCAGGGCCCCGGGGTGCCCTCGGGGTGCCGGGGTAGGGAGCCGGACTTGCAATGGGGCTGGGCTGTGCATGGGGGGCTTTTGCATCTGCTTGTGCAAACCCACAGTGTGCGGCAAAGCTCGTCTTGGTTCTTGAACGTGGCTTTCCTTGTGATACGTGCTCCGGGGTGGCACCGAAGTGCCCCAGCATCACGAAAAGTGCAGAGCGCCCGCCTTGCTGGATGAGCAGAAAGCCCGGTGTGCAGGTATCTAGCAGGGACAGCAGCCCGGGCTGTGACAAACAGCATCCCCAGGTCACCGAACCCACAGGGCTCCAGCCCCAAAGACAACCAAGATGTTATAAGGAGGTTTAAAGATTTCTTTTTCCAGTTCCTAGGCTTGCGGGGACTGACAGCTGCGTGAACTTCCCCCTTTTCAGGCAGAAGGGTTTAAGATCTTCTCCCCAGCCCCATTCCCCCAAATCAGAAGATTTGGGTACACTACACTGCCATCAAACACAACTTGAGGTGTGGGAGGTGGGGTTTCTATTTGCGGTGCCAAAACCGCTGCCCTGCAGCGAGGAGCCACCAAGGCCCCCTGGAAGCGCTGGTACCCACTGGTGATGCTCAGCAGCACCAGTGCTGCTTTATCTGGGCTTTCTTTGACTTACAGGGTCCATGGCTGCAGCCCTTAAAGTTGTAACTTGATTCTGCAGCCCTATAAATATGGCCCTATGAATATGACGGTGGAAAACAGTAACTGCAGTAAGAGTCATCTAATCTGGTTAAATGTAATGACTACGATCCATCAGATTAGCTGAGCGTGGAGAGGGAGTCACGGGGACCCCAGGAGGAGTCTCTGCCCGGTGCTGGCTGCACAGTGGGCGAGGAAGAATGCCAGCCAGCTCTTCGCTGATGTGAAAACACACCGAGGATGAATAGTTTTGCAGCAGTGAAGATGGCACGCGGCCACACGATGGTCCAGTTCCTAGAAGAATTTGCTGTGCGTCCTTTTGGGTCAGCTCCATGTTGTGCCTCCATACCTGTTAGGAGCATGGCCTGTGTCTGGTGGTCGTTGGAGACCAACCTCTCTCTGAAAGCCACCATGCCCTGCCACGTTACCAGTCAAAAGCTCATTAGCTAACTGGGAGCTACACAGAATGCTCAGCTGGTGCCTCCCTGGCACGATCCACCCATCCCGTGGGTTTTACACCGGGAAGCTGCTTCTTCCCTTTATGTAACCCGCCTAAGCACGGATTTCTACATCAGTGATCAGATGACACCAGGAGGGGAACAAAGGGGTTGCAAACGGATGTTTCAAAGCCGCCTCCTTTTTCTGCAAGAAACAGGAGGCTCATACCACAGGCAGAGACACCTCCAACAGCAACCGTTTTCCAGCCAGAATTGTCCCTCTGTTCTTTATCTCCCTCTTAAGATCCCTGCTTGCCCCCTTCTGCTGGGTTAGTTGGTGCTAAAGCTTCGACAGCCTGCGAGGAGACATCACCCTTCATCTGAGACAGAACAACAGATCCTAAGACGCCACAGCCCCGTAACACTGACACAGAGCAATTTGATTTAGGGTGTAGGAGATGACTGTTCTGCCCATGGCTCCCTCCTCCCTTTATAGCCCAACTTTCTGCCCCTTATTGCCCACCCTTGGCAGCGTCACCAGACAGGAACCAGCAACGGCCACTATTGCCTTGCTGTGATTTTTGCATCAGAGACTCAAACTTGATGAGGAATTGCTCTGCACAGCAACTGCAAGGTGTCTGTCCTGCGGAGGCTGAGCATTCGGGCTGTCTCAGAGTGCAAGCACAGGCAGGTAAGCCTGAGCACCGTGCTGTGAATTGCATTGACTATTTGGGAGCTTTGAGTCTTCCTTTGAGTCTGAGAGTGGAGATCAGCGAAGGAGACTTGGAGCAGAGCAGGGCTCTCATGCATGCATGGCGGTGGGGGTCACAGGATCATCCATTTGGAGCTAATGTCGGGGAGGAATCAGGGGGAGGGTAAGTGTCACCTGCTTCTCCAGTGGCTGGAGAAGACCGACGTGGAGGTTCTCAGCAGGGCCCCATGTTGCAGGGTGCTCCCCGGCCTCCCCCAGGCATTGCCCATTGGCAAGGGGTCTGGGCACAACTGGGAATGAATGGGGACCGGTGGACGCGGGGGCTTTGCCATACCTACCTGCATAGGTACCCGCATGCTTCCAGGGAAGAGGAGCACGGGGTAGAGCCGTAGGGCACGGACATTTCTCAGTTGCAGCACAAACCACATTTTCCCTTTTTTACTACTGTAAGAAACTTCATTCAGAAGAAAACATGAGAGCACATTGCCCGGCTGGCTCTGCAGAATGCGGAAAACAAGCAGGAGGGATGGGAGCAGCAGGGAGGAGGGCGCAGACCAGAGGAAAACCTCATCCCAGGCAGAACGGCGCAAGGGCTGGGAAGAAAGTCGCTGTGTGCCATTTTCCAGAGTCATCTTTGCGGTCCTGGAAACAAGCGCCAGATCCTGGAAATGCTGCTGGAAGAGAAGCTGTACCATGAATTTTAAACATAAGGCAGCCCTGAAGAGGCAATAAATATGTCTGCATGCACATGCCAACCTTCTCACCTCTTCCCACTTTGACACCCAGACATGGTATCCGACCTCTGGGATATACCCTGCCCCACTACAGAGGCCCGAGCTGAGTCCTGTCCAACATGTCATTCCCAAAGTTCACCCTCCTGTCGATCTTATTTCCCTCTCTGATCCTCCTGCCCTGCCCAGGTTGGTTCATGTCCAAGTGTCCAGGGCAAAAGATGGCAATCAGGAGGGTATGGGAATCATGGGGCCAACGGCAGTAATTTATAGCTCAAACTGCAGTGGATTTGAGTTCAAGGGGGTGGCTGGACGGGCAGTTTAATGAAGTGCAAGGGCATGGGCAGCATGAGATACCGAAGCTGGAAAAAATACCAGCCTACTACTAAATAATTTCCTTCTGACTAAGCGTGTCCTGCAGCCTCTAAATCCTTCTTCCAAAGGATTTAAGAAATCCCCTGCTTTCCCCATCCCCCCCAAACCAGACACTCCTCTGTGGAAGGTGGGTCCATCCCCCCCCATGTCTTCCACAGTCCACAGCAAATAGATGGGAGCTGGTCCCAGGGTTGTCCTGGTGGGTCTGTCATGCCGTTAGCCAAGGAGGAGCAGGGAGCAATGTCCTGGGAAGGTCACTGCAGCAAGGCATGGGGATGGAGATGGGGAGAGCCGCTTCTCCAGCTTCTGAATTGCTTTGCAAGAGAACCGGGATGGAGATGAGATGCTGGTGTAATGAAGGCGCAGCAGATACCATATGCACCTTTGATCCAGGCTTGCTTCCATTTCCTGGAGGCAAGTGGTCTGGCAGACACTGATGGGATCCCCCTCTGCCCATCAGCTTCTCCCGATCCTGCTTAGCCCATAAATTAGACTCAATGTCATAGCTGTGGACAGCAGTTTCCAGGCCAATGGCGCAGAGCCGACATCCTTATTCCGACTTTTCTTTGTGCCTGCACTGGAAAGAAAGAAATGTGGGGCTCCTTTCCCCACATCCACTAAATAGGGAGGTTGTGCAAGGCGGTGGGACGGTGGTGGCCTGCGCCATGTCCCTTAGAAGCCTGAGCAAACCGGAGGCCCTTCGGAGCAGACATCCAGGGCTCAAGGCAGGCAGTGCTGCTCCTGCTGCTCGCTCCTTGCCACTGCCTTGCTTTATGCCTTGAAGGCATTTCAAAGCCCTTGGCACCGCCTCTGAAGAGCCACAAAGAGCCGGCCCTGGAAGAGGGCTGCGGCTAGAAAAGCAGATGCTATATCACTCCTCTTTGCTTGGAGGACGGCTGGGAAGAGGAGGCCCAGGAAATGAGGGTGTATTTCATGTTGACTTTGCTATTTGGTGGGATGCCAGAGTATTCGGCAGTGGGGGAGGAGGGAAAGATTATCTTTGCTGCAAAGAAAACCGAGTTACTCTGCCAGGGAAATCTCCTCCGAGATTTAAAAACCGATGGGACGCTCGCCCTTGATGCCCCAGACCGGCGTGGCGTGCCCTGCCACAAGGTCGCTGCCCCGCAGTAGGTACAGCTCAAATCACCGGCAGTGGGGGGAATTACCATAACCCAGGGCCATGCCGCAGCTAACACCCCCCCGAGCACGTTTTCCCTCCCAAAACCCTGATGCAAAGCTGGGTGTCCCCCCCTTGCCCACTCCCTGCCAGCCCTTTTCCATCCTCCCGGCATAAAAGGCTGAGCTCGAGCCCAGCCAGCCCCTACCCTGGTTGCCTCATGGACACAGGGCTGCCCTGTGGGGAGGGACCCTCGTCCTACTGCTAAGCCCATCCGTATCCCTACCCTGAACCTGTGCCAGGGAGGGAATGAACCCCCTCTTCTCTCTTTTCTTTAGACTTGGACAAAACCAGCCCATTTCCTACCACTGCAGCTCTTGCAACATCCGATATGAAATCCAGCTCTCGAGGTGTTAGTTTGGCTGATGTTTTCTACAGCGAGCCATAGACCGTGTCTGTATCCTATACTGTTATATCATATAGGATATCCTATATATTGTGCCTGCATCCTACTTCTCACTCAAGCCTGAGTCTGAGTGAGCAGGTTGCCCAGGAGGACCAGTTTGCCCTGTGAATACCATAACCAGCCCAGTGGCAACCAGCACCTGCCCTCTCCCTGGCTCTGCACCCATGGGTGAACAGAGCGGTGAGTTTGCTGGATGAACCTCTATCCTGCCTACGATCAACTCTACCTTAAGACTCTACCTGGCTTCACCCACCTGATGCCAGCCATCCCCCCAGCTCTGCTTTCCAACCTGTCCTCGCTGGCGGGGCCCTGGCCGCTCTTCCGTTACCTTACGGGGATCGTGCCCACGGGTGTAATTCAGAAGGGCTGTAGGGGTTAAAGCTTGGGGCTTTCAATCTTCCAGCGCTCCTCCCCTGGCTGTGCTGGAGGTGTGCAGGGCCAGGAAGCGATGGTGGTGCTGGTTATCCACGCAAGATGGTGGTGCTGGTTATCCATGCAAGATGGTGGTGCTGGTTATCCATGCAAGACGCGGGCTTTTCAGACCAGATATTCTGTGTCCTGATACAACTCAGTGGAGTCAATGAGAAGGGCAGATGCTGAGAAACAGATGAAGAAAGCAGGGCACAGGAGAAAAAGAGCCTGAAGTCTTTTTAAGAAATAACACCTATTTATTGACACAGCCCTCACCAGTGCTGCCTGCCCCATCCCTGCAGAGGGAAGATCCCGCACGGCTGAGCTGGTCCCGCTTGCCCGGCAATGCCCTTGCCCCCCGGGAGCTGTAATTTGCGGTGTTTCCCGCAGGCAGCTGCAGCGCGGTCCCTGCCCAGCTCCAGCAGCTGTTGCAGGAGAGTTGCCACGGGATGTCCCAAGCTGCTCCGTGCCCCCAGGCCCCGGCTTTCCTCACCCTACGCAAAGAGTTTGTGCAAGAAGCCCTGGGCTCAGCCTCTCCCTGGGGTGGAGCACCACCAGCACGCACAGGGACACGCTGCCCTCGCCAGCCGCTCCCAGCCACCCCCCAAAGACCGGCACAATTCCGCCTGCCGTCCCCCGAGGTGTCTGCAGTCCAAGCTCCGTTCCTGCAGTTTACCCAACGGCTGCACGCAGTGCCTGCAGGGTCCGACCTGCCTGCTCTTCATTTGCAGCCTAGGGCACCAGCTCGCAGCAGTCGCTGTTTTCTCCCCAGGCATTTAGGGCCCCTGGAGCCAGGAGGATGTTTGTCTCATCCTCCCTTCAGCCGATCCTGTGTCACAACACCCAAAATGACCAGGGGAGCGTGACGCTCCTCTCGAGGTGGCTGCAAAATGTTCAGATGTCAGGACAATCCCATCTGGCTGGTACTATTGCTGGCGGCAATTTCCCTGCAACACCTATAAGCTGCGTGGTTACCCGGCCTCCTGCTTTCCACCCTTTGCAACGAGGCCACTACCTTCAAGTCCTCAACTTACCAAGATCCCTAAGGATTTGGTTGCATTAAGCCATTACGCACCCTCCTGGGCCAAGGCTTGAGCAGGATGCAAATCAGCAGAGCGTCACTGCCGTCGACTCAGCAGAGCTCCTCCGACCCTGCGGAAGAGCAGCCACAAGCTGGCCTCTGCCCCTCGTCGGGCATCGCTGCATCTCAGCGCAACTGCGCATCTGAGCAGGCAATGCGGGACACGTTATCCTGCCTGCCCTGCCGGTCCTGGGTCCAAACACCCATCCCTTACCTCAAGGATGGGCATTGGACATCCCTGATGCCTCTGTCCTCTAAGCATGGCTCACACCCTGGCAAGCTCATCCTGAGGTGCTGCCCCACGAACATACCAGAAAAGACTAAAATGTGTTTATTATTTCGCGCACAGTAATCGTCAGCTCACACCCCGTGGCTGCTAAGCCCAAGGGACCTGCAGAAAGCCCTGACGCAGGGAAGAGGCACAGGGACCGGCAGCTCCCCTGCAAGGCAGCTAATGTCCTTCAGTTAAATCCCCTGAAACCCAGCATGTTCCGTGTTTTCATCCCTGCACCCACCCCAGCCGCTTCCCGGGGGCTTTGGGAGGGCAGCAGGCTGGAGCCCAACCGGCAGCCGTTATCAATCACCCCCCAGCACCCCAGGACCGCTGGATTTTACACCAGCCCAGCCTCCTGCTCTGCAAACACAGCAGCTGCTGCGAGCACAGAGTCGGAGCCGAGGAAAAACAAAGCAAAGAGGAGGTGGGGGCGGAAAAAAACCCTCGGAGCAGGCAAGAAAGCCTGAAAAGATCTGGTTGGACTCGGGGAGGATGAAGCCCTGCTTTCCTTGCTCTGCCTCCCCCCCTCCTTTCTCCTTCGTCCCACCCCTAAAAAAACCGCTGATCTGCCTGCGATTAAAAACAAGGCTTCCTTGAGCAGCAATGAAATCTCATCTGATTTTTTTGGGGGTAGGGCTGCGTTACTGGGAAAGGACGGGGGGTTGCCTCCAAGCTCTGACCCATGCCTCCCCTCCGGCCCTGAATTAAAAAACAAGCGGCTCCGGAGGAAGAAGGGGAGAAGGAAAACATGCCGTTCCCTGCAACTCCACCAGCTCCTGCCCCTCGCATCTCGGCAGCGGAGGCCCTGGCCAGTTGGCAGCGCGCGGATTGGCCGGGGTGGGTGGGAAAGGGAGCCCAGTTTGGTGTTACTGGGCAGACTTGGAGATTTTGGGGGGATGGAGGGAGGGGGACACACAAACACACACGCGCCTGCGTCGGGAGGGGAGCGTGTACAGGGCTTGTTTTGTGATGCTGGATTCCAGTTCGCCTCCGCCGGCGCGCTGGGACACGGCGTCAGCTGCTTTCTGTCTCACGCTGCTATTTGGGAGACGGCGATAGAGGGGGACGGGGATGGCGGCGGGGGGGTCTCTGGCTCTGGGTTGGTGCTGGGCTATGCGGTACCCGCCTGAACGTCCCCACAGTGCTGCTGGGGAGGGAGCAGGAAGAGCTGGCATTGCCCCTCCGCGCGCCTTGGCACCTCCCCGGCAGCCTGCCAGGACGGGGGGACCCCCGGAAAGGGGCCGTTCCCCCAGGGGGGTATGGGGGGAGGGAGAGGGAAATAGGAGGGGAAAAAGAAGGGGAAAAAAAAAAAAGAGAACAGGGTTTGGAAGTCGAAAATGTCACCGTGCAGAAAGGGGACTGAAAGGAAAGGGAAAACCACAGTCAAGCCCTTTGTCTGCTACACTTGGGCACTTAAATAGCATTTTTCGCATGAAACAGTAAAAAAATCTCCCTGCTGCTGCTCCAAAATGCTAATTTCATCCCAAAAGCTGGGTTTGCACAGGTGGCTGGTCCTGCACGGGGCTAAACTGATGCCAGCAGGGAACGCATCGAGATGTTTCACCTGGGTACTCATGGCCCTAAATGCCACCGCTGACCAGTCCCTGGAGCCACCCCACACCACCACTGGGGCTCTCCCCATTTCCTAGCCCCAGCCGCCCAAACTGCCCCCTCTCCCTCCCTGCCATCCCCACCACGTGCGGGTGTAGCCAAGCTGAAGAGTCTGGGTTCACCTGGACAATATCTCCTCCATCACCAGCACGGGTTGAGAAACTCCAAAGCTGCTCAGCGCTCCCACGCAGCTTAACAGCACAAAATTAAACCTGAAAGCAGGAGACAAAAACTTAAATGGCAGCAGGAAAGGATTTTTTTTTTTTTCCTCAAAACACGCAAAAGCCAATTGATTTCTCTAGGCCAGAGCCCAAGAAAAAAAAAGTAAAATCCTTTCCCACCTCCCTGTGCCAGATGCTCCATCCTCCTGCGTGAGGGGCTGGGGTACCTCCGGAAAAAGTCTGCGCTGTGCTGAAGGAAGGGTGCAAAAGTCAAGGCTCGGTGCATGAAACCAAGGGGGGGGGGGTTGCCCCCGAAAGTTACCTTAGCAATCTTAGAATAAATAAAAGAGATTTTGGAGTAAAGTTTTGAAGAGCATCTACGTGACTTCAGGGCCCTGGTGCCGTGTCAAGGGGTAACACGGGCTGGTAGGACGCTCGTGTTGGCCTTTGAGTGACAACTTGTAGGGCTGGCACCCGTTCAGATTTTTATATTTCTTAATTTTGCGTGCTCATGAGCGTGCAACCCAGAAAGTCCATCACCCCGTCCTGAGCAAAGGGAATATAAATAGGCTGGCACCATGGAAGCAAGCAGGACTTGCTCCGTGTGAATGACAGGGGAACCCACCCTGGTTCCAGTTTTCTGCCGCTTATTATGCGACCTTTGCATTAATTAATGGGCTTTGACATCGGCAGGAGCAGACACTCGTTCATTAGCGCAGCACCTGCAGTTACAGCACTGGTGGGGAACATCATACGCAAAACAACGTACCCGCTTGTCCAGAGCCCAGCACATCATAGGCAACCACACGGAGGGCAACTTCCACCTGGGGGAGAGCAACCAGGGCCCACCACATCCCCCCCGAGGGGGTATCTCACCCTCCCAGGACTTCGCTTACCCATGCCACCATCATAAACGCGCAGGGCCGCTGCAGGTCCACCTTGGCCACCTGGCAGAGCAAGGCACCTTCCCAGTGGCCATCGGAGAGAAGATGGGGTAGGTGACAGCAGTTTGGAGGCCAGCCTGGAAGATCCAGCCCCGGACACCTCTGAAAGCCAAGCAAAGCCCAAGACAAAAGCATTTGGAGAGCTGCGCTCATTAGAGAAGAGGGTGAGGTGTTTTTCACTTGTGTGATGTGAGCTTCTATTCATGGTTCCTCATTAGGACTCAAACGACCTGTGGACCTGTCCCAACTTTTGGCTGGCAGTATCTGCGCTCCTATCAACTTGCAATCATCCATTGGGCAGGTCACTCGAGGGAAAAAAGAAAAAAGAAAGCCCTTGCAATTATAAACCAGGTCCTTCCTTGTGTTCAGCCTCAGCTCAGTGGACACTCTCCTAGGGTGACCCAAGACACTGACCCGGGCCTTCTGACCTCTTCCCATTCACTCCACAATCTGGCCAAGGCCAATACCAAGGGATTTTAATTAAAACCTCTTTCCAACCACAGTGGTGGGCATTTTGTCTGTTAATTGCAGAACAGACAGCCTCTCAGTGAAATGAATGACTGGCCAGTTGGCCAGTGTACCCTTTCCAAGCCAAGACTTGGGAACATTAGCACCGAGCACAAGAATGGTCTTTCATAGTAAGGACACATATAAAACAAGAGGTGAGCAGTCATTATCATCATTAGGAGGCAAAAATGAGAAGAACATTTTCTTCTGCTGGGTAGGGGTGGAAAGTGGGCTCAGAGCCTGCCTCTACCATGTTGAAAAACCAAGATGGGAGAAGGACAACCCCATCTGACCCTCACACCTATTTCACCCTTGGAGCAACCAGGACAGCTGATTTGCTTTGCACTCGTTCCACTCTAACTTTTTCTAGGGAAAGGATAATCAGATTTGTACCCACTGTTTCAGTGGAGGTCTTGGTGGCTCTTGCCCTGAGGGTTTTAAGGTCAACAGAGAAGCCTTGTCATCAGAGCCCTCTAAGGGTGCATCTGCCTTTTGCGTGACAGCACTCAGGCAGTGGCTCAGAGGTACTGGATAGTCCAAAGATCTTCTCTGTTACCTCTAGAACATGTGAAGTCCTATCTTATCATACGTTGTTGCTTCTCAAGCTCAAAGACTTTGTGTTTTAGACTGCTGAGCTTCATATTGTTGTTGTTGCTCCTGTCTTCCAGGCCATCCAACTCTCTTTTTATAACACCTTTAACTTCCTGTACCGTTGATATCCCCTCAGCTCTGCCTCATTCACACATCTCAACGTTGCTCTTCTACTTTTTTGGGTCATTCACAGAAATATGAAACAAGACAGGCCCTGAAGCCGACATCTGGGTAGCTTCAGGAGAAACCTTTCCTTCTGCCTAATGCTTCCCCTTGTAACACCAGCCACGGCCGCCTGATGTGCAGTCAGCCCAGACCCACCTTCATCCCACTCTCCAACCACATACAGATAATTTCTTTCTTCAAAGTCCATTGGAGATCTTGCAGCCTTCCCTGAAGGAGAACAATTTGGCTTCTCCAGTGCAGTCCAACCACCCACAGCAAGGATGGGCATCCTCTGCATCAGAGGACAGGCTTTGATGGGGATGTCAGAGATGGAAGGAAACCTTTCAGCTATGGCATTTCTCTCTCTGAAAACAACCTGAGGCACACACGTGGTAGACTTGGGCTGTGTTTGTTGACACAGCACCCAGCTCCTGCAGCATGGAGAAAACCCGCACCACCCTCGCCAGGAAAGAGCGTAACATCGCTCGCCATAACAGCCCACCTGGGCCGGACGCCACCCAGCTGCCAAACTCGCTTCCCTCAAGCCATCCCCTCATTAGGCTGATTATAATTACCTGCCAACCTAATTGCGCCCTTTCCTTTGGGAGAAACTCAGAGATACTGCTCCTACAGAGCAGCAGAGATTTGACAGCATGCTGGGAAGCTACTGGTAATTAGAGGGATATTTTTATAACCTATACTGAGTGCCTTAAATCGAGAGAGTGGATCTAGGCATGCAAAAAGCTGTGGTGTGTATCTAAAGCATGCTGCTCATGCTCCTCACGACTAAACACCATCATTAGCACAATTCACTTGGCAGACAGGAAAACCCCAGCTTCTGCCTTCATGCTCTGCAAGGGCTGTAGCTTCAAACGTGACGTGATTTCAAGAGTTGTCCAACCAAGTCCTGGTTGGTTTGCCTGCTCAGAGTTTAAGCCTGGCTTTGCCTATAGCGGGTAGCACAGAAAAATGACGTGTTCTTCAGTGACAGCACAAAAAAAATTCACCTTGAAGATAAAAAGACGCCTCCTCTCCATTTCTAAGCACGGCATAGGCTTCAGGAAGCCATATCTTGGTCTTTCTGCCCTAAAATCATCGCCAGCCTTCCCCTAGAAAACAATACGGGTATACTTGTAATTGAAGGATGTTGACCAAAGGATGAAAACAAGCTGGTAAGGAAAGTTTTCACTTTCAAATGCTACAGCTTTGCTGTTTGGAAACTTTCTCCATTTCATGTTTTCCTTTCCAGCCAACTCACATTTTTGTTTCAATCTTTACAGCCCCAGCCAGGCACTTCTGTGCGGAGCTGTTGTTAGCGTGTCACGGATAGCAACACATACCTAAAGGAAGGAGTCAACGTTTGCTGGAAACGGGCCTGGCTGAACTCCCTTTCCCCCTCCCTAATCCAAATGGCCCCCAGCTTTGGAAAAGTTTGCCTCCAACTCTGAACTCGCTTGGCCCCAACTGCTATAAATAGTCGGAACAAAACCTCCCGGGCCAAATGCCCTGAGTGTTTAGAAAGCTTTGATCCTGCGCTGCTTTTTGAGAGCTTGAGCCTTTTCAACTCGTGCAGCTTGAGCCCATATTGTGGCTCAAAGCGGGGCCGGGGAGACCCGACCGGCAGGCTGGGAAGCGGGAGGGTGTCGAGCCCTGGGTGCACCCCAAGTGCGGACCCTCCTCATCTCTCCCACGGGGAACCAGCATCAGCGCAAGACCAGAGGATGAGGCACCGAATCGGAGCCACGATACCCGCCTCGAGTCCACGGACCTCCCCGAGGAGAGCCGTCCCTCGGCCGGAGCTGACAAGCAAACCCTCCTCCTCGCTCCCGGCCGCCGTGTTTGCTTTCTGTCCCCGTTTTCCTGAGGGATGAGGGTGCTTTGCTTCCCCCTCCCTCTGGGTGTGCCTGGCTCTTGTGCCTTGGCACCGCTCGCCTTGGCCAGAGACGGAAGTGGAAAGACACAAACATCGGGGGGAAAAAAAAAAAACCAAACAGAAAAAGGGCTGCTCTTGCAGTATTTCCAACCCATCAAGCCCAGAGTGGGAATCCTAGGAGAAAGCTGGCTCTCACAAAACCCCAGGCCAAGAGGTTTCGACAAGCAGCCCCAGGGTTTGCACACCCCCCCCCCAAAATCCCGATGGTTTTGGAGGAGCACAGCCCAGCCCTGCCGGCCACCCGCGCTTGCAGGGGTGCTCAGCACCCACAAACCAGCAGCCGGAGCAGGCCCCTGGGCATGCTGCTCCTCAAGCCTCCCCTGCCCAAGGCTGGTGCGGCTGCACGGGGAGGCAGCCCCACACATACCTCCCCAGCCTTCACTGACCCCAGTCCTCGTACAGCTCCAGCCACCAGCTTGTTCTTCCCATCTGGGCACAAGAAAGGGACCCCGAAGGCCACCCCAGCCCGGCTTTCCAGGCTCAGCGCTGCAGCGGGCAGCACCTGCCTTTCCTACCTCTGCATTTCCAGTGCGTTTTTATGTGTGCGGCTCAGAGCCCCCAGATCCCAGCCAGGAAAACAGCTTTCTGCTCAAGCGGCTTTTTCCGTGCCAAAGCTCTTCCTTTTGGGAGCAGAAGTCGGCAATGCCATTGCACGGAGCAGCAGCAGAAGTGTGGCAGGGCTGGGGCAGGGCAGCTCAGGATAACTCACCGGCAGCGCCTTGGAGGAAAGGGGACCTTGCCGCCCACCATGGCCGGCAGGACAGACAACCAGGACAGAGGTGCAGCACCAAACCATCCTCCCTTTGCGTTGCTTTAGCAGCGATAGCATTTCCTAGGAGTTTTGCTGCAGCCTCGCACTTGGCCAATGCTTTTCCCCAACCAAGGAGGTTACAGGACACTTTGCTCCAAGGCAACCCTCACTTGAAACTCTTGGAAGTGTTTCAAACCCCAGCAGTGAGCGTTTGCTCCCTGCCTTCTCACCTTGCTCCGCAGCAGGCTGGCAGTGGCGAAATCGTGGCTCTGTGGAAATTCAGGGGAGCTGGCGTGGGCTTGGGCTGGCGCGTCTCTGGGGAGCCAGCTTAGCTAATACTGCGTTGGGAAAGGGCTGAGGTCAGCCCCGTCGCCCTCTGTCATTGACGGGCATCTAGCATGGGGGCAAGAGAGCCTCGAAATTACTCCTTAGGGGAAGTTATAAATAAAGCAACCCAGCTTTGAAGGAGCATTGAAACCCCACGCACAGAGCCCGTTGCAGAGAGAGGACCGGCGTTCGACCCCCTCCTCGCCCCGCTGCGTCCCACAGTGCGTCAGACGGGGCTCGGTCCCACTGCCTGGGACTGTGCCTTGTGGGGTAGCCAGGCCGCAGCAAAATCCTTGCAGGGGACACCCAACCCGGCCGGTGTCCGCACAGTGTCCAGCCTGGACTCACTTCTGGAGCACCCATCCTCGGCTCTCCGAGGCCATGGGACTTGCTGCCTGAGCCCTGCCAAGGAGCTTTGCCCCCTTTTTCCTCCTTGCTCCTCACCAACGCCATGGGGCAACCCTCACCCAGCCACAAAAATGGCTGCAGTGCTCAGAAACCCCCCTGGGTGGGCTCCCACAACCTCCCCGCATCCCAGGCTGCGGCACCCCGGATGGGGCGGCTGCTCCCCAGAGAGCACACGGGGAGGGGACGGGCTGCCCCGCGGGGGGCTTGGCAGCACGCAGCCTCGGAGGCGAGGGCTGGCTCGGGGCTTTGTTTTATGTCCTGTTTATCCTGCCGAGAGAAACAGAGGAGTTCAGTGTGCAGGAATCTCGCGCCCTCGCCCCGCTCCCCCGCCGCATGAAAGCTGCTGAGCAAACAGGAGAAAATCAAAGGCGATTGCACCCCGCGGGCAGCCCGCTGGGTTTCCGCACCGCCGGCCCCGCTGCCAGCTCTTACATAAGCTGCCGGCTTGGCCCGGCGCTGCGCTCGGGGCTTTCTTCTTGTAAACCAAGCAGCTGCCCCAGCGGAGCCTCTCTGGGACCCTGCGGCTGCGCTGTCCCCTCCGCTCATCGTGGAAGACCCCTCTCCTGCCTCCTTGCCAGCCTGTTGGGGTTTTTTCCCCTCCCCTGTCAAATAAGAGATGAGACCTGGGCAGCCCCTCGATACACAACCATGCTACAGTCAGCTGGTGGTTGGCATGGCAGAGCATGGGTCACCATGTGTCCCGAAGGCACCTTGCGGTCCCCAGACTCAACCCAACACCATCTCATCTCATCCCACCCTCTTCAAGACTCAATATTGGGGCATGTTACCTTCTCCTGCTGGGAAAAGGAGATGCTTCGGCCCAAACCTGAGCTCCGTAACACCAGACCCCACTTCTCTCTGCTTCGCACCCAGAGCATCACAGGGGCACCAGAGGTTCGGCACTGGTGGCATGGGTGGGCGTCCTCTCCACCAAGCACAGCCTGAAGCACCAGGGCAAACTGTCCCTGCCTTCTGTAAGGGTGTCTTGATCCCATCACCTTTGGCTGTCAAGCGGTCCCCAGGCGTAAGGGCGTCCCCAAACACATGCCCTGCATGGGTTATGAGGACTCATTTCCCCATCTCTCCTGGACATGACCTCTCAGCAGAACAGAAATGAAAACCCTGCAGACATAAAAACACCCAGGAAACAGGATTAAATCCTCTACGTATATGCCCCTCGCCGTCAGGCATGGCCTCACCTTCCCCTCCAACACAGGGTTGTTCTCTGATTTGGCAAGGTGACAGCTGCCAAAGGAGGACAAGGAAGAACGATGTCACCCTACCTTCTCTTTTCATCCCTACTCCTTTTTTGCTCTCTTTGCATGCCTTTCACCATGGGAAAAGGAAGAAAGCAAAGTTTCATGCTTTGAGAGGTCATGGGGAACCACTGCGTGAGCAGAGGCGGCTCTCAAGGGCCCCATGCCCCCTCCTCCCCACCCCCCCTACCAGTCCCCCCACCCTGTGGGGTACCCCGGGAAGAGCTCTCCAGACCACTGCTTTAGCAGCTCCATCCAACACCGCTAGACCTGCCATCCATCAGTCTTTGGCAACACACTATCATCCTCTACCATGCAAAAGTATTCTTATTTCCTACATTTTTTTTTTACTCTGTTTAATAATTTCTGATTAAAAGCAATTAAAAAAAAAGTATCAAAATGCCAGTTTCCCAGGTTTCACCATCACACAAACCTCTGTGCCGACAGCACAGCAACCCAGTTTACCTGTACACTCCCTGAGCCCTCAGTAGGGAACTCCTCAGTTTCCAGCACAGCATAGGAATTAGATCAAATTAACTCGTACGTGGAGCTGTGGCAGGATCAGGCACATCCTGGCTTGGCTATCTCTCTTTAGACTACATCTTGGAAACAGAAGGGCTGGAAACAATTTTGCTTTAATTGCTTTTTAAAATGCAGCCAGCAGATGGTTTGGTAACCCAAATTCACGACTTTCCACAGCTCCAGACTGCTGGCTTGGAAGCCAAACCCAAGACAGACCCAGGTAGCGAGGGACCCATCCTGCCTGCTTTACCGACGTGCTGGCCATGATGCCCAAGACAGGACTACCTGGGCTGGCCGAGAGGGACCAGGCTGCCAGGCCATCAGCTGCCTTTGTTGCATGTCCTGTCCCCAATCCCCAGCCACCAGCACCAGCGGAAAGATGTCTCCATTTCTGGCTCTTGGTCTCAGCTCAACAACTAGGCAAGTGGCACTGGGGCAGCCCACGGCATATGGGTTGCTGCTCCTGAAGAGCACTCGCTCAGCGCAGGACAGCCAGAAATAAGGGATCACAGCCTGCGGTGTCAGGGCCACCATGCTCAGAAACACCCTGTTAAGCCTGGAGAGCCCATGAGTATAGAACAGGGTCTGCAGCTTCCCTGGAGAGCACAACATGGTCCCTCCAGGGCACAGGGGGGCACATGGCCTGCCCACGCGTCCCTTTGCCACCTGGTCCTTGGTGTCTATTCCCATGGGCCCATGCCCAAGAGCATCCTAGCTGCTCCTAGGGGTTAGGCAAGCAGAGTCCTTTTCTTTGCTGGCTCTCGCCCTGACCTGCTGTGTGACTTCCCACTAGTACCTTCACTTCTCCATGGCAGTCACAGGATTGCTGGGCCAGTGTCTGTGATGTCTCCATGGCCATCAAACTGGGAACAGGGACTGACAGGGCTACACACTGGTTGCAGACCTGCGCACTACAGCAGGGTTTTAATACATCCAGGCTGACTCTCCTGACCCGAGCAGTTTATTCCTCACGTGTAGTCCCCACCTCTGTACGAACACCTATGCGCTCAGCATCCCACGGTACCCAGCTGCAGAGCTCTGCCCCAAAACCAGCCACATCACAGTGTGGAGGAATTAAGGCCGCCCGAGAACCTCACAAACGTCTCGTGAAGCAGGCTTGTTTTTCTGTTACAAAGTAATTTGAAATTCTTGGAAGGCAATCAGGAAAGTACAAAGTATTCCAGCTCAGGACAGCCTGGGACTCATTCCTTAGAGGCACAATGGTTGTTTACTCAATCCCTCATACATTAATATCTAAAAATTCATGAGTTCAGTTGTAAACAAGAAGTACTGGCTTTACAGTGTTGTCTATTTAACAATAGTGGTTCCAGCCTGAATGCTGATTTTGTTGTTATCTTTCTTCTAATCTTGCTATCAGAGGGTCAAGATCTTGCAAAATTATGGGAAATATTTCAAGCCCATTTATTTCTGGTTTTGAAATGCATCCCTCTGAAACCCAAGGCCAAAGAAAGACTATTTCAAATCAACATTGAAGAGTACAGGCAGGGAGAAGAGCTGTTTGTGCCAGCACCGTCCTCTGGCTCAAGAACAAATGAGGAAAAAGCCGGCCACAGATACATCTGTGTTGGAAATTTGTAGAAGATTCCTAACAACCGAGAGGGAAGGTCCCCGAGGCAGTCTCGTAAGGGGACCAGTGGACACAAAATGACCCAAACCCAACCTGTTTCCAAGACAAAGCACAACTGCTTTCTGGAAGCACTCATACCAGCGGGTTGCCTGTGGTGAGCAGAAGTCTCATCTGCATTCATCAGCCCAAGGACTGTAAGCCCAACAGTCCAGGACTCTTCCCAACACTTCATCTGAGGAAAGCCTTTGAAACTGCATCCTGATGGCAAGCTGGCGAGCCCAGCTTCCTCTCCCAGAAGGAGCCGTGGGGGGTGAGGGTGGAGAGCCTGCAGGATGGACATGGTCCAGAGCTCATTGGAGCTCACCTCCCCTTCCATCTTTGCTGACCAGCACACCACAGGCCCTTCTCATGTCAGGTCTGTGCAGCCTCGAGCTCTCCAGCTGGTCCCACTTAGAGACCTCCTTCCCTTTTGGGTCTGAGGGAGCGAGCTGAGACCGTGGCTGTGGGCTCCAGGAGGTTCACCAGGACATTCACGGCTAGGCTGGCGGCATTTCCTGGCTCCTTTACAGTCCTATATAAACACACTGCTGTTTCAGGCATTATCACGCCAGGGAACATGGTTTTAGCTCAGCTTTCTCATCTCTCCTCCCGAGCAACAGCTACTTATTTAGGTAGCCTAAACAAGATGAGATCCATCCCTCTTGCTCGCAGAGTCAGAGCAGATCAGCCAGTTCCAACCCGATGCTTTCTCGCATTGGTGCAGAACTCAGACACAAGCTCCACACAAGCCCTTGCTCCAAGCAGGTGAGGAGAAAAAGTCAGAGAGTACTTTCATGGGCGATTAGGGCTGTGTGTGAAACCCCAGTTGCTTCTTCTGGGGACAGAACCTCAGGCCGTGAAGCAGCAGACTGCATGCTAATCTCAAGGAAGCGGTGCAAGAGGAGGAGGGAGCTTCCTTGAGCAGGAGGTTCATGTATCTTTATCTTTGCTGCTGTCAAAGGGCAATAGCTGAGATTGCAGCATCTTGGAAAGCCTCCATGCAAGCTATTTCCTGAGGACATCAAGTCTGGAAAATCACCTTCACTCTCTTGATAAAGGTTGCAGTGAACAAATGAACTCCGAGGTAGGTTCCCAGGGACCTCTACTAGCTAGAAATACATCAGCTCACATTTGAGTGAAGCCTTTGGCTTGCTTGAACCACAGGTTCTGCCTGGAGATGCACAAGCCTGCTCTCCTGACAGGGTTAGCCACGGTTTCAGCTGTAACTTCTGCCCTGCAGAAACCAGCCAGACAGGTAGGGTTTATGGGGTGGTCAACCAGGCACTGCCAAATCACTATCCAAGGGCAAGAGCTCTCAGACAAGCCCAGATTTCAACCAGTGAAGAAACTGGAGAGGAAACACTCCACCGTTCAATCACTCTCCCTTCCTGCCCCATGAAAGCCAGTAGGAGATGCCATCCGAGAAAGTCCATGAGCCTTTGATCTTTACTGCTGCCTCTGCAGCCGAAGAGACCTCCACTGAGGAGAAGTCACTACTGCAACAAAACCTGCAGTGCTACAGCAATGCAAGAGGTAGCATCTGGCTCCCTGTTCACTCCAGCAAGCAGCTACTTCCATGGGCATCATGGGAACGTCCCCTTTGGGACATTTATCTCTATGTTTGCACACAAATATTCCCATTGGAAGAGCCCAAAGCCTGTCTCCAAACACTGGCCCCCAGTCCACCTCACCAAGGAGGACACGATCTGCACCAAATCTATCTGAGACCATGCTGATGCCACTCAGGCTGATAAATATCCTGTCCTGACGAAAAAAATCCAGCAGACTGCCTCAGGCCACGGTGAGAAAGGCTCCTTCTGCTCCCTGCATGGGCTGGGGGTACCATCCTGCACACTGTGGGGAGGGCGGGAGCTCCTCCCTGACCGCCTGCGGTGACCGCAGCAGAGCACAAAGCCAAACTGCTTTTACAGCTTCGCCTGCCCAGATCCCCGGCTCTCGCCCATCCTGCCGGTCAGCCAGTCCACCCCAAAGGCAGCTCCATGTTTGTCTTGGATGACCTCCTGCCAGACCAGAGCTTTCCACTGCACGGCTCTTCTGCGCTGCCAGAGAGCGGATTTCCTGCCGTTTGATCTAAATTTCACCCGTCATTTCACCGAGTGCCTCCTGGTTTCCTTCATCAGCCCTGATCTTTCCATCGGGGAGGTGGCCCGCAGCCCGGGGCTCTTTGGCAGGGAGCTGGGGAGAGGCCTGGTGGTCAGAGAGCAATCGCTGCTGGTCCATGCCTCCTCTGGCCCTGGAGCTGGAGGGGTGGAGAGGACCTTTCCCTCTTCCCAGGCGGATCAAGCGTGGACGTGCAGTGCCCTCTGCCGATCCAGCCACCGAGGGAGATGCAGGCAGGAGCAGCACGCAGGGCTCGGCGGCTTTGCAAACCTCTGAACAGGCAGCCAAGCCTCCCTGCCAGCTCTTCGCAGGCAAGGCAGAGAAAGGACCTTTTCCTCTACTGATAAATTGCCGTTAATCACAGCTCTTGGAGCAGCTGTTTGAGAAGCCGAGCTGGCAGAAGAGGCCCACATGGTCCCATCAGCCAACTTCACACCTGCAGGTTATAGCTACCTAAAGAAAGCAGGACATCTCTACTACCCTCTGCAGTCCCACCCACCAGGCTTGAGCAATGCTCTCTCTCCCCAGGGGACCTCCTGGCAAGACAGGCAGAGCATTAAGGGACAAGGAGCCAGCGTGGGGGACAAGATAATGTTCCCTTTCCCCTTGACCAGAGGCTCCCTTTCCCAAGAGAAATGTGCTGCTTCTTCTTGAAATAGTGGAGGGAAGCAGCCGCAGAGGGAGGATAGGCTGGTGGTCCAAACTGTCTCAGGGAACAGAAGAACCTTACCAGGAACTGCATGGATCAGGTGTGAAGCAGAGACATCGCCCGTACCAGGACCTCAGTGAATTACTACTCTTGCTACAGAAGCCTTCCTGGGAACACAAAGATAGACGTTAATTAATCAAAGGCCCAGAAAGGCCCCCTGCGATATTCCTGCTCGCACTGTTAGCTGCAAGTCCACTACCAGTGGACTTAGTGGCTGTGACGAGTGTTAGGTGTGCGAGTGCCTCTGCCGAGCTCTTCCGAACCAGCCAGAGGAACTGCAGAGCGAGGGCAGCTTCCTGCTCCAAACTTGGGCAGAAAGAGCATCCCAACTGGTTTGGCTGGAGTTGGTAAGCCCTACTGAGGCCCTGCAGGTGGTGGGTTGCTCCAGCGCAGAGGAAGCTGAGAGCTTGGCACAGCCCCCAGACCCCCCTGGATCCCCACCATCGCACCGGAGCGAACCTGGAGTTGCCCATGGGGCTGGCAGGACACCCAGGGCTCAGAGCAGCTCACATTGGAAGAAACCACTTTGTTTTTCTTTTCCACCACCCTGTCAATCCCTCTCCAATTCATTCGAGGGTGAAGAACCTCAAGTGAGGCTTAAAGGCCACAAAGGCCACAGGCATATCGGCAGCAAAGTCCACTGGTAGTTAATAAGATTCACTTTAAGAGATAAGGCCTATTGGCATCTGGAAAATGATAGAGGTTTATAACACTGGCAGCAATATGACCCCCAGCAGGTTTACGTGGCACAGGCAATGTGCAGCTAGATAGTCATCTCCTGGTCCTGGACTGAAATCGGCTCCTTCCCCTGACTGCAAAGACTGCATATTCCTTATCTCCGCTGCAGGGGAAGGTCACTACTAACATGCAATGCATTCAAGTTTTGATTGCTTTCCCCTCTCCATTAATTTTTCCAGGACTTCTAGGTTATCAGGACACAAAGCAAGTGGAGAAGGATCTGGCTCAGCGTTTGCACTTGATTCCAAGGCAGGGTTTCCTTCCTCCTCATTTCTAGCCATGGCTTTTCTAGCACTGCCAGTCCCTTTCTCTGGGTACCCACACCCTATCTCGTTACATACTGCACTTACCATCCTCTTGGACAGAGAGGACCTCTGCGCCTCGGTCTTCTTAGTGCTCCTCCAGCTAAGGGCTGATGAGAAAAGTCAAGTCTCTCCTGTAAATCAAAGCATAATTTCAGAGGGGAGGAGCACATGAAACCACACACAGCATCAACGCAGAGCCCAGCTTGAAAACCTCATTGCCTCTCTCAGTGCTTCTCATTCAGTCTGATCTCTCTCTCATGAGCACCGTTTGCGATGTTTCATGGATGTATCAGCCCAGGACACTCCTCCTTCCCCAAAAACGCAGCCGCTGCTGCAGCAGAGTCTGGCCGCTGTCTAATGGATGACAACAATGCCACGCTTTAGGTAAATGCAAAAAGAAAGAGCCACACAAATTCTCCTAAGAGGAAGAAATTAGGCTCAGGCCACACAGACCTGATGCCTTCTGGCATAAAGCCTTAATTTTTTTTAAGGAGCATCCCAAAAGCAGCACCTTCCAAGGTACTCACATCCTTTAGCACGGAGCCGGGGATACAGCTGAGGGTAGGTGACAGGGGCACCGCGAGGACCCATCCCTGTTTCCATGACCCGCATACCCTTTTGCCAAACTCCATCTCTGGCCCCGGCGTGCTGAGAGTGCACAGCCGGTATCTCTGTATTGCACCTAATCAGGAGATACCTGGCTGGGACGACTGCCACCGCTCTGCGCACAGTATCTTCTTGTTATCTCACACCCGCTGTAAAGTGCTGGCAGGAGAAATGCTGAATCAGGAGTGCTCAGCTGGAAGAAATGAATTTGTTTTTTTAGCACCGGCACGGCCCTGGGCCGATTCAAAGTGTTCCTGCTCGGGGAGCGGAGGATGGCCCCGGTAAGTGCGGTTCAGTGCCTCGCTCCCTGGGGAATAGCTTGGTCCCAAACCAAGATGACACGTGCCGGAGCGGGCAACGGGGAGGCCAAGGGGACCCACAGCACGCCTTTTGACAACTCAAAATTATTTCTTAGTAACTTCTGGCCTCTCCTTCACAGGCCTGCGATGAGGTGACTTGGCTGCTGATGTTACTTGCAGTGGCAGCACCCAGGAGCTCCCACCTGCACCCAGGGCCGATGCCAGCCCTGTTTTCTGTACCACGGATGCAGTCGCCAGCACATCGTTAGCCTGGGGAAGTCAGCAAAACCCACGGCCACTCCTCAGGAGCCTGCCCCGAGCAGGCAAACAGCTCCCATTTCCCTGAGCTCAGCAGCCCTGCCTGATAAAGGATGGGATGGAGCTGCCCAGAGAAAAGGAGAAGGAAACGCTTTCAGCAATGGCTCTGCTCCCATCAGATAGAGAGTGCACGGCCACGCAAAGTCCCCGAGGTATGGCTCTGGGGCGGCCCCGTGGCCCCGGGACGCGGCCAAGCCAGGCAGCGACAGCTGCAGGGAACAGCCTTTCCATCCCGCCGGGGCTCTGCGGGGCACGGGAGCGGGCCCTGAGCACGGGGAGGAGATGCGGCCATCCGAGCCTGCTGCACCCTGAAAATACCCGCTGGCACCGGGGTGAGTCGGGGAGAGGAGGCACAACACCCTGCCGAAGCTCATGTCCCGGCCACACCAAGCCTTTACCAGGCTCAGCTGCGGGAACAGCTTCACCCCACTGCTAAAAACAACACCCGGCCAGCTCCATAGTGTCTCCAGTACCCATTCACAGGCACGCTCCCTGCCTCAGTTTCCCCAGCTGTCAAAATGATACCCCCCCAAGGCCTGGCAAGAGCCACCCTGGACTATTTTACACCTCGGGGCTACTCCAGCTGTGACCAGCCCGGTGTGGGCAGCCCCACAGCAGCCTCTGCCAGCCAGGCGGGAGGGCAGCGGGCAGAAAGGGGTGCCCCTGCCTGCCCCCTCGCTTGCCTCTCCCGCCTAGGTGGCCACAGGGAGCAGGGAGCCGAGCTAGCCCAGAGCCCATCTCTACCAGGCACCCAACGCTGTTTGAAACTCTCTGGCAAAAGAAGCTGGACCCACTGCCGAGGGGGTCACTTTGTCCCCTGTCCCCAAGCTGCCAGGGCACCGGCAGCCTCTGCGGCTCTCGCAGGGCGACATTGCCATCTGCTGCCCGCTGCTCGGCAGGACATGCCAGCCTGCCTCTGCCAGCCAGCCCTGGCCCTCCGCCATCCCTGCTTGCAGGGGACTGTCCCTGCGGGGACCCTCCAGCACCGAGTGCCACAGGCGCTGGGGCAGCACCCACGCCACCATTTCCACACCTTTCGCCTTTCGCGGATGCCCCACTGGCACCAAACCCTGTGGGCAGCACAGAGCTCGCAGCTCCAGCCCAGCAGCAAGGAGCGCAAGGGAGCCGTGCTTCAGTCCCACCAAGCACCTCCAGGTCTACCGTACCGCAGGGCCGTGTACACGGCTGGTACGCTCGTTTGCAGCTAACGAACATGCAACTGCCCAGCAGCACGGGGACGGCAGAGCAGCGTCCCAAACCAGGGCCATGTGCCCTGCCAACAGCCCGGCTTTGCGAGCACCAGCTTTACCACGCACTCTCTCGGCGGATTCATCAAAAACCTGCCATACCAGCGCATTTTAGGAGAAAGATAAGCTACTCCCTCAAGCTCCTTGGCATATTCAAAACTGGCAACTAAGTTTTTACGCTTAAAAGCAAAAATATAGCATCTTGGAAGCCAAGTGACAGCAGTGTCAGCACTCCTGACACCCTGTGGGTACTGAACCTGCCGGCAGCTCCAGCCTGAGGTGGCTGCACAGCGGACAGCGATGAGATGTGACTGCAGAACCTGCTTATTTACAATAAATGATTTGCAAAATACCTTAGAAATTGATCTGGACAAAAATTGCTGCCTTTGGGTCAAATCTGCTGCGGAGCAAGACCGCAGCACTGAGCGCTGCCCTCGGCTCTGCTGGTGACTCACCCGCTGAACGGGAACACACACCTCCAGCTCCTCTGCCCTGGGTTCTTCATCTGGAAACACAAAGATGGTATTTTTTAACTCACAGCCATACCAAGAGACATTCATTTATTTTAAAGTTTAAAGCACCTACATATTGTTTCTACAGCTTAAGATAGAAGATGCCATCAAAGGGAGGAGAAGAGTAGTAATTATCTGCAGTTCAGAAGTTTAACCTTTAGAGAAGGAACTGGGTTTCCAGCTATACTTGTTAAATGCTTTTAAGCTGATCTTTTCTAAGAGGCTGTGCAGTTTATAATTGAGATTACTCACCTGAGACAGACTTCCACAAGCAGGCCTGGGTTTATAGGTCATCGACACAGACTAAAGCTGATGGTTGCTCTGATCTTTGAGAGGGACAGGGCCACGGAAGATGGCATGGTAACACATTGCTGGAGGTCACTGCAGGCAAAAAACAGAGGAGAAATGTGGATTCCCCTTCCCAGTTGCTTATGTGGTGGTGGGGATTATCCCCAAAGCCTGGCTGAAAGTCAACAAGAGGCAACAACACGATACGACCACTGTGGGGGTCTAGATGACTTCTTACATGAACTTACAAACACAGCAGTGCTTCTGTAGGAAACAGTGTACGACATTATTTCTTGCATTAACTGGTGGAGAATGCTAGGGGGGAGCGCGTACCAGCATTAATTGCTGGACGATGCAAGAGGGGGAAGATCTACAGCAGGTTTTCTGCAATCACTGTCGTAGGAGGTAGAAAGTAGTTGGATGCAAGGGATTGCTCACCTTTATTTTGAATAGCAGGGAAGGCTGAGGAGAGCTTTAGTGTGAACAGATGCGATCCTCATTATCAATTCCTGCTTTATATTCAAACAGCAGTTGGATCCACCTGCCAAAATACAGAGTGCTTGAGGACCAGCCAAGCCCAGCAGGCTCAGAAGGCTGAGGGCTCTGCTTTGAAATTCACTGGTAGGGTCTGAGACAATGAAGTGCTGAGCAATACATTCAAAAAGAAAAGTTATCCAAGATGTGGGACCCAGCCCCTGCTCCAAGGGGGCTTGCTTTGTAGGTCAGCTGCCACGCCAGAAGTTGGAAGCAAGAAAGGACCTCAAACAGAGCAGGAGTGTCAGTACCAAAACAGTCATAAAGAAAAAATAAAAACTAATTTCAAGGTGTTTCTCCTATCTCCAACTAAGAGAAACTGCTTTTCTCAGTGGGGACGGATATGTCTCCCATTATCAACAGCGAGCACAAATCTAACGAGTGCATCTGCCACCCCTGCTTTAGGGCTGCGGTGAGTTATCGCACGAGATCGGCAACGTTCACACTCCAGGATGCTGAGATTAACTGAGGTGTCTGAGCTCACATCGCTCTCGCGTCCTTAAGGGTGCAGAAATGCACAGTCGAAACCAGCACAGGCTCACCAACCTAACTGCAGCCCGGGACACTTGCGGGAAGCCGAGAGCCAGTGTCCCTTGTCCCCCCTGCATCCTGGACAGACCGTCCGGACACACGCTGACTGTTGGACAGACCATCTTGGCCATGCGCCTTGGTGCTCGTACGCACGTGGCCATGAGGGAGAGTGCGAATGAGTGAAATCAGGCTTGTTTGAAAGCAAAGTCACCTTCCCCTCCTATCAGGTCTGGCACCGAGATTTGCTGTGCCGTTGCTAAATGTTGCAGTACTATTTCCTACATTTTCCTCCCGCGTGGCTTCAGACACACAGTCTGCCCAGCAGCTGCCCTTGGATCCCAGTCTTCCCAGTCGCTGGCACCTGGACGTGACACAGCCCCAGCGCAGCTGTAGCACAGAACCCCCCCAGGAGCTGCCTTGGACAGCCCCAAAAAGCAGGGACATCAGTGCCAAAAGTGCTCAGGAGAGGTCCTCCAGCTCCCTCGTCCTGATGGCCCGTGGGGCTGGGGGTCTCCTGAGACAGCCCTGGGGGAGCCCAGCCACGGTGTCCCCTCCTCTGAGGGTTCCCGTGTCCCTTTGTGCCTCTGACGGCTCCTGCGATGGGCCTGGGAGCAGCCAGGACAGAGTATTATTCGGGCTCCCCCCCTGCCATTGCTTCTCTGTGGTGTGCAATGTGATGTTTATCCCATAACCTAACACTGGTAACTAGGGCAAATACTGGGCAGATCTCGGATCAGTCCCAGGACTGCAAGGAAAAAGGGAGGACTTCACAAAGAAAACTGGGGAAAAAAAAAAAAAAAAGTACTTACCTGCGTGCTATAGATTTTGTGACATCTTTTTCTTCTCAAATCACCATTTTCTCACCCAGGTTGTATGACTTTGTGCTTTCTTAGTACATGGCATCTCATAAGGCTTTTTCTTGGCCGCATCTTCAGCACAGAGCTCTGCTGCAATGAGAAACCAGCCCGGGAGAACACGTTACTCGCAGACCTGAGCAGGGAGGACACTCTGTTGTATGTTTCCCTGATAACATTTATCCCTATTCAAGAGCCTGAAGGGGAGAGCGATATTCATCAAAATTCCCTTTTTCTTCTGCAATATTTCTTTTTTCTTTCAGGCTGGTCATAGCAGCATGCCTGCCCTGGGCAGGGAAAGAACTGTGCACAGGGAGGAACCCCCCCAGACACCCCAAAACACCCAGTGAGGCTGGAGGAGGACCAGCAATGCCAGGGTCACCATGGGACCATGCCAGCCTGGCACTACTTTTGGCAACCTGTGTTAGAGAGGGAGCTCCAGCTCTGGTGCCTGCTCTCCTTGACACTTGCAAACAAGCCTCAGCTGGCCCCAGTGAGGATGCTCCTCTCGCTGTAACGAGCTAAACCTGCCTCCAACCTCTGCAGATCTCTTCCAATGACTTTCTCTTGCCCTCTGGTTTTTAAACCATTCCCAACTTGGGTTTAGTGACAGCTTCCCCACGGGTTCAAGTCCTAACACTATTCCCCAATCCAAGCTAAGCCCCTCTGCTTCGCAGAGATGCTGCCAAGACCAAGCGAATGCTTTTTGCTGATATGGTGTGGTTTGCTCCACTGCAACAGCAGGTTACGTGGGAAGGAGCGTGGGAATAAAGCGATTGGGAGGAGGATTTCAGACAACCAGGAGCAGGGATGTTAACGTATAGAGAATACTCTTTGGGAAGCCAGTTCATTTATATCACGTCCCTGCAATAAATTACGGTTTCAGCCCCTAGGAGAGCAACAGCGCCCTGCTGAAGCAGCCTGCTCACTCAGCAACAACGTCGTGGCCCGGTTGGCTCCGACTCCAGAGAGAAACGGGTTTGCATGTCTCTGGTTTCCCATGGGCACCGCAACATTAAATCCTTCACATTATTGGATCTAGAACCATCTCCAAGACACACTCTCTCATTTACTGCATGCAAATAGAGAGGAAAACCAGAGGAAATGAGCACCCGGGGAGCAGGCAGTGGAATGGCGATGGCTTTATCACGCATCCACCTGGCAAGTGGTACTGTGCTCTGGACCACCTCCAAGATGCTCCGAGTGCAGCCCGGGGGTAACTACCCCTCCCACATGCTCCCCCAGTTCCTGAAAGCAGGATCATATGCCCGTATTTGCACGTGCAAAGCCCTGATCATCAGATGAGGACTGAAGGCTGCTCTGTAGTGTTTTTGTTGAAATACTACCTGTTCCCAGGACTTTTGGGGGTTTCCTTTTTTTTTCTCATTGCCAAGGCCATCTTGTCTTTGTGGCTGTCTTTGGGATTCAAAGGAACGATCCTGCACATAGTAAAGATCCTGCATATAGTAAAAAAACAAAAATCAGCTGCAAAAAATACGGTAGTTGTGACACAGAACAGGGGCTTGAGGGGAGGTGGCAATCTCATGATGCAAGATGGGGACACCACCCTGAACTGGTCTCATCCCCCCGCCACTTCTCCCTTCCCTACTCTGCAATTTGCTGCTGTGCCGATGCGGGGGGCTGTTCCCTCTCCAGGTGCACGCAGCAAAGCGCATCTGCTCCTGCTTAATCCTAAATAAAACAACTGTAGGCAGAGAGTCCTCGGTGCTGAGATTGCCTACGAAGTAAGTCAGCTCAAAACAAGGGGAAAAGTTTGATTCCGATGCCGGAGAGGAGACAGAAATCCCTGCTGTGAGGAAGGGAAAGCTAAGCAGCGTGTGCGAGACGGGCAGTAAGAGAAGCAGGGAGGAAATATCCCTGCGGGAAAGCTCCCACACCAGGGAGAGACAGAAACACACCCATAGGACTTGCAAGGAGGGAGAAACCGCTCGTGCAGTAGCCAAGGAACAACCAGACGGTGACAAACATCTTGAAGGGAAAGAAAAGCAGGGATTTAGCGCAACGCACCCGAGAGGAATTGAAGGTCACAGTGTGAAGTCCTGGGAGGCAGGCAGGGGAAAAGCATCCAGCAAGCACTGGTGGTGCTGGGGCTCTTTCCAGCAGAAGGGGAAACGGCACCTAAAAGCCAGGAGCAGGCAAAAGCCTCCTGGTAGGTGCAGTGGGAGGCACAACTCGAGCGGGCGGCTGGTGCTCTCCATCGCTGGCGGGGAGGAGGAGAGGGGAAGGGCTCAGGCAGGCAGGCAGGGCAGCCCTGCTGCATTTCTCTGCGACGCAGGCAGCAAGGTTGGGGCGAGGAAAGTGGCCCCACCTCCGGAGGCTCTGCGGTTGCTCCGCTGGACACAAAAGGGTGAGCCGGACACCGGCACACTTGCACGGATGCTCTGCGCCAGCCCTCCTCGTCTCCCACGCGGGGGTCCCGGGGGGCTGCTCCTGCCGGGGCTGGCCGCCCACCCATGCTCACCCATCAAGGTAAGGCTCTGCCAGTTGGAGCCGGGGGGAGGCAAACCTGAGGGTGATGGGAAGCAACACGGGTGGGAGACCCCAGAAAGGGCAAAGGCAAGAGGCCGCTGGGGTCTGTTCCCTTCTGCAAGGAAACCTCCAAACACCCCTGGCATCACCCGGCAGACCAAGGGTGGATTATTGTCTTTGGAAAGCCGCTTCGGGGAAACAGGTTCGCCCTCGGGGTGTGTGTGAGCAGCTTTCCTGCAGGTATGCTCCCACCTCTCTGCAGCAGTGGGCTGCAGCAGGCTGGACAGCCCCTACGCAACTGTCCATAGCTTTCCCCTTGGGGAGCAAGGACATAAATAAACGCAGCGTTAGCATTTCCCAACGCTCGCAAGTGCTGTCTCTGCCTGCAGCAGGCTTGCTCAGGCTCAGCCAGCTGGCTTCAAACTATCCAGCAGCCTCTGAACAAGGGTGCTGGGGGATACTAGTAAATCAGCATCCAAAGAGGAATTCACTGCACCTCTCGTCAGCGAGAGGAATGGGGCTTCTCCCTTTCTCTGCTGGGGTTTGCGAACAGTTTTGCCTTCCTGAGAAGCGATTGCTCAGATGCTCTCCTCCCCACGCCTCCCCGGCCTTGCTGCAGCATGGGGAGCAGATGCACGTTACTCTTCAGACCCCTCACACAGCATGATCTCCTCAGGCCATTTTACACACGCACATGAGAGCGGGGCAGAGCCCGCTGATGCACCCGCAAAATTGCAAAGAGCACTGGTGAAAATAAAACTGTCACGGGCCTAACCTCCCCGCCTCGGCGCTGCACGTCCCATAAACAGCAAACCCACTGGTTGCTGGCTGCATCTGGCTCGTGGTCAGGGTCTGATTTTAAGTCTCTTTAAATGTTCTGCATAAAAAAGGGGAGTAAAAATGTGGTTGCACTGCTCCTTCTGTGCCTAGGGGCAGGAGGCAGCTTGGCTTGCCCACATCCGCACACAGGGCATCTGCTCTGCCGAGGGGCGGGGGGCCTGTCGGGCAGCTTTCCCACCTTCACCAGCACAGCTCCAACATGTCCTTGGTTTATCATGCTCTTGCTATTTTTATTTCTCTGGAAATGCCCTGTGTGGCTGGCTGACCTTTATTAAGATCATATTTTTTATACTGTGTGATTCTGCATTAACATAGAGCTCTTTTCTCTGGTGGGCACTCCAGGAAGGGGAGAAGCAGCTACTGCTCGCCTGGCATTGTAACACGTAAGCTCCTTAGCTGTCAAGAGAAACAGCCACCGGACCTGAAACTTGGTAGAGCATCAGGGCCTCTGTAATTAATAACATCTGCATTTTGTTTCCTGGTGGTTCTGTATTTTAAAAAGCAGAAAAATAGTTAAGAAAGTGCAGAAAATAAAAATCCATGCTTTCAAATAAGCATTGTAGCCACGAGAAGAAGGAAAAAGCAGATGAGATCTAAGCATAAATCAACGTGACCGAAGATAAAACCAGCTATACATTAAGAAACAGCTGCCTGGTTGCTTTCGGCTCCTCACACCTGTCCCCTCCTGCTCCAAAATCCAGGTCCCCTACAGCAACAGCCCCGGGGGTGGAGGACACATCCATGCCCGACATAGGCGAGGGGCATGGCAAGCCCAAAGCACCCCGAATGCCTGGAGCAGGAGTACCCCCATGGCAGCCTGGAGGAGAGGAAGGGGTTCTGATGTACACCGCCTGGAGAGGAGGGTGATGGCAATGCTGATGAGGAGGAAACCAAGGAGAGCAACCACAGCAGTCCAGGGGATGGCCCAAGGGAGGATGTGCCTGGGAACCCGCTGTGCCAGGAAGGTGAGGTCTTCTACAAAACCTTCACCCTCATCAGCGCTAACGGTGTGGCTAGGAAGCTGAAGCTGCTGGTGAGCCTTCGTGCCCTGGGTGGTGAGCCCAGCCACAGGGAACCCCTGTGCCAGCAGCACCCATCCCGGACGGACGGCGGGGCCACTGGGCCCTGTGGTGCTGAGGACACCGCACTGACCCTGGGGAGCAACTCTGGGGAGGAGTCTGGAGATGGCCGCTCCAGCCACGTCACTCGGCGAGCATCGGCTCTCGCCAGCACAGAGGCCATCGGGCCGGGGGGTCCGCAGGGGTCCCCCTTGGAGAAGTTGCCCGCAGTGCGGGCGGTCCTTCAAGAAGTCCAGCAACCTGCTAAGCCACCGGGAAACGCACAGCGGGGCCAAGCCCTACGCCTGCGAGCTCTGCGGCAAAGCCTACTCTCACCAGGGCACGCTGCAGCAGCACCGCCGCCTGCACGCGGGCGAGCGGCCCTACGAGTGCCCCTTCTGCGCCAAAACCTACACCTGGTCCTCGGACTACCGCAAGCGCATCCGCACCCACACGGGCGAGAGGCTCTACAGCTGTGCCGACTGCGGGAAGCCTTCGCCCGCTCCTCCGCAAGCACCAGCGCAAGCACCAGCGCAACCTCAACAACAAGCCCTTCCCCTGCCCCAACTGCGGGCGCACCTTCAACAAGCCCCTCTCCCTGCTCCGCCATCAGTGGGGACACTTCAGGGTCATGCCGTTCCCCTGCCCTGTTACTTATTTCTGAGCGCTCTCCCTCCAGGAAAAGAGGATTCCAGCACGGGATCCATCTTCCTGCCCCTGGCAAGGCTGAGCACCCTGCCCCGGGCATGCAAAGGTGCTGCACGTGTTTCACAGGGCGGTGAAAACCCCGACACCCCCGTGGGTTAAGCAAATACATACCGGGTTTAAATTCCACATGGAAACGGGCAAGGAAAACCAAACTGAAGCCCGAACCCTCCTGTGCTGCCAGTGAGATGAGCACTGCAAAACACAACCCTTTCCTTTCACGCAGAGTACGCTGGATACGGTAATTACAGGCCAAGCATTTGCACCCCTCACTCTCCTCCTGGGGGAGCCCGTTCCGAAGCAGAAGTGCGCTGAGTGTTTCTACAGCAATAAGCTGCTTTCTGAGACCAAGAACAGGGACTAGACAGTTGGTAAAAATGGCTTTTCTCAGGTACCTGATAGCTGAGGCAATTAAAAGAAAATTAAACTGACATTTCTAACTTGTACTGTAAGAGAGATGTGCAGTGGTGAAATAATTAAAAGTTACTGCTGGGGACATCCTGTTCTCACCCATCTGTTGCGAAGAACAAAAGGGCAAGAAGCATTTTTGGCTTTTTTTTTCTCTCTCTCTTTCTTGACAATTAATTGCTAGTTATTGTTGCATCCAAATGACAACAGAGATATTTAGTGGTTGCTACCTGGTTTATCCAGCCTCACTCGGTGACAAACAACATTTTTCCAGCCAGACTCTCCTGCTCAAGTTATTCACATGAAGGGCTCAGAGCTTCATTTTCTGGTTTACAGTACTTGTCTAAAAAGTCCTTCCAGCTGCCCAGGAGCAGCTCCATGATGGGACTGCAGTCCCATCCCTTGCTGTCTCTTACTGTCCAGCGTCATTTGCTTCCCCACCAGTTACACTGGTGTATGAGCTCCATCTGAGCCTCTCAGGCAGGGGAAGTGGTCCTCTGGATTGGAACCCACCTTGGAGCATCCTCATGTAGATAGAACTTATGCTCTATCCAGAGCTCAGCTGGCCACCTCCGGAAAAGGGACTTCCCAGCTGTTTTTCACACCTCCATGAACCGCTGCGGAGGTACCTGCAGCTACCGTGGCAACACAGTGCTCGGGCAGGAAGAGTTAACCCCGGCCGGAGCACCCCATGGGACCAGAGGTGGGCCTGAAAGACAAGGAATGGCCAGGGGACACAGCAGCTGCGCCTCGCCGACCTCTTCACGGCAGCAAGGGCCCTGGCACGTGTGAGAAAACAGAAAGCCCCTTCCACTTTTCTCATTAGCTAAAAGAAAAAGTGGTATTTATTAAGTGCCTGCTCATGGGAGGCTAGCATGGTCAGAATCTGAGTCCCAGGATGCTCTTCACATGAACCTCACACTTCTTGACACAACCTCAAGTCATCCTTGCCCTTCAGCCCATCACCCTGCCTCTGGCCCTTCCTTCCACCCTTCCTGCTATGCCAGCCCAACGCCAGGTTCATTTGCAGGAGACAACAGTAGTATAGGAAAATTTCTGATGTTTCCCGAGTCAGAGCATCACCGGGTTTTAGTCTCTCTCATGCAAAGCGCGGCTGAGCATACCCTGGGCTGGCGTTTAGCACTGACCTTCTGGAAGGGAGAACAGGGCTCTGCATGGTTTTAGGACGTGCATCCCCTTCGCCCACAACATGAGCAGGTGAGGGATGAAGCCCCGAACCATAGCGGGTATGTGCTGCTCCAGAGTCCGTATCACTCTGCTTCAGCCTGTCCAACCTCCTGCATGCAAGCTCTTCAAGGAAGGGTTTGGGAGCCAGTCTGGAAGAATAAGGAAGGTGCATGCTAGGCTGACTCCATCATTTCCACTGCCGGGGTGGTAGTCATGTTTTATAGGTATGCACACAGTCAGCCAGCAAAATCTTCACAAGACAAGACAGAAAAGTCACTTAAAACTCTTCCTCAAGGGTGTTTCCTGATGAGAAGCAAAAAAGCAATTATAGCAAACTGTGAAATAAAAAAGAAGTCAGGTCAAAAGACAGGCGAGTGCACAATGCACTCAGCAAGGCTCTGCACTGGAAATTGCTAAAAGCCCCCCAAAATCGCTTCCCCCTTTTGAGAGTCTGAGTAAAACAGATCAAGCTAGGCCTTTCCTCACTCGGAGTTGACGGTCTGCCATCTCAATGGCAGCAAGAAATCGCATCAATTTGAGGGAGCACACCCAAAAAGAGAGCTGTCCTTGTTTCCAGTTCGCAGAGGAGCAGAGGTCTTCACCTTGCTGCCTCAGTGGGTCAGACCTTTACAACAACATTGCTGCCAGCATTACAGCCCTGCACTTTGGGAGGATGTCCCGCATTGCTCGGATGTTGCTTCTGGATTTCTTATTCTGCCCTTCACGGCGGTAAAAACCTGCTATAGAGCTGAGCCCTGGTCCCGGACCACCTGGCCGTGCAGTGCTATTGAAGGCATGTAAATATATCTGTAAATGATGATATATAAGTGTGCTTATAATAAATAAATGTGCTTGTATTGTAATAGTATTGTAGCTGCCAAGGACTGTCCGGAGGGGGGGACCCTAGCTTTATTTTTTCACTCTTGCAGTAATTACTGTCTGATCATTACAAACTGGATGCTGTGTCATAGTATGTGAACAGAGAAGAAAATAATGTACTTAAAATGGGGGATATTCTTTCTGTTTACATGAACTCCCCAGCCCTGGAGCTATTTTAAAGCTGCTGTTATATCTCAAGTGAATACACTGGAAATAAATACTCTGTATCTACTCATGTATGCCATAAACAGTCTAAAAGAAAATCTCTTGTGCTTTTAGTTCACATGTGCTGCTGTGGTCTTGAGCAAATGTAAGTATTTGTACAGATGCATAGCGTATTTCAGCGTCTATAACTGTACACAAAGACTGCATCTGCACATGTCCAGAAGTGAAGCAGGACATGAGGTCTTGCAACTACTTGCAGATGTCTTCCTGTACCTCAAGCCAAGCCTGCAGGTACCCCGAGGGGTGAGTTTTGGTACATGAGAAGCAAAGGCTGGTGGGAGGCTTCGCAGTGAGTGTGCAGGCAGCCTTGTCTCAGCAGGGGTTCCACCTGTGGGACCACAGTCACAAACACGGACCTCAGCTTTCTCCACGTACTGCACTTCTGTCGTGCTCGCACGCTGCTGCACTGTAACCAGGAGCTGACGTGCAGGAGAAGACAGGACCAACTAACCATCTCCACGTAGGAAACGCAGCCCCCGACCTCCCAGCTCTCTGAGAAGGAAGCACCTCCCAGAGCACACTGCACCAGGCGAAAAACAACCCCAGTCCGCTGCATTTGGCAGCAGCAGCCAAGGCAGCGTGGTGTAAGTGCCCGGATTTTCCCACAGTGCTCCAGCAGAGCCAACCTTTCTGGCAAGGTCAGCTTTCATCCAGTAGATGTAACACTGTGCCAGCAGAAATACTTCCGTGGGGTTGCACTGAACCACGTTACAGAGTACAGACTCTTCTCAATGCAAAAGTCAATGCCTCTTTTTTTCAGGCTCCTGGGGCAAACCATTTTGCACAGTCAGCAGACAGACTTCTACAAGAGAGTTGTTATCTTCTTTTTAAACAAGTAAGGTATATATATGAAATCTAGCTAACAACTGGTCCAAGAGCTTCTTAAATGCAAGTACTAAGCCATACATACTAGCAATCTTCCTAAGAAGTCCCACAAGGAAGCTCAGTTAGATCACACTTTAATCTTGGGCTCTGGGAGATTGAATGCTCTATCATACCTTCTCCCAATTCCCTTTCCCAAACAATGAAAACAAGTCATTCATCACTCACACCACTTACCAAGCAGAAGTCTTCAGACCAAATCCTTTAGTTTTATAATAACTGCTGACACCTCAGGTTTTAGTAACTCCTCTTTCTAAATTGCTGTCAGCCTACCAACCCTTTGGTTCTTTGGGATTGCCTGGCAGACTGACAGCAATTTAGAAGTCACTAAACCACCCCTGCCGACACCACCAGCAGTACTTTCAGGAGCAGCAACAATGGTCAAGGTATCGAGGAGGAAGAAAATTAGCACAACCTCTTTCAAGCAGGAAAACAGAGGCTGGGCAAGCAGGCCAGCAAAACACGCTGACTCTTTTGGGGTAAAACTTACCACACTCAACAAAGAACATCCTCGCACCAAGGAAGATGTTTCTTTTTAAAACATACCAGGTAGTTATCGGGAACAGCTGTTAAATGGCAAGTTGGTGGCTAGACCACCTTCCTGTTACCTGTGCATGGCTCTGAGCCCAGGGACCTATTCCTTCAGCGTCCCTTGCAGCCAACAAGATGTGTGCTGGTAGCTTGTACAGAAACAGAATCAATCTGCTCAGAATAAATCACTACTCCTGCTTTCAGATTTGAAGCACGTAAGCAACGATTAAGACAAAACCCTTAATGAGAAAAGGAGCTGATAGCTCTGATGTTGTCTTCTAGCAGATAAACAAGAGGAAAGCCGTTACATGAACTGCACGAGCACATTCATTTGACCACACACGCTCCTCTGGAAAACAACATTCCCACGTAGTCGGGGGCAGTTCAGCAGCGCAGCCATCCTACAGTGAGTTTACAGGCGGGCTGCACTCTGCTGCAGAGACCTCTATTACCTGCTGCACGGGCTAGCTCCCATTCAGTGGTTGCCCTCTTAAGATGACTCTAACCTTGCACAGGCCCACAATTTTTTAACTTCTCAAAGCATCAGACACAGCTGGGAACACCAAAATAAAAACATTGTTTTCCTTTCTACTTCCAGTATGTTATCCTAGTGAAATGCTATTCACCTGCCCTTCTGTTGGTGAGATCTCAGCCCCTGCTCGTTTTCAGCCTGTAAGTAGGAAAACCACAGTGGGGGCTCCTTATGCCAACAGCAACTTTACAAGATGAGAGGCAGATCATCACATGATGAAGCCTCACTTTAAATAAAAGCTGCCTACTCCAGAGATTTCAATGCCCTTTGCTCAGATTAATTGACAAACGATGGATTGCTTAGTGCTCTCTGCTTACATCAAAGACTCCTGCTTCAGACTCCTCCACACCGGGAGAAGGCAAACAGAGTAAGAGGAGGATGATGGTATGGAGAGGAGCAGAAAGACTGTACAGTAGTAAGTTTTCCTTTGTGCAAGGTGCTGTATCTACACTCCACAAGCACGGGCGTATTTACCATGCAACACCTTTGTGTCAACAAAGTAAGAAAATAGTACCGTAGCTGCCAAGGACTGGTCGGTGATTCCAGGTCACTGAGCGCCAGGAGTCTGCAGCACTGGAGCTATTCTAACTTCTTAGTCTGGAGACAATCTTCCTGTGATGGAAATGAGTTGGGCAGAAGCAATAAAGTGAGGGGACAGGAAAATTAGCAAAGAGCAAAGGGTATGTCTACGTTCCACTGTTCACAAATACCATCCAGCGATCAAAAGTACTCGTGCAATCGGGACCCCCTGCCTAGCTCAGAGCTCCAGCCCTGTGCCTGTGTCCAAGTGCTTCCCGTAATGTCCCGGCAATGAGGGCCTGTGAGCGAGTCCTCTGCACAGCATCAAAGGGAACAGCTTCTTCCATGGCCTTTACAGATGCAGACGAGCTAACAGATACACTGGCTACTCTGAACAAAGAAAAATGACTTCTGCTGAAACCACACACTTCAAAACCTCTGTAATGAAGCAATGCTGCAGAGCAAGTATATTTGTTCACTATCTCTCTTCCTGTTTCAGCTAGATATAGTGACTGGCTATGTCTGTTGTAGGCTATCAGCAACTCAGACTGACACTGTGAGAGTGTCAGGGCCTGGAAGAGATTTCCAAACCTTTATATTAAAAATGTAAAGTGCAGAAATGACGATCTCTGGGTTAAATTAAGCTCCAAGGGATTTCCTGTGGCTTGCACAGGAGTTAGCTGAAGTTTCTTTGAAGAGGGTTCAACACTTTTTCCCAGAAACCATCACACATTTTAATTACTCCGTTTACACATCCAAGTACTTTATATGCAAGTCAACCTTCCAGGCAAGTACCTTTTTAATAACCTTTTAGTTAAGCCTAGTAGTTTTCATTTCACCAACCATTTACTCTTCCCATTAAACAGACCTTGTTCAAAACACTTTCACCATTATGCTCTTACAGGTACAAATTCCACCAACCGCTAATACCAAAAAGCAGAATAACTAGATGTTCCCAATTACCACAACTGCCTAAGCAGAACAGTCACACAACATAAAGGTGCTCATAGTGGTGCAGTTTAATTGGGTATTAAAACCCCCTACGGCAAGATTACCGCATACCCGAGGGAGAAGCAGGATGCTGAAAAGGGGAGACTCTAGCTGACAACTTCAAAATGGGTTTAGAAGATGAGGGTGGAAACTTAATGCACAATAGCTTCTGGAACAGCTCTGTCACCTTGTTATCTGCTGAACAGCACGGTCCCCACAGAACAGCACTGATGACCTCTCTCTGCAGATCATTTACCCACAGTCTCCTTTCAGGCAGGATTTTTTCCATGCAAAGATCTTTCCTCTTAGAGAGACTAAGCAGCCCTCAGATAAGATCAGCCCTTTGCTAAGAAGCCCCATCAAAAGCCCTTCGGAAACCTAAAACCATACTGGAACTACCTGCAGGGGGGAGTTTGGAGAAGTCTCACTCACAGCTGTAGCGAATGCATATGGTACATAGGGTCCAGCCATCCTGGCAGAGGTATCTGCGTTACAAAAGTACATCATTTCAGAGACAACATGACGCAGCCCTAAGAAGTGGGATGCAGATCAGTTCCCTAATCTGGACACTTCTTTGAGGAATGAAATTAAAATGACCCATTAGTGAGGCCGGGAGAATTAGTCTCCCATTCATAATCAAGCTAAAGTGTTGCTGCGGACAGCGGTTCAGCTTGATCTGAGCCAAGGACCTCACATCAAACACGACAGTACCCACAACTGTAAAATCGACTGCTCGGCTGTTGCACAGGTGGAAGGTGCTGAGCAGCCATCACCATTTTTTACTCTATGAAATATGCAAACAAACGGCACAATCAGTACCTTACATTAAATAGCCTGGTAGTAAATGCAAAGGTACATTACCCCGAAGTTTTACTTTCACTCTGCTGCACAACTTCCTGCTGAAAAGGCAAAATGCATTAGAAAGAAATTAGTGAAATTACGGCAGCTGGCAGAGGAAGGATGCAAAGCTTTCTGACACAAAAAGGAAATTAGGGCTGCAACTTAAGGACAAACTGGATGCTTCTACCACAATGGTTAACAGTGGATTAAGTGTCATCATTAAGTTTCGAAGTTAAAAACCCCACTGCCGTAACAGAGGCAATACATACCTCTTTGGAAGTTACAGCCTTGGGGCATTTGGCAGCAGCTGCCTGAGTCCGCAGGGCTAGTTTCTAAGGAAATTTTTCTTCACTAACCGTTTGAATCTAAATCAAAGTGTCTAGCAGACACTTTGGGTAGTACTCAGACACGTCACAGAACACAAAACACGGTTTTGTTATGAGAAGCTTCCTTATGTGTGAAAACATTTAAATGAAGACAATTCCTATGCAATGAGTAGCAAAGGTGGCTTAAATTTGGTCTTCTGCTCTTTGAATTTTATGTTCTCAAATATTTCCTACTGTAATACTCAGCTGGACAGATTTAGAGTGCACAGTTCCATCAGAGACAAAAATGTATTCAAATCCCTCACCCCAAGAACATGCACCGTCATAGTGAAAATAAAGCTTTTTCCATTATTAACAGACATACAACTAATCACACGAAAGTGCTAAGGGATCGGTACTCCCTTAGATAGAAACATTTATGAAATACAGCTGGTAACTGTTGAGTTTATTAAGGAACTGTTTTATGGTTGTTTTTTTTTTTTTAAATAACCAACACGATACTTCCCCTCCAAATAAAAAAAAAAGTAATGGAAAGAAAAACTCAGCAGAATACAAGGAGAGAAGGGATAGAGGACAACTCTGGACTTTTCTGACTTAGCAAAGACCTACAACAACAGATCTCCAAAGCCAGTGCCAAAGAGCCACCACACTCGATAGGGCAGGGCCAATTTATCCAGTGACCAAGACTGCAGAGAGAAGTCTCATAGCCCGTGCATCCTTGCAAAAAGCTCAAGCTGATGCATCATCAGTTCAGCGAATTGAGACAGCGCTAGCACACGTGAGTGATTTCAGTCTTCTCAAGTCTCACATGTCATTACTCAGTGGTAATTAGGTTATTTTTTCATACAAAGCCAGTTTAAAGCCAGTGAGTGCAATCTCTACCAGTACAAGTTCCAGAGATCCCTGTGATGTAGTGTTCCCTATCAGCCACTGCTGGGAAATGGGTCTGGACTGGCCAGAGCGCATGCAGTGGAGTGCTTTCTCCAGCCCAACTGAGCAGACCTCGTTCAGGTAAGAAGCAACCAAGGCGACAGCAATCGCAAATGAGCTAAGAGTTAAGATTTGTCCAATTTGTGTGTGCGCTCATGCCTCCGTAGGGTACCCGACTCGGTGAAGGAATGACCACAGTAATTGCAAGAGTAGGGCTTCTCTCCAGTATGGATGCGGTGATGGCGCTGGAGCGATGCCAGCCGGGTGAACGTCCCGCCGCACTCCTCGCAATAGAAGGGGCGTTCCCCAGAGTGAGTCTGCTGGTGCCTTTTCAGCCTGAGCAGCTGGACGAACGCCATGCCGCACTCCTCACACTTATAGGGCTTGTCTTGTCGGTGGATCACCTTGTGTTTGGAAAGCAGGTTAGGCTTATCAAAACCTTTGCCGCACGTTGGACAGGCATAAGGTTTATAGTCGTCTTCTTCAGACTTTTGGTTTTCTGCACAAGGCTGATCAGTGTACTCAACAGTGTGTTGGTTACGGTGCACTATCGACCACGGGTTCCTAGCCATGCCGTTTCCCAAGATCACCATGGAGCGCTCTATCTTGTGCACATTGCGTAGGTGCCTCCAGACGTCAGCCGTGCGAATGAAACCCTTGTCACACTCTGGACATTTGTGTGGCCTGTCACTAGAATGAATGAGCTTATGCATTCGCAAATTTGCCGCACGGAAGAACTCTTTGGCACAGACGGGACATCGGTATGAGTTTTCCACAAGGTGAGTTCGCTTATGTTCCTGCAGCTCGCTCATACCCCGGAAAGAGGAACCACACTTCTTGCACCGATACGGCAAAGCTTCCCCAGAGACAGGCTGCAGGTCCTCATCAAACACATCAGCAAGAACGGTATTTTCATTATCATCACGTAGTCTTCTCCGTGGTTTCTTGGACCGCTCAGAGGAACAGTGCTCTAAATCTTTATCTTCACACTGCAGGTCAAAATTGTTACTGGAGGGGACAAATACCCCAGCTGTACTCTCACCTCGTTTCTGGTAGTAGGTCTCATAGGTTTCTTTGTCTTCACACTGCAACTCTGCAGGAAGCTGCTGCTTACCTGAAGGTCCAGCAGAGTTGCAACGAGGACTGCATGTCTGCGAGTAATTCATGTCTACCTCCTTCTGGAGGCTAGATGTGTGGTCCACCTGCTTAGTGGTCTTTCTGGAATAATTTGAATGCTTCTCACCTGTGTCACAAACGTTATTCTCAGAGTCCCAGTCCACATTCACATCCATCCTCTGAGGCGTACGCTGCGTTCATCTGCATCTCATCGATGATGTGTGTACCAAAAGCTTCAGGTCTTTCACGGTAAGTCCATCTCATTCTCAGCTCTCCTTACAGTCCTCCCTAGAAAATAAAACACCCATTTCATCAGTGATTTTTCTGATATTAACACAAGATAAAGTTATCACTAAAGTGAAGATTTTTTCTGATTAAAAGAATGGGACAGACTATTAGTTATGCAGTAGGAGAAACAGAATCATCTACTATTATATGTGTAGAAAATATACATTCAGCATACAAAATACAGACAGATTATGTTTAGTGAAGTTAAATCCTCTATCATAATCCAGCCTTCACTACATATATAAATCGATAATTTTCATTTTAAATTCACCTAAATATGAGAAATCTTCAGAACTCTGGGGTGCAAACTCTTTCGGCAAAGTCCTACACCATAGCTGCCCCCACCACAGATCTTTTTCCGAAGATTCATGCTTAATCCTTGTTTTCACCTTGCTAAATGCAAACTAGGAGCAACCCTCACAAGGAGTTTTCTTTCAGAAACTAGTTAGGTAACGCAGTGAGACCCAGACACTGTGTCAGTCCAACAGCCAAAACCAGAAGCAATGTATGGAAGGGGGGTCTGGAGAGCTCAGGAGCGCCTTTGGCCTCCCATCCTGACCAGCATTATTGTAACTATTTGGGTCCCTGTGCCACCACCAGCTAGCACCATGCAAAGACATATGCAAGGGAAGGCAAGAAAGAGCTGTCTAGAAAGCTTACTAATCGTCCTCCCAGGCTTCAAAGCACAGCTAGTAACCCTCCAGAGCTGGCCCACTGGAACAGCTTCAAATTCTCTGGGTAAACTCCCTTTGCAGACCAGCCTTGCTAGCAGAAAATATGAGCAAGGGCGACTGGTCAGAAATACCTGTCTGAGTCACAAACTTTCTTGTGAAGTAGATGCTTTCGTTTATGCCATACGAAAGTGAGGATTCACAAGAGATTTACTAGAGTTGTCCCAGCAGCCTCTGTTGACGGCAGTTGCACAGGCAGCTTCCACTCACCTGGTTTAAACCTGCATTCAGGCTCAGACCTGCTAGTCTAACCTCAGAAAGCGTATTTTTCCCAACCTGATGGATACCTTGGCTGCTCCTCCAACCCCCACCTTCTCCTTCACACCCACTTTTTCCATATTGCCTTTGCTCCCACTGTTTCTTCACTTCCTTTTGATTGGTTTTGTCTGGGTAAGGCTTCTCTGAACATGAGCACATTTATCTAAACAAACATGTATGTAAAAATGGACATATTTCTGTATTTACAGGCGTACATAAATATAAAGCTTGTCTAGTTTCAGTAGGTTTAAATAGTTATAAGGGCACTATAGCAATGTGCATTAAGTGAAAGGTCTTATTCACATCCCAGAAAGGCGAGCTTCATTCGAGACACAAGCTGCGCTTTCTTCTGCTGTGATACAGAAAACAAGCTGAATTAGTCTTCTTCATTAGTCACTGCCTGGAACAGAATGGCTCAAGTCACCCCCCGATTTCGACCGTTCCCGTTAGTAACGCGTGCAGAACAGGAACTATTCCTCACCTCCTGCAAGGGGCTGAGCACCTCCAGCACCTCTGAGCCGTGCAACTGATCTGCTATTTCCTTTGTTGAATTAAAAACTTTTCAAGGGAGGCTGGCACTGCTTGGCTTAAGAAAACTCCCTGACAAAGGCCCGTCCGGTTTGGACGGGGTGGGGGGTGGGGAGAATATTTAAATTACGATGTAGGCTTAAAAATAATAAATAAAAATAAATAAATTAAAAGGTAATTTTTTTGTTCCAGGCAGAATGAAACGCCAAACTTTTCCCCGTGGTGCAGCGGACCGCCCCGCTCCGCAGACGCCGGTGCGGCGCAGGCCGCCCCCATGCCCCCCCCTCCGCCGCCCCCCGCCCTACCTGCGGGGCTCCCGCGCCGCGGCCCTCGGCCCCGCCGCCACCGCGCAGCCCCTCGCGCCGGCGCGGAGGCCCCCGGCGGCGGCGGCGCAATCGCAGCGCGGCGCGGCGAGGCCCGCAGCGGCCGGCGGCTGCCAGCAGCGGGGCGGGACCCGGGCAGCCCCCCCCTCCCGCCTCCACCGCGCCAGCCCGCGCTCCGGCAACGCCGGCCGGGGGTGGGCAGGGACCCCCCGTCCCGGCTCCGGCGGCAGCGAGCCGGGAGGTGCGGAAAAGACCCGGGTGGGTCAAGCGTTGGCTGAAAGGCAGGTGCCTTCCCACCGCTCCTGCTGAAAGGCTCCCCCGAGCCCCCCGGTGCTCCGGGGGGCTGGAGCCTTCTCCCCAGCTCCAGCCTGCAGCAATTCACAGGGTGCTCCCGTCCACCCCCCCAATGGCAATAACCGTGCGTCCTCCCGCGGAAGGTTGGCGGTGGCTGGACTCACTTTCAAGCTCCGCTTTGTCGGAAGGAACAGGCTCTGCTCCTGTGAGGAAGGTTCTGTCCGCGTCCCCAGCTTGTGTCTCACCTCCAACTCGAATGAATTATTTCTTCACCCCGAGTGTCCAGAACTGCACTCAGTACCTTCAGCGAAGTCTCACCAGGGCCTTTCACAGCGGCACTGTTTCCTTATTCCGAGCGGCAGTCCTTTTCCCGACACATCCTAGGATCCCATTTGCCTTTTTCAATGCCATAGTACGACCACAGTCTGGAGGTGTTCTCAGGTTCCTTTCCCCCATCCCTTACAGCTGATCACCCATCAATTTGGAGCCGAAATTTTCACCATTTCTCTCACTGCCATTTCTGGAAAACTTCTCATTCTTCCATGGCTCTGCAACTCTCCCTCTGTCCATATTCCCTGTCAGCATATGTCATTCCCACATGTCCATTTTTACATTCCCATCATTAACGTAACTGTTCAACGAGAGCCATCCAAGGTCCAATCCCCCAGGAGCTCCCAATAGCTTCTGTTCAACTACAACCAGTGGTCCCTGACCCAGTCCCCTTAGCGCTCTGCATTTGTCCCCCCGTTATTCGTACTGACCAGTTTTGCGCTTCCTGCAGTCGGAACTACTCCCCAACATCACCGTGTCATCTCGCAGAGATCGCTCCTGCTTTTAACGCTGCAGTTACGTTGCACACTGGACAGCTGAACAAAATTGTCGCTTTTGGAAATGGGCTTCTACCATTAACAGCAAATACAGAACTGAAATTAAAAAAGAACAAGACTGTACGTTGTACTAGCAAAATATGCAAATATGGTATATAAAAATGCTCAATGTTCTGCTTTTTTGTGATCTCACAGATCTTTCTAAAAATATTCTGCTTTTTTGTGATGTCGCAGATCTCTCTCAAAATAAACATGAAACCAGAAACTACTCTGCTGGGACTTGAGGGTGAGGAAAAGAAACGTACCTACTCCTTTCACACGGAAAAGTGAGCTACTCTGAGAGCACAGTAAGTGGCAGTTGAGTTTCTTCAGATGAGGCAGTTAAAAAATAAGTTAACAACATTCCTTTAAAGACAGTCCTTGAATCCACGAGAAACCCACATGCTGCTTAGTATGGCAAACCTTGCAGAGAAAGAACCGTCATTCCAACTCTCACAAACTAGGGAAAAAACCTCAGAAGATTTCCATTATTTTTATTATCATTTTTCCGGATTTAAAATTCTTAGATGTTTCTTACTGCAATGCAGTAGCTGGGCAGGGTAAAGGCTTTCTTCCACCTGGACCCAAGACGCACGGAATCACGTACCCCCTCCACCTCCCTTATGGAAGACAAACACATAACCTGCCCCTTGTTCATCAGTTCTCATAAGGAAAACTCAAGTAATATATAAGCACATCCGGCACCACCATCTCCTCAGCCAAGCTTGCTTGTCTGGGGTGCAGATGATAAATGGCCATTTTTTAAAAATCCAAATCATGGTTTATTACAACTAATGCATTAAAACATGAGAGCATATATGGAGAGAAGAGACGGAGGAGTCGTTCTGGCCAAGCGGGCTGTGCAGCCTAGCAGTGGCACTTCTGCAAAACCAGCACCAGAGGGTGGTGACAATATAGACAGCAACACCGTAACTTAGAGACCACAGGTGCACGAAAGCTCTAATTCAACACGTCAGTCTTACAAGCGTAGATGCACAGATGAGTCCAGCTAGTCCTGATCATATCCAACAACTGCACATCTGTTTTGACTTCAACCTGATACGATGGCAGCATTTTCTTTTGCAGCTGCTAAGGAATGGCCTAACGCCAGCAAACAATGGTCTTCCTCATAGGGATCATGGAGGAAATGATCAAAGCATCTCCAGAGGTGGGCTCCAGGTCTTCCTCATCCACCTCCTCCTCAAAAACATCAATAAGAATGATGGTTTCCTCATCTTCACTTATCCCTTCTTGAGGTTCCTCACACTGTTCAGAGGAAAAGCATTCTAAACATTCATCTTCACACTGCAGGTCACAGTTGGTGGGTTGGTTGAGCTTCTGGTAGTAAGTTTCAAACGTCTCCTCTTCTTTGCACTGCAGTTCTATATGGATTTCCTCTTGGACTGAAGGTCTAGCAGGATGCACCCAGGACTAGAAGGTGGTGAGTAATCTTCCTCCATCTCCAGTTGCAGGCTGGTTTCGTAGCCCATCCTTTCTGAGGTTTGTCTGGAATCAGCTGAGTGTTCCTCACCTGTGTGACAACTGTCATTAACAGAAACCAAGTCCGCCTCCATCCTATGGTATCATATAGTGCTTACTTGTTAGTAATTGTGGAGACAGGCAGTACAAATTCCTGTGACCTCTCATGGTTGGCTTCTTTCATGTCAGGTTCCTTAGAAAAGAAACAAGAATTTCATTATCTGCCAGGCAAAGCTAGCATTTAAGATATCAGTTTAATTGAAAATACTTTAGTAGTAATACATAATGCAGAACACTCCAAATGGTGTCTTATGGGTTAGATCAACTCTATTCAGTACTCCGTGTCTTCTGTTGTTAGTCTGAGATGAGACAGAAAAGGGCTTCTATGGCAGGGTAATAAAACCAGCATGTACACACCCCAACACTTAGACTGACAAAAGTGTCAACACACTCATAAAATTCACGAGCACAGTCCCAAAACTAGCCTCTTGCTTTCAGTAAGGAAGAACAGGCCACTCTACTAACATCTCCCTTTTAACCTAAAATGAAAAATGAAATTCAGAGTACATATCCTTAGCCCTATCGAGTTCCACATATTTTCATTTTTCCTCCTAATACTGAGGTACTTAAAATGTACTCTGCCTTCTATTTCATGTGTTGCAATTACAAGAACATGTTTTCATTAAATTCTGCATTCTAAGCCTTTCTCATCAGCCTTGATGAGTTATTCCAGCACACACAAAAAATAAGCTGCAATCCTCAAGGAGAAGACAGCAGAAAAATAAGTGAAACACCTATCTGTTTACAATATATGATTCCTATTAAAATTACATTATTGGTGCTTTGTACCCGTCCTACATTTATATTCCCAGCACACATATATGGATGCCAAATTCTTCTTTTTATGTATGCTACCTCACTTTTATGTGTTTTAAATGTGAAGAGTCTGTCAGGACAGATGAGTATCTGTAATCTATTTGTCATTTAGATCTGCTTTGGAGTCATTTTCAAATTTTTTTTTTTTAAAGGATTAGACTCTACATCCCATGTTTCCCTTAAATTCACTAAAAAGTGCAAACTCACTTGCTGTCACAATGGGAGCTTAATATATTTTATGAAGGGTTTAAAATCACATCCCATCAAATTTGAATTTTTATTGGCCATATAGGTTTCTCCCCTGACATCTGGCTACTTTGTTTTAGGACTGCCATAAACACTTTAAACATCTGAGAGCTTCAGACTCTTCTACATAAAACAAAACAAAAAACACCAACCAAGTTTTCTTCTAAGTAGGAGCTGAATTCAAAGAGACTTAACTGATATTTGGCTGAAGCTTGGAACTTTTAACCCCCCCCGCGGAAAGATGGGCTCCCTTTAGCACAATGAACTCTGGTGAAACACCAGCAATAGCTGTTTACTGTTAGAGATACTGAATTTTGTAAGAACACCATCACAGCACCCAACAGCAAGTGTTCTCCTACCAAAGCTGATTACACCAGATGCAACATGCTACAGCCACAAAGAGGGAGAGAGAGCAGCCAACACTCCAGCGGTACCCTGCTGAGAGTGCGATTAAAAGAACGTTCAGGAGCTCTGATGCTGTCCTCTCTCAAATCACCTCGAGCAAGAGTTTGTTCCGCTATCTCTAGCCGGCTCCAGCCTGTTATCGTAACACGCTTTTTTCTGTGAAGCTTGCCAGGATATTCTAGGTCTTTGGGTCCCAGTCAACTGGCATCTCATAAAAAAGGCATTTGGAAGAAACGAACATGTTGAGCAAACAAGTCCTAACTACAGCCAAAGTCAGATACAGTTACAAAATCTAGTGTCAAGCTGTAAAGAACATGGAACAATTAATAGGAGGAAACTAGGCAAGGACTGCAAAAAGCATGTTGGTCAAGTAATGACGTTCTGGCACGCTGTTTTTTCTCAAACTTACATTTTCCTTTGCGCACATCAATCCAGATTGCCAACAAATCTCTATGCCAAACTGTCATGTGATTTTGCTAACACCCCAGCCCAACTCTGACAGCTCAATTCAAGTGCTGGACATGCAAGACTGTAAAGGAGGCTGCAAAGCAACAACCTGACCCTTCTAGTGCAGGACAGAAAGTGCATATACAAGGACATCCATGCCCTATGGCCTCCTGCAATGACGGGCTGTGGTTTTTACAGGAGATATATCAGTTATTTGCACATGTACCTTATACATGCTTAGCTTTGAAAACCCACAAAATGCATATACAAGCTTGTTAGAGAGTTAAAGGAGAAATTACCTGCTGAACAGCTCTCTCCATACCCTTGATCTGTACTTACTTGTTTTTATTGTAACTCTTGGATTAACAGGTTGACTCAGAAGAGCATCTGATGATCTATTCAAAGAACCATTCAGCATAAAGCATTTTTACTGGACTACGTGATTAAGCGTGAGTGGGACGTTTTTAGTGGTCTCCCGGGAAAACACACACTCTCTGCGAGTTCTTTTTTGATTAAAAAGGAAGCCAAACGAGCAGCTCTGGCTGAAACACGGCTCTTCGCTCCAGCCACCCCAAAACCCGGCGAGGGGAACTTCCCAGCCCTCTGCCCCAGGGCCTGTCCCCCTTCGCGCCTCCCGGGGCAAAAGGGCGATGGCGGGCGGGAAGCTCACTCTGCCCGCGGCCCGGCCCTCCCCGCAGCAGCCCCCGCCGCCCGCACCCCCTCACCGTGGGCGGCGGGCCGGGCCGGACCAGGCCGGGCCGGGCCAGGCCGGGCCGGGCCGGGCCGTGCGCTGCCCCCCCCCGGCGGCCCCGGCCCCGCGGGCGGAGCAGCGGCCGCCGTGTTCCCCCTGCGCCGGGCGAGGGCAGCGGCACTCACAGCCCAGCCCGGCCGGCGGCCGCCATGTTGTGCCGGGACCCTCTACGGTGAGGGGGCAAACAAGCCGCCCCCGCTGATGACGCGCCCGTGGCCCCGCCCCGGCCTGACGGACAGCTGCCGCCACCAATCGGCGGGCGCAGCCCGGCTGTCGGGCAGCGCTCGCGTCACCAACCGCTCCGCGCGCCAGCGGCGGTCTGACGCAACCCACTGCCGTCCCCAGGGGACCGCGGCCGCGAGGCCGGCCCCCCTCAGACCCTCCGGTGACCGACACACCCGGAGAGCGGCCCCCGTCACACCCCCGGCGGGACTTTGACAGCTGGAGACTGGCCCCTGTCACACCTCCAGTGTGACTGACACCCAGAGACCAGCCCCGTCACACGGCCAGCTCCTCTCACAACCCTTTGCGTGAGTGACATACTCCTGTCACATCCCCAGCGTGACTGACACCGCCAGGGACCTCCCCTGTCACACCGCCAATGTGACCGACACCGCCAGGGACCTCCCCTGTCACACCTCCAATGTGACTGACACCGCCAGAGACCTCCCCTGCACACCTCCAATGTGACTGACACCGCCAGAGACCTCCCCTGCACACCTCCAATGTGACTGACACCGCCAGAAACCTCCCCTGTCACACCTCCAATGTGACTGACACCGCCAGGGACCTCCCCTGTCACACCTCCAATGTGACTGACACCGCCAGGGACCTCCCCTGTCACACCTCCAATGTGACTGACACCGCCAGAGACCTCCCCTGCACACCTCCAATGTGACTGACACCGCCAGAGACCTCCCCTGTCACACCGCCAATGTGACCGACACCACCAGAAACCTCCCCTGTCACACCTCCAATGTGACTGACACCGCCAGAGACCTCCCCTGTCACACCTCCAATGTGACCGACACCACCAGAAACCTCCCCTGTCACACCGCCAATGTGACCGACACCACCAGGGACCTCCCCTGTCACACCGCCAATGTGACTGACACCGCCAGAGACCTCCCCTGTCACACCGCCAATGTGACTGACACCGCCAGGGACCTCCCCTGTCACACCTCCAATGTGACCAACACCATCAGAAACCTCCCGTCACACCTCCAATGTGACTGACACCGCCAGAGACCTCCCCTGTCACACCTCCAATGTGACCGACACCACCAGAAACCTCCCCTGTCACACCTCCAATGTGACTGACACCGCCAGAGACCTCCCCTGTCACACCGCCAATGTGACCGACACCACCAGAAACCTCCCCTGTCACACCTCCAATGTGACTGACACCGCCAGAGACCTCCCCTGTCACACCTCCAATGTGACCGACACCGCCAGAGACCTCCCCTGTCACACCTCCAATGTGACTGACACCGCCAGAGACCTCCCCTGTCACACCTCCAATGTGACTGACACCGCCAGAGACCTCCCCTGTCACACCTCCCCTGTGACCGACACCACCAGAGACCTTCCCTGCCACACCGCCAATGTGACCGACACCACCAGAGTCCTCCCCTGCCACACCGTCAATGTGACCGACACCACCAGAGACCTCCCCTGTCACACCTCCCATGTGACTGACACCACAAGAGACCTCCCCTGCACACCTCCAATGTGACTGACACCACCAGAGACCTCCCCTGTCACACCTCCCATGTGACTGACACCACAAGAGACCTCCCCTGCCACACCTCCAATGTGACTGACACCACCAGAGACCTCCCCTGTCACACCTCCAATGTGACTGACACTGCTAGAGGCTGGCTCCCCTCACCCTGCCAATGGAATGACACAGTCGTGGACCAGCCCCTGTCACTCCCCCAGTGTGACTGACACCCAGACACCAGTCCCTGTTATTCCCCCAGTTTGACTGATACAGCCAGACACCAGTCTCCATCACACCCCCAGTGTGACTGACACCTGGTGACCAGCTGCCACCACACCCCCAGTGTAACTGATGCAGCTGGGGACCGCCCCTGTCACACCCTCAGTGTGACTGACACTGGCAGGGACCGCCCCATCACACTCCCAGTGTGATTGACACCGGCAGAGACCGCCCCTGTCACACCCACACTGTGACTGACACAATCAGGGACTGCCCCTGTCACACCCCCAGTGTGACTGACACCGGCAGGGACCGCCCCTGTCACACTCCCAATGCGACTCACACAGTCGGGGACCAGCCTCATCACTCTCCCAGTATGACTGAGACTCTGAGGCTGCCCCACTGTCACACACACCTGTGTGACTGACACAGCCAGGGACCAACCCCTGCTCCAACCCCCAATGTGACTGACACGCTGAGACCAGCCCTGTCCCGACGCATCGCACTGCCGTCAGGCTGACACACCACCCCCAGTGAGACTGTTACTCTGAGACCAGCCCTTGTCACCCCCCAGTAGGCCTGACGCAGCAGCCAGAGTCCAACTCCCGCTACAGCCCGTCAGTGTGGCTGACACACCCGGAGACCAGCTCACCTTTCCACAGCTGTAGTCTGACTGACGCCCAGGTCAACCACCCCATTGGCACCCTGTACGCAGGCCCAGAAAACCTGATGGCAAACAATACCAGCACACCTACCGCTCCCCCAGTATGCCTGACAGGGACCAGTCGCCTGTCACAGCCCCTCTTGGCCGTGATGTCCCCCCTCCTCGCACAGCCGGCGAGCCCAGGCTATGCCCCTCCGTGGGGCTGAGGAAACCAGAGAGCAGCCTCTGCTCACTGGGGTCTCGCTAGACACCAAAAAACACAACGGGAGACGTCACCACCGCACTCACAGGAGGAGCACACTGTTCTGCAGGGTCCTTAGCCATGGAAAACACCTCGTCAGAGCATAAAGGACTCCAAAACGAATAAAAGTGCCCTATCTCCGTTAGGTCTTCAAGTCCACCTGCTCAATCCTTCTTTGAAACACACCCGTCAGACGGGAAGGATATTTGTCTGCTGGAGTTCTTTAAAAGAAACACCTGACTCGGCCTTACGCTGGTACAAAGCCACTTAAATGCCCACAAATTCCTCAGCTGCCGGGTGAAAATCATTGGTATGCAACCCTAACAGGGCTAGGGATGCTGAGGCGTGGTGTGACACAGCTCCTTTTCCTGCATCTCATCCCAATTTCATGCTGACAAGATGCGTTCCAGCTTCTCAAGATTTCCCACCCCCCGCCGAGAGTCTTACAGAGGTTCAACAATTCTAGGGACAATTTGTAGTTCCTAATCAAAAGTCATGACATTTGTAAGACTGAGCACTCTCCTGGGGACATCGGTTCTACCAGTTTATCAATACAGCTTTCATCACTGCTGTTACACACGGTCAATGCAAAGTTTTTCACATAAAATCCTCCGGCTGTACGTTAACGCACATTTTTTAACAATGCAGGATGTCTGGATACAGCAGAGGCCATGCCCCCAAGCCGGGGTCTGCCACGCCTGGTGCTGTGATTTATTCCCAAACCAGCTGAGCTGCCCACAGATAATGGAAAAATGACTGCACGAGAGAGTGTGAGTGCACAGCCTCTGTGTGTGTATATGAGCAATCCCCTAAATATACAGGCTATATGGGAGAAGCCTCCAGATCCCGGACTCTTTGCTAAATCAAGTCAGGGGTATGATGCCTGTGCTATGCAGATGAGCTGTCATATTGTCTCCCACACAAGACCGTCTCCAAAGGAACCTACACCTACTGCAAATATCCTGCAGCATATGGACATTTATAGGTCAACCTGGAAAAAGTGAGAGTAATGATTGTCCAAAAAAAGCAGGAGCCCAAATAATTTTCCGGTGTTATTTTGGAAAACGCAGACATGGAACAGGCTGAATTATACATACCTGAGAGCCATTAGAAAATGTCAGGTCGCCTCTAAAATGCGTTAGAAGAAAAAAAAAAATGCCTCCAGCTTTCTTGTGCAAGAAGAGAATGCAGTATGTAAATAAGATTCCCTAATAAAAATCAGTGCTGGAATGAATTTGCAAGCATATTCTAACCCTTTCTTGTGATGGGGACAGAGTCTGGGGTATCATCCTAACAGCCAGAAACATCATCAGAGGCTGAAACTCTGACAAAACAGCTGCACTTTTACTGCAGGAGCAACCGTGATGTATAATCCAGGATCTCCTCCCGTAACGATTTCAGAGCAAACCCAGAATATTTGTTACCCTTCTCTAAATTGAGCTGGAAAAAAAAAATAACTTCTGGTGCCAACTCTATGAAAACAACACATGTGTCTTGACAGCATACTGTTAGATGATTGAAATTTGAAGACCAACCAACAATGCAATATTCTAGGTGTTGGGGGAGGAAGAGGACTGGCAGACCCTGAAATCTGTTTGCATTTCTAAACTCTCAGCGTTCACCTCTGGCATGTACCTGCCACATCTCCCAGTTGTATGCACCATCCTCGGCATATTGTTTCAAAGCTTCAGCCTCTAAAAAGAGCTGAACCCTCTGTTGACTGATGCTTCTGCTGGAGAGCTGAGATTTCTATAATTAGCATCAGAGAGAATTTGGGGAGGCAGCTGTCTCTTTTTTTCTTTTTTTTTTTTTATAAATTTGGATGTTGCACATTTTGAAACAAAACATTTTACTTAAAACATCAGCACATCGGTTCATAATTGCAGAGCGGGGAAGAGGAGTGTGTCAGTAGTTGAAAAAACATTAAATTTGCAGGGAAGTGACTGAAGCGTTTGCACAGAAGGGGGCAAATGGAGATAAGACAGGCAGTCTGCTTGCATTCAGCTGTCGGGAAACTTGTACAGCAGAGACTTACCCTTTATGAGACAAGAAAAAAAATGCAAAACTATAGAAACACCTGCTTTCCCTTCTCTCCTATGTGTGCAAACTCTCATTAGATGAATTATTGGACCACAGCTTGATTAGTGGAGACAGTCCCTTGCCACCAGAACGGATCCCTTTCACATCTCTGCTGGGATCTGCGCACCCACTTGCAGGACTGTGCTGGGGACAGTGTTCACCAAGGTCGCATCATTCGAGGGAGAGAATCCCTTTACCCTGAACGTTTTGGTCATTGCTGGGATGACCAAGGTGCCCATCTTTGCACGTTTCTATTAATGCCTTTTCATTTGGCTCCTTTTTCGTTTTCTTTGTTATAATCCTCAGGAAGAGTCAAGACATAAACATCCCTTGCCAACAGGCAGCTATTGAGCCCAGACTGGCCATTTGTTAGCCACCGCAGTCTGTCGTCTCCCATGAAAGAGAAACTTGGAGTGCAAACGGTTGTGTGGGACTAGGCACACTCGGGGCAGCAGAGCAGCTTTGCCTTCAGCCCTGCAAACACTCCATAAGAGCCTTTCTCTGACAGGGAGCTGAATCTGTACGGTCCCACGTATACGAGATGGCCGTGGCAAGGTTCGTGCCAGCCTCATAGCTTTCCAGCCTGAACTGCTCCAGCAAAATCCCTTTGCACTGCCCACAGCTACTGACTGCACGAGGACACCCAACTTACATTAAACACACAAATATCCCAGCAAAACTCCTCTAACCTATGAGGCACAAAAGGTCTGGTTTGATTTGCATTTAGCAGCCTTCCCGACCTGAAGTATAACAAGCGCAGTATCATCTTACACCGGGGAGACATCACAAAACCCTTACCTGAAATAGAGGTATCTATTCTCCATCTGGTAGGAAAACAAGCTTAACATTTAAAACTGTCTGCAGGATGGGAGCAAATGAAGTCCTGAATGACTGCAGAAAGGAACAGAATGTAATAAAACTGAACAGGTAATCACTGATAGATTATCTGGAGACACAGGCTAATGCCAAACAAACCAGGAGAGAGAGCTTAAAAATTACTGATAACTGAAGCACTGCTCTAGTGCAGAGTGTGGTAACCGGCAATCTTGTTCTTGTCATCTCTGTATTTGCTTTTTTTGAAACTCTGCAGTTATTCAGATTAAAAACCGTCACTTGCATGAATCCAGCTAACGTTACTCACATCATTTTACACATATATGCTCTGCAAGTGCTTCTGTGACTTCGCACAAAAGTAAACCTTATTTTATATAAAGCGATCAGCTTGCCAAGTAAAATATGAGTTGTCCTACTTTTTTTTTTTCCCAGACAACTGAAACTTGAGCTAATGAATCAGAAAATGTAAAATGATCAGAAAACACCTGGAAAAAGAGGTTAAAATAGTTATTCTTGTTCAGCTGAAGAATCTATTGGTTATCTGTCCCAGATTTAATTAGCGAAAACCACAAAGATCGGCTAGCTCAGCACAAAATTTCTGACCTGAGCCAATTTCATATTTGACAGGATAAAATACTGCTACTTAGAAGAGCTAGCTGAACAACACCTACGAAGCGTGCATGCTGATGAGCTTTCAGAGGGGAAATGGCTTTACAAACCCAGCCCCATTTTGAGGAAACGCATTTGAGAGATTCAACAAGTGTGAGGAGTAATCAGGGCACAGCCTGGGTTCCTTTGGGCACCCAGGGCTGCCCCGGGGTACGATCCTGGCTGCTGTATCCTTTTGGGTGACTCTTAAACCGAAGGATCGCGGGCAATGCAGAGCAGCCAACGTAATCAAAGCCACTGTCATAGGTAATAACTTCAAGATTCCCAAACCGCTTATAAGTACATGGTACCCATATAAAAATTAATGACCCATTGACTGCAAACAGCAAAGCACAAGGCAAAAACAGATTTGTTGATGTATCTATTTGCCATTTGCTGCCTGTCCTCACACTAAAAGTGTTTCTGGTTATGGTTACTGTTAATTGCTTTTTATCTAACAGTGGAGCTAAGAGGTTTCAGCTGAGATGGGGTTTCACAGTGTTAGGCAATTACACAAACATCCAGATGCACAAAAATTCCCTGGTTTGTAATCTGGATGAGGCAGAACACAGCGAGTTATCCTGGGCCTAAAAAGAGGTTTCTGGTCTGGTAAAAAATATCTGACTGACCCAGGAATCATCAGGGAAGGTGAAAAAATGAATCACTGCCTCCTTGTGCTTCATCTGTTACAGCTCACAGATTAAAAATTCAGCCACAGTTGCCTGAATTTTAACTCATCAACAGGAACACACAGAAGCATCGTATTTTCAAACACACCACACCTTCTGAAGACATTCCTCCCAAGGAGGGCTTCCTTGTGTGGTGTCATTATCTCCGACAGATCTGCTTCGGAAATTTCCTCTCGGGGCTCCTGCAAGTTGACAAGTGAATTCTCTGCATCGGAAATATTTGTTCAGAGGCTGCCAGGCTAATCAGTCACTTCCCCGAGAAGGAGGCAGTCCGGGGGGATTCTGCTCTTCCCCCTCCTATTGCCCCTGCAAAAATGACATTATTGAGGGGACAATGACTACAGCCACATGCCTGAGCCACTTGTCTCTCTGTGACGCTGCTCGCTTCTCAGTGTCAGGGCTGAGAACAACACTGCTGGCTGGCCTTGGTCCTCACGGCCAAATCACAAACACGCCAAAGCAAGAGAGTAGCCTGGATTGGCCTGAGCAGGACTTCCAGCCCCTTGGGCACCCTCCTGCTCTGGGGCTTAGGAGGGATGAGACATCGCTGCTGGCTGCCGTCCACCGACACAGGGATAATTCTTTGAGATCTATCCAGGCAGAAGGGAAAACCAAACATCCCCCTGCCCCCCTCCAGCATGGGATTGTTTAACAAGCACCTTTGGTCTGATGGTAATCCTACAAGTGATTTATGGCATCTCCGTGTAGCGTCATGGGTGGACGAGGAGAGGATGGCTGGGTCTCAGGCAGCATCTAGACTGGTGGGTTACCAAAGGCCTCTGACAGCTCCTGATTTACTTAATGAAGAGCTGCTTCCTCCAGCTCTGACTGCTGCTTCATCACTCATCATTAACGAAGCACTTAGATGTCTTATCTCTGAACAGTGAGATTTCTTGTGTACACATAAATCAGCTTCTCTCAAGCAAGAAAGCTTAGTTTTCACCCAGCCAGCTCTTTCTGAAAGGGAAGGCTCTGCCACAAGAAGGAAAATACCTTCCTCTCTTCATTCTCAGACGTACTACACGACAGTCTTTTCCCTTTCAAATGTTATTCACTACTTTTCATTCCATGTTCACCAATTATTAAAACGATTTTGCTTAGACACAGACAAGCAAAGTACAGTGCAGTTTCTTCTTCTTGTTTTTTCATCTTCTGTGTTTTTGTCACACAAGTGAAGATTTGATTTGGTCTCTTTGAAAGATGACTAAGGACTCATTTGTTGTGATTATTCCACTTTTAAACTGGTGCTGCTCTGCGACACATCTGAAACCAGCTGAACCCAGTGGTGAACACATCAGGTTTTGAAAGGTGTCGCAGGAGAAAAAATGTTATTAGTTCATCCCACTAACAAAGGTATCATACTGGATTTTCAGCCTCACCGTTGCTGCTGTGTCTATGGTTTCTGAAGCCAAAAGATGAAGATTCATTAATTAACAAAAGAAGCTGGAAGATAATCTTGTGATTAAGTTATTGGAGTGGGACCTGGGAGAACTGGGTTGGTTTCTCAGTCCTGGACTGGTTGCTATGTGATCTTATTCAAATCACTGCATGGAGATAAACGCAAAACGTTGGTAGTGCCAGCTCCCCATAGGCTGCAGACACTGTGGGCAGGGGCTGCTGCACATTATATTTTTCATTATTACCGGCTGGAGTCCGTTCTGCTGGAAGACAAATGGAAATAACCCCCCAACTAATGGAAATAACCCCCCAACTCTAAATGTATTTCATGTTCTGGAACTGGCCTTTGCTCAAGCTTGCTATTTTTCCAGAATCTCCTGTGATTGACTAAATCACTCCTTTTAATGTTTTTCCCCCTTTCTTCTGTTTCCTAGTGAATGTCTTTACCTTCTGTCTGTTGCAAATGTGAACAGTTTTAATTAGGTGCTGTTGAAATGTCTTTTGCAGTTTGGCATCCTGTTTGGTTTCGCTCCTCTCGTTCTCTTTGCAGTTCTGTTCCTTCCCACATTGCTTATGTTTTCTTGTTTGTGGAAGCTCTTCTTTATATGCATAATTTAATCATGCTGCACTTCAATTTCGTCTCTAATAAGCATAAATAGGGAAAAGGGCAGCTGAAGCCCATCTCTCCAGATGCTCCTTAAATAGTCCTCTTTTCCTCTAGCGTGTCCCTCAGATGTTACAGGTTTCCAGCTGAACTCAAGGACAACACACTCAGCTCAGCTCAATGGATTTGCTGTGTTTTCAATTATATTCCTAAATGACTTCATTTCTTCTACAACTTTAGAGATCATACTGAGCCTACACCTTCAACCGAGGTCCAGAACAGCAGGGAACCGCTCAAGAAACTCAACAAAGGACCAAAACCCCAGGGGTGGTGCTATTAAAACCAGCTTCTCATCCCCTCCTTTTTCTGCTCTAGGGTTGAACTACTGGATTTAATTTTTGCTCAAGTTATCCTTATTGTGGCAGCAGCAAAATCTACATGGTCTTCTTTCCCCATGGAGATTCGCTATCGGTGTCTTGCCACTCCATCCTCAGTGCTCCAGTCTGTGAGCACTGGATATCGCAAGTCATTTTTCTGTATTAACCAGATCACTGTTGATCTAGTTACATCCAGCTTATCTGGGGAAGTCAGTAATTTCAATTAAGCTGTGTTATGCATTTACTTCTAGTTTTATAAGAGAAGACAGACTTCCCCTTTTATTCTTCCTGATTTCCCACAGCAACACTACAAAAATCATAAAAAATAGGGCTGAAGTGAACTGCAGAGGTCTGGCAGTTCACCTCTCTAACACAAAGGCACGGTCATTTACACCAAAATCCGCTTCAGAAAGAGAAGTTCAACAGGCTCCACACACAAACTTTTCAGATGCAGCCTCTGTAATCTCTCCCATGATCTGCTCTAGCATCTACCCTATACCTATCGTAACCATGTTTTCTTTCCCTCCTCTGTCGTGTTCAAACTGCATTTGCTTTGCTATTGTTTAAGCCTCCTGCTTCTTCTCCCACCCACCCCATGTATGGCGAGCGTGATTTTTACAAGCGTGCAGCCTGTTATCAGATCTCCCCACTTATTCCCTCCCTCGACTGCTGACCTGGGCCAGTCCCTGTGGAGAAGGAGCAGAGGGCAGGCAATGCACCCTCTGAGCAGCCTAGGTTTGGGCTGAAGTCAACCCCATAAAAAAAAACGTATTTGAGAAGCAAGGACTAGCAAGATGAATTTTATGAGAAGTAGATAAATTAATAGCGACACTTCTTTAAAATTCATTTTTCTGAGGTTTGACATAAGCCAGTCAGGCGATCGCGTCCTATCATGTTATCAGGGACAACTGCCTTGCTGCAATGAAATTATTTAGCCATGCGTGGAAGAAGAAAGGATTAGACAGAAGAAGACTCGGTGTGTGATGAATGAGATTTACAGGTAAACCCGCACGCTGCACAGTCGCTGCCCTGCCTCCATCCATGGGAGGGTGATGATACGGAGCTGATCTCTGGGGCACTTTGTCCTGGTGCTGATTCTAGTCAAAAGGTGAACGACATTGCCAGGATCTCCTTTGTGCTTTGGGGTATCAACAAAATGCTTTGAACGTGCTGTAGGGTGGGATGCTTGCCTTTATCCTGACTTTGGGAAGAACACGGGCTTGTCCCTTTTTCCACACTTTCTTTGTGGGAGCACACCAGTGTGACTGTCCACAGCTAACTTGGTGCAGCAATTCCATCTCTGCAGTTAGGACTTCTGTTTTAATGCTTTCCAGCACAGGTGAAGAAACTATTTTTTTACTCTTGTGTCATCAGATAAGGACAGAAGAAAATCAGTATCCTGTAGCTTTTCCCCCAGTGAATAGCACTTCATTCACCAAGTGCTCCTAGCTCGATCCCGAGGGGACACCTGTTGAATTTTATTTTCTTCTGCCCTTAACCACTTACTGGAAAAACAACAGCCATGCACAGAGGTCTGTTCTGGGTTCACGGCAAAAAACCAAACTATTAACCAGTGACCTGTCAGCTACAGCAGATTAAATCTGTGCCCTAAAAATCAATTCCTTCAGCTGCATTTTTCAGGCTTCCTTTGGACACTTCAGAGGATTCAAAGCCTTGATCTGATTTGTGTCTTGAGTCCTTTTTCCCAACCGCTGCACATGTCCTTTTCAATTCTAGCTCCAGCCAGAGGCAAGAGGGGCCAAACCATCAGAAAAGGCTCTGGGGATGGGATGGCTCAGAAAGGAGCAAAGGGCTTTTCAAGAAACCCTTCTCAGCACAGCTTCCTGCTCAAGTTTTCAAACCCAGCATTGAAGTCACCTCCAAAATTATCCAGCACGCCGTTTACCTAGCACGGGCTCTGACACATTATAGGTTTGTTCCTGCTTAATTGAAGTAGGAGAAGCTTTGAGTAAGTTGGCTCTGACAGGCACCGTGACATTTTCTTTCTGCAAGGGGAAACCTCAAAGACGCTCATGACTGATAAGGTCTGACTGTTTCCACCGTTCACGTTTACAAAGGAAATAAGTAAAAATATCTACAGGTACTGGAGAAGAAAAGGAAACCTTTTTACTCTGTGGAGTGGAAACCCTAGCTTCAAAATTAAGGCAGCTAAAATCACTAGTTGCTTTTCAAAATGCTGGCCAAACAGCTGCTGTTTGACGTTTGTGTATGCAAAGTTACCGTACAAAAAAAGGAAAGAGGAGAGACATGTTTGGAAGCACAGCGGTAGCTGCACGCAGGAGAAAACACACGGCTCCTTCCAGCCGGGATTGTGTCATTTAGCGTGCCTCTGGATGGCGGAGCTGAAGGCATCGCATCCGACGTGCTCGCTGGCTATCGAAAAAACGCTCGGGGTAAAGCAGGTCGGTGGTGTTAATGCTAACAGTGGGATCACCCTGGCTGCATTGCTGGACTGCACCAGCTTTTGGTCACCTCATGCGCCTCCCACCAGTGCAGGAAAGCTCAAGAGAGGATGCTGTAAAATATGGATGGTTTTTTCCGATCCTGGGTCGAAACCAAGACTCCTCCAGCCCTCATGGTGGGTCTGTTCAGCATCACCGTGTCTGCAGGACCAAGTTCACTTGTGACAGTGGAGATGCAAAGGGCGAGATCCAGGCTGATAGAAGGCCTGAAATGTTGCGCCATAAGAAAATCAGCAGCCAGGGCAGAGAGGAGGAGGATGCCAGCAGTTTTAATATAACAGTCAGGGAATCCTTACAGATGACGATGACATGGTTAGATAAATTCAGGGTGGTACTGCAGATTAAGTGCATGCCACTAAGCTAATGAAAGCACAGCCTGCATTTCAAGAGGGCCTGACTGCAGTGTCAGCAATCGGCTCATTTTTGCTGGTCAAGATAATGGTAACGGTGGAGCAGCAACAGCAGCGAGCAAAGAATACTCTGAGAAATGGTGACAGATGATTTCAGGAGACCCTTAAAATAATGCTAAGATACTAGAGCAGGAAAGAAGTGTAGACTAAGCTATAAAAGCTGACCTGTTGGATGAAGTCCCTTTGCCATCATAGCAGAAACTCCCCAGTCACCAAGTTGTTCAGCTACAACGAAAGAAGCTTGATAGCAGCTTAATTAGAGTGAAAGATGGGGGAAATAAATAAAAGATGAAACCCTTTAAATGAATGGACAGCAAACTGCAGCAAGCGGGGCGTCTGAACCTATACCGGAGAGAAAACAGATACTGCTGATCTGCCAGTGGAAGAAAAGCAGGGGGGAAAAGAGTGCCAGGTGCTCCAGACAGACCATGAGCTGCACCAGTACCTGGAGTCAGGCTTCTCCTGCTGCTTGCTCCTGGGAGATCAGGTCTATCCCTCCAGGAATGGGAGGCTCATCCTGGCCGTGGCAATGGGGTGAGGCTGTGCAGCTCTCCCCTCCATTCAAAGTTATCCCCCAGCTGACAGTGATAAACCAGAGACCGCAAACTCCTTAGCTTATTCGCCTTCATCAATTTTTTAATAGATATTGGTTTTTACTGTAAGAGACATCACTTCTTGTTAATTTGAGTGCTGGAATGGCACTGGCAGGCAGAATACCTTGGCTCCAAACAAACCCTGAGGGGAAGAGGGAAATAAATTCCTAAGAACAATTGGAAAGAATCTAATTCAATAATAGATTTTGTTTGGTATCATTCTGGCACCAGCAGTCATCTTCCTGTTATTTTTAGGTTCTGATGACACCAACAGGTTTTGGTTTTTTTTCTTTATGGGTTTTTATTATTGCTGTTATGCAAAAAAATCCCAAGGAGAAAATTTCCATAGTTTAATCACATTGAATGAAAATGCGATTATTTCTATAATTTAAGACTTTGTACCTCTAGATCCTCAGCAAAATATGCAGAGTTTTGCCTGAGTCCAGAGAGGATGACAAGGACTTTTGGCTGGCTTTTGGGGAAGGATAGAGGGATGGGATGAAGACAGAGAGCAAACGCATGTTTACCTAGCGAGAGACTAACAGGGTTTTAGATGAAGCATATTACACAGCCCAAGAGGCAGAATTTGTGTTTATAAATACAAAACAAACATCAAAATCATCTCATTTCATGTGACAGCCTCTTTCTTTGCGTTTGTTTTTTTTCCAAGGGATTAGTCACAGAAGTATTTATTTGGGGATATTATCTGCAGTAGCTCTATAAACCAGGCACCAAATATTACGAATGCCTGGTCCAGTATTGTTAGTGCTTTCCGCTAGGTTGTGAAATTCTTGATCTGTAAAAAATGTGTGTTTTAAAGAGCTTTTCCCCGTGATTTCCTTTTCTTTGTACATCACGAAGACTTATTTTTTTGTGCACTAAGTGGCTTGATAGCAGGGTGGGGATTGCAAATGCAGACTAAGTCAGGAGGGGCTCTCAAGGAGAGCGAGGGCGAAAGGCAGCGTATCAGCATCAGCTGTGCGGCCCCGCACTCGGGGTGCTGTGATGAGGAAGAGGAGCGTCTGCTGAACCCCAAACCCCTTACCTTTATTGACTCTGACTTCAGGAGCTGTCGCAGATGGACACATTCGATTGACCACGATGGGGCCGTGCGGTTCCTGAACCGTATTGCCTGACACAGACGCCTGTTCACCGAGGTGCAAAGGGATGCTCACCTAGCTGTAAGCACACCCGCAGCACAGCTCAGGGTCACATCCAGCTGAGATATCTCCATCCTCTTTTAATTTACTCCAGATTTCTTATTCTTCAGTGGAAAAGCCTCTTCTCGTGTTTCGTTACTGTGGAGGAGCAAGCAGGGTGGGGTTTCACTGAACATCCCCATCTCTTCCCAGGACTGCTTGGCCAAGGGAAAAGCAAGAGGGAAGCAAAGACCATCAGATGATTCTCTTGGGAGCTGCGTGTCCTTGTTCAATAGTGACAACTTCCAGACCAAGAAAGGACATTATTGTTCCAGGGCTGGCCAAAATGAGAGTTAACCAAACCCTTACAAATGAGGGAATTTGTACTTAGGGACAGCAAGATCCGTATCCACTCGCTGCCAGGCTTGAGGCCTTTTCTGTTCTGGCTTGAGTACTTGGGATGAAGAGACATTGGTTATAAAACTGCTTGGCTATAAGGAATAAGATGCAAACTATAAATTCATGTTTTCAAGAGTTTGTTCAGCTTAGATGTCACTTCTGGGCTCTGAGTTATACAAGATCCCGTATTTTTCAAGGGTTAATAACTGGTGAATTCTTTCTGGTTTGGGTTTTTTTCCTTTTCTTTCTTTTTTTTTTTCTTTTTTTTTTTTTATTTTTACAATTACAAAAGGTATTTGCAAAACATTGTTTTTTACCAGATAGCTTCTGGCTGCTTTCAAGCTGAAATTTGGCAGTCAGCATGCATTTCTTATTCAATAACAGACACAGATTCTGCACTTTAAAACTTGTGGTGGGTACAGACCCAAGAGATTTTTTTTCTTTTCTTTCAAATCTGCATTAAAAATCACTCATGACTTTTTTTTTGTTTTTGAAGCAAAAGCTACAACACAAAACCCTAGGATGTGTATTAACAACAGCCAACTAGCCACATATTACCTGGGCGGCTCCTGTAGAAAGGGGTTTTATCAACAATGAAATCCTGGAAGCTGATGAATTTTACAGTGGGACGATTTAATATTGGGGAACCAGATTGCCTCGGATGCAAGCCAGAAGTGCGGATGTGTGGCTTTTTGTATCTCCTGGGCACGTGTCCAAAGCCAGCCCCCATCAGCCCTGCCTGGTGGTCTTACTGCTTACCAGTCGGTCGGGGTTTGATGATGGGTGCCCATGGGACGAAGGATTTGGGAGAAGGACTTTCATTAACATTGCTGGAGGGGAACCCCTTGGCTGATCCTGCTCCCTCCGGGCTTTTGCATTCATCACCTATTTCCCTGGAGGGAGGCACATCAGAGAAGAGGGAAATGTGCACATCTAATTTTAACTTTGAAGTGGGGAAAATGGTGGTGGGTTTTTTCCTGGAGCTTCTTCTTATTCCCCCGCCCCAAATATCTTTTTAAAACCTAGTTGGTTTGAATATGTACATGCTTCTTAGCATTTGCTCGGCTCGGACCAGTGCCTTTGGGTAGCTTTTTGAAAAACATGAGAAATTAACATTTGAAAAGGTATTCCCACACACTCTTTGAGCAGGAAATGTGGCTTCCTTCTCCACCCACTTTATCACTAAGCAGCTTGGAGATAAATAATGGAGACTTTCATGGCCATTGTGGTTAAAAGCCATCACCCGCGCTGGGATAATCTCTCGAGCGTGTCTTTGCTGAGCAGGGAAATTGCATGGGGAGCTGCACCTAGATGTCCATGTATTGTCCCTCAGCCATTGCGGACAGTCTCCCACAGACCTCTGCTCAAAAGAGGGTGAAATGAGAGATGGAGTAAATCAAGAAAGCCACCTCCAGAAACACTCACCTTCCAGCCAGTCTGGCCCTGCCAGGTTTCTGTTGCTGGACACGGCAACAGCCATTGGCACTCAGTGAGGCTGGAGAAGATGCTCTGTTGTCGCCTGTCCTTCTTATATACGACCTTGGGTCCAGACACACAGCCAAGTTATGGGCAGCTTAAGGCTACCTCCTGGCATCTGCACGGGCAGGTTGAGCCTGCCCTGGGCAGGGCAGCTTGCTTTAAATCCCTACCCCTTAGGGTATCATGACATGAACATGCCGGGCTTGGGTCTAGGACCTGAGTTAGTATCCTTCCTCGGGCTGTGTGTCTTGTGCTGACAGACCAGCTTGCTTTGGGGTAGCATGGGGAAGGGACTACAGGGCCTTGCAGGAGGGATATGCCTTGAAACACCAAGTTCAGGAAAAGGTCATTAGAAAGCTCTGTGGATAAAAAACTAACAAATGTTTTTAGGTGACCTACTGCACCAAACATGGAGACAAAATGTAGGCTGTTGGAGAGCAATATCTGGGAGCCAAAGCTCTCCTGAAGGGCACACTTCAATGCAGCTGTAACCAGGTAACTGCGAGCAGCACCTTCACAGAAAAAGGAGAGAAAAAACAGACCCAGTTTGCCATCCAGGCCTCAGTGTTTTCCTGCCCATTTTTGCATGTGCACCAATCTGCCAAGCCAGATGTACAAATGCGTGGTGTGGGCAAACAGGCACTTGTATGGGCAAACACTGCCTCGACGCACGCGTTCTTGTGGGCATGAAATCAGGCGGTGCACAGAGGCGGCGAGGAGAAGCGGGGCTGGGTGAAGGCTGGCCCCTCTGCCTGGGCATGAAAACCCTTCCCTTACTCCCCAACACCAAGAGGCTGCGATAACTAAGCTCAACAAGGCTCAAAGGTGGACGATGCTGCAGGACCTCCTTTTGACCAGTTTCCCCAGCAGGCTGAACCATCCCACCTTGCCAGCATTGCCATGGGGCTTGACAGGCTCCCATGCCTACCACGAAAGCCGTGCTTGACTGAATCACATCCAAGGTGATGTGGTCAGCCTGGAGGTGAAATGAATCACATTAAGGCGCTTACCTCATCTCATATATGAATTCCTGTCTTCCCCAGGCTAAGAAAGGACACCCAAGGAAGCAGGAAAGTGCTATACCACCCTAGTATCACATGCAACACTGTTTATCTTCTATTATCTATGAATAACCTTGTATAAGCCATTAAAAACAGGTGTGAAGTAATGCATTTGCTATGCTTTCACAAGTTAATTGGGAGCATTACAACAAATGACTAGGTAATTAACCAGTGTTTCAACCCCAGTAATCACGTATTGGAATTCTAGCAGAACCACAAAGACCCTGTAATATTGGCTCCTTTTGGAAAGAAGCACCATTAGCATTACAGTCTGAATCCCTGTTCTTAAAGCAAATATAATTCTCCCAGAAACAGCAGTGGGAAGGGAGTGTTTTCCGTGCTCAGGGCCCTTGGAGTGACCTGGAGCTGGTGATCTCCAAACATCAGCCCTGACGGCTCCCGCGGAGCAGCCCCTGGGCTGTGCCTCTCGGCAGAGCGGGTAAGGGATCGGGCGAGATGGATTTCATCTGGAGCAAGCTCTACCTGCAAGGTGGCCACACATGGCTGGTTTGGGCTGAAGACAAAGAATTACTTAAAGAAAAGCAGGGGAGGGGGAGAGAGACCTCTTACAGCATGTCCTTCCATCCTCCGTGGGCCAGGGAGCCTCTGGCCAATGTGATGGGCAGCAGGACCAGCTCTCAGAGTGAAGAGGACACCAGCTCCTGGTCAGGGCGGAAGACCCTCCTTCCAGACCCAGAGGGCCAGATGCCACCATGGACTCATCTTTATGTCAAAGGCCAATTACATCTGATTCAGGGACCAGTTCACTCTGGGTGGAAAACAGAAACAGCTTAGAGTGTCCTAAAAAAACCCCAGGATCTGAGTATTAGTTTACTGCAGGTTGCTTTGGATTTAGTAGCCCCCGCAGCCAGCGCAGCCCCTGGAAAGGCCCGGGGTTGCTGAATATCGAGGGCGACTCGCAGCAGAAGGAGCTGACAAACACAGCTCCCTCCTGCAGCTCTGAGCGTGCTTTGGTGCGCTGCTCTGTCTGATGCAGAGGAAGCCAATCTGGCACTGAATTCCTCCTTTAAAACATCCTTCTCCCGCCCCAAAATAAACAAACAAGTTAGAAAGCTCACGAAAGGCTGCGGGCAGGAAGCTCTGCGAGATGACGGAGCTCCAGCGTCCCACGAAGGCGGGGGCTTGTGCATCCTTCTGTCTCGTGGTGGTTTCCGGACCCTTTGCATCACACCCCGCAGCTCCCCGCTCCCCCCGCAGCGGGCGCGGAGGTGGCTCACAGGGACCCCGTAGCAATGTCACGGTGGGTGCTGTCAGGACGCCGAGGCAGTACTAGCACTGGGTGACCTTCAAGAGACCCAGGGTGCTGTAGGGCTGGTAGCTCACTGGGGAAACATGAAGTCTGCGTTATTAACTCTGGGCAAGAATGGTTTACGCCCCATTCAACACCACAGTGCTCCCCTCCATCCAACTGGGGCAGGAGGAAGGGCTGTGTAAGCCCGGCGTCGAGTCGTCCCCAAAATTGAGGGAGCCAAGAAGGGGTCTGGTTGATCTCAGCCTCCGTCTCCCATCAGCGAGGGCAGGACCAAGGGATGCTAAGGCTGCTCCCGTCTGTGCCAAGGGCCAAGGCAGCTGAAACATCTCTCCCTGCCTAAACCTCATCTGCCCTTTATAGGTCTCTGCCCCCCTCCTTCCTCGAGAGCAACGAAGCAAAATGAAAAACAGAGGCTTTATTACAAACCTGTTTCCATAGAGATTTGCTTAGAAAAATACACGAGACGAAGATGGAGGTTAGCGAGGAAAACACAAGGGCTTGTCCTTGTGCATCACAGGAGATGTCCCACCCGCCTGCGGCGTTCAGCAGCCCCCACTCTCCTGGATGGGGCTGAGTGCGGGTGCGTGACAAGACCCCCAGCCCGTCCCCACCGGACACAGGAGCTGGTGTCCTCTGCCACAGCAGATCTTCTGGCAGTTCCCGTGGGGATGTCCCCAGCCCACCCCCTCCAGAGCTCAGAGGTAAATGAGAGGAGCCTGGCTGTAAAACAGCAAGAGGATGAAAGGCAGAAACGACATCTTCTTAAGGAAGAGGATGAAAGTAGAAGGCAGAAAGCTGCCATCCGCGAGGGCCGCGGGCAGCGCACAGCAGCTGCTGGGAGAAACCTTCCTGCATCCTTATGGATGCTGAGCGATGCTCAGCCTGTGATTCACCATCCGCGTTTGCTGTTCTGCACGGGACAGGACAACGCAGCCCCGGCGTCGGTGGCTGCCTCTGCCCGGCTCTCCCTTTGCCGGTGTCTGCTGATGAGAGCCTTGCCCGTCTCCTCTGACGTGCTTGAGACAAGCCAGGCCAAATTCACCCCTGGTACAACTCCGCTGACACCACCAGCGTTATCAACACAGTGAGAGCTGCCGCTCCTGTTTAACGAGGGAGATTAGAGAAGTTTCTTTGACCCCGCAGAATCCAGGATTTTCTTGTTCTCCTGTTTCTTGTGATGCCTCGGGAAAAGATAAAAGCATAGATGCAATTAGATTCTCTCCTATTCACCTTTAATCAGCTCTCTGAGGAAACGGGCTCTGTAGAAAATTGTTGCAAACACTTGATTATTTCCACAGTTTTCGAGAGTAAGGAAAGGGTTGCAAGACAGACGGGCAGGGCGGAGGAAAAGTGGGAAGGGGCAGGCTTGCAGGATCCTACACCAGTGCTCACCACCAGTAGGTGATAGTGTCTCCAACTGGTAAGCAGTAGCTATTCCCCTCACCGGGGAGAGGGGAGGAGATATGCTGGTCCCACACGTTTGGTAAAGTATATAAGGGGTGTGCAAGCAAGGAATTAAATAGATGAGAGTTTTTAGTGGTATGTTGTCTCAAGGAAAGGCAAACAAAACCCGAGAGCATTGCCAGGGCAATGGCAGTGGGGTCGGGCTCGGGGACACCGGCACCTGGCTAGCGAGGCTGGGCTGCCTGGGCCAAGGGAGAGGTGTGCTCGTACCGGGACGGGGTCACAACCTGCCCACTGCCTTCACCTGCACGCCTGCTCCTCTGAAAGCGGGGATCCTTCCCCTGCACGTAGGCGGAATTTTGGGAGCCCATGGGATGACTTCAGGCCTCGAGGAGTGCCTGCTTCTCTGAGGGGAACCAAAGGGGTTTTATTCCCATGCTCAGCTGCGTGGAGAGGTCTCACACATGCACTGGGCTGATCCGTGAACGAAGGTGTAACATTGCCTCCCAACAGTCCATCCCCGGAGAGAAGTGGACGTTTTTACAGAACGGGGATATATGAATGGCAATCAAATTCCTCAGCTAAACAAACCCACAGATTCACAAGACGACAATTACAGCAGCCTTGAGAGGGACACAGGCTTGGCCGCACGGGGAGGGAGACCATTTTGGGGGCAAACGAACGTTCTCCTTGAAGAACAGCAATGACTCAGCTCCACCAGCCGGGAAAAACAACCAGACGGAGCCGGGCATTTTCTCAGCACAGGAAAGCCTCGCCGGGGAGGGGGCAGGCGGTGGCCGCCACTCGTCTCCAGCCTCTGCGAGGCACACAAAAAAGAGAAGCCAAGTGTCCTGCTGTGCCTTCCAGCGGTGGGTCAGCCTTCACCGTCACAGCACCAACGCTCTCCCGGCCACCCTGGAGCCCTCGATGTCACTTTGATCCCGCCATTCCTGGCGGATAGAGCGGCAGCCGGGGTAAGCCCAACTGCTGTTAGTGCTACCCTCCGACAGGCGTGTTCGCAGGCACACACCGCCCACGGAGGGGGAGAACAGTGGTGTATCAGCTTTTCCCAACAAGGCTGGGAAATTAAAATGCAAACAAGATTATTCGGTATTATCTTAGCTGGGCACATTGAGAAATCATCTGGCTTTTGCATTCCTGCAAAACAGCATATGCTCTCCACTGGCAGGGCCTCACAGCTGCCTCTGCATAGCCTCTGTTTAAAAAGAAATTCATCCACCCTTGGCTCGGTCTGCAAGATCGGCGCCTGCAACGGATACCTGCAGAGTGATAGAGCATCGCGGCAGACAGGGCGAGGACAAGCCGCTCTGCACATCCCCGCAGGCTTATGATGCCCACAGAAGACAACAGTGGCATCACGGGGAGCAGACCAGAAACCTGAGCCACTTGGTCCTCCCGACAGGAGCTGGTACTCCCGGGGGACGAGAGCCGTGAGTCTGGGTCACCCATCCGTGACAGCCCTAGCACTTAGCAGACACATGGGGACAGCTGGAAGTGCAGTTGAGCAAAGGGAAGAAGCAGGTTTCATTTAAAAAACACGGACATTGTGTTCACTTGAACGGTTCGGTTGGTAGGACCCACACCTGGATGAGCAGGTCGCCAGGCACACGCCGTGACTGCTGCTGTGATTCAGCCCGGAGAGCTCCTCTTCCTGACTCAGCGCTGAAAGATCACCGCTGAAGAGCCATCGGGGTCCCTGCGGGAGAGGCTGTTATGAGACACTCGTGGCCGTGGCTGCTGCTGGAGAGCTTAGAAAATGCCAGAATCCGCTTTTACGGGGGATCCTTGCCCTGCTGCTCCACAAAGCCCCCGCTGGGTGAGCTCACAGGGCTGCTGCGGCTTCATGGAGCACCTTGACTCATCTTTTTCAGCCGCAGCTGCAGAGCCATGCAGCCTCTTTTGTTGACTAGGGAAGCCACACAAACTTCCATGTGACAGAAAAGCCAAAAAGGGCTTTTCTGACTGGGACACACTGTGTGCATCTCCTGAGATGCAGACCCCACATTAGACCAAGTCACAGAGCACGGGCTGATTGCTGGCTGCACTTTAATTAGCTGTGGAAAGATTTTTAGACTTCATCAAAATATCTGCAGCCATCCTCGCCCTGGGGAGCATCACACCAGCCAACACGAGGCACGGGCAGCCAACCAGGCATGGAAACAACCAGTCTGCAGGGAGCCAGCCCCGTGCCAGGCGAGCTCAATCTGCAATGGGCAGGCAAGGCAAGCGACCGCTGCCTGTACGGCGAGCGAGCAAGCTGCCCGCAAGCATCTGCTCTCACCAAAGGCACGCTCTGCTCTCTCCACCGCCGAGACCTAACTTGTGCTTGGAGCCAGAGCCGGGATGCTCAGGACTCGATAACCACCTCTGGTAAAGTCTCCTTCTTCCACCGATGAAGCTATTCGTGCCTCCATAAAATAGGATTTGCTTCTCCCACCCTGTTTCAGGGAGCAAAGGCTGTCTCCTCCTGGGCGTCCAGATGGCACCACCCCCGGGAGCCCCATCTCCGCTGAGAGGCAGGCTGTCACTGCGGCACACGGCAGCAGCGAGCCCGGGGCTTCTTGACAGCATCGGAGGAGCACTGAGAGCACTTTTGGTGCAAATGTGACAGCACCTTGCAGACATCTGCCACCATGACCACGCGAGCCTTACGCATGAGCGTCGCAGCTCAATGAAGGAGAGTGAAAGAGCAGCTGTTCGGTGGCAGCTCCCTCCTTTTATTTTCTCTAGGAGCAGTTCATCCTCACACTTCTGGGGACTGTGTTTCTTAGGACAGGGTCTGCATGGGTCACCTCCAGCCCTGCTGCTCTCTCCCCTCCGTGTTTGCTTTTGCCCTCCTTTCCTTTCTCCACCCGTCACCCATTTGATTGCACAGTGACATTTCATCCTGCGTCGCAGCCTATTCAACCAGCGGCACTGAAAAAGCCAAGCCAGGCTGAGATTTGGATTAATAGACCAAAACCCACTAAAAAAAAAACCCCCCAATCCCACCAGCTGGTCCACTCCCCAGTTCCCAAGCCACTGCTTGCAGCCAGCACTGCTGTGTTAACACCAGGAGAGCTATCGGGTCTGCCAACTGCCCAGATTGCCCCAGCAGGTCAGCGATCTAGAAACTCATGGCCATTTAGTGCATCCACTGCTGAGTACACCACAGGACCCAGGTTTCTGCCAGAGCCCTAGAAATGCAAATTAAAACATGGCTGTTGAAGGGAGATTTTGCTATTCCCAGGCTCTAAACGGAGCCGCATTTCACATCTGTCCCCGCATGCCACAGCGTCAGGCACAAAGCACAGGGACAGGCATGAGACAAAATTCCAGCTGCATCTTGAAATAAATCTATCTGCAGTTTTACCACTCGCCTCTCAGCTGTCCCCTTGGTCCTGCTGTCGTCTGTCTCACTTCTCCGACTGCCAGGACCGAGGTGGGGTGGTGGACGCTGCCAGGGGACAACCCTGTTCAGAGTAAATCCTTTCTCTGGGGGTGTAGGGGGGGCTGCTGGAGCAAATGGTGAGGAACAAGGGAGCTGAGCAGGAGGAGGATGCCAAGGAGGGTCCCCCTTGGTGACCTTGGCAAAAAGAAGCCCTCCCTCCTCCCCGCAGCACGTCCTGGCAGGGGCCCATGGCATCAACACCGGGGTGGGGAGGTTGGTGGCTTGGCCACCAGCATTGCTACGTGGCCTCTCGGCTTTATGGCATCAAGACAAGGCTCCCTGCTGTAGGACCAGGCAACACCGGGCCCATCCAGTCCAGGTACCTCACGGGAACATCACTGCCATCCTCTGTGCCTGCTTCTGCATGACGAGGATGCCAACACACCATGACTTGGCTTCCTCTTCTGCAGGAGCCAGCCTGCGGGCGATGGAGCTCGCTCCTGCGTTTCTGCTGTGCACACAGGAGCCCTGGCTTTGCTTTGGGCTTCTGGAGGTTCTTACGACCTACAGAGAAACACGAATTTATGGAAAAATACAAACACTAAATAAGCTCCCTCTGCCCAAGCCCCTGCTTTATATTCAAGCTATCATGACAGGCGTTTGTCAGGAACGGAGGATACAGCGTTCTCCGTCTGCAACATGTCTCCTTATGGCAGCGCTGGCAAAATCAACAACTTGTTCTACTCACGGCTGTGAAATTCAGCCTGGGAGGTCTGTCTAGCCCTCCCGACGTCCAATTTCCCAGCTAAAATAAGTTTTTGTTGCTGGGAGAAGAGCCAGACTCCCTCCCTGCTGGAGCTTCTCCCCTGTCCCAGCCTGTTTGCGGGACAGCGTCCTCCCGGCTCCCCTTCGCCGGCAGCGCTGCGCAGGGGTGGCGGAGTCGTCCCCCCGCACCGTGAGCCAAGGGAAGGGGTGGAATATGGAGGAAAGCTTATTTTCTGGCCTGATTTCAGCCAGGAGGCAATTGCAGAACATATCCGCTTCCTTCCCCGACTGAAACCTGACCTGTTCTCACGGCCTGTAATAACATCTCCGAGTTAATTCACTGGAGCTGTAGTCATTTGTGTCCAAAAATATGGCTTAACCTCTTTCCCTTGATGCAGAGGCTGGTCCAAGGGGCAGGTGAGAGCCCCGGTGGCAATGGGGACAGCAGCTCAGCCCCGACTGAAAGCCTCCTGATCCCCCACCAGATAACCCTTGCAAGCAGAGCAAAAAGGGATTTCTACAAGGGGAAACTTTAAGAAACATGATTAAAGCATTCAGGCAGCAAGCACCAGCTCCTGCCAAGACCAGAGGAGCAATGCCCGACCCACTAGGAACTGCTGTTCTCAGTCCTATGATCTTGTGCCTCAGTTTCCCCACCTGTGAGCAGGACTGGACTCCTGGCCAAAGGACAGACCCCCCTCTGCAGTGACCAGCTGCAACTCCCCCAGGGTGAAGGGCAGGGAGAGCCCCTCAGCCTCATCACCGCTATTTAAGAGGTGGCTCATGGGCCACACCTGGGGACTGCAGCATCTCCTGCACAGCTGGGAACAGGGATCTGAGCTTGGAGCTGGCACCAAACCCTCTGCAGAGCATCTCACGGGAGGCCCGGGGCCACGCTCGGTGCCGGCAGCTCCGTCTCCGAACCGCACGAGCCTCGCGGTGGCACGTGTGCCTTGGCGGAAGGTGTGTGCATGCAGCAAGCGCAAACAGGGTCTGGGCACAGCAAATCCCAGCAGGGGCTGCAGATTTTGTTTGCAAAATCTCCTTCTGCTACAGTCTCCTACAGTCCGCTTGCTTTGGCTGAATATTTCGAGGGGGTCCCTCTAGCATGGGGGTGCGGTGGAGGCAGAGATTCAGAGGGCAGCAGCAGCTTTACAGCCAGAGGTGATGAGTAATCATTGAACAAACCTGTGCTGGTATTAAATTGATGTGCAGCACCCAGAGTTGGTGGCTAACCCCGGCTTTGGGCCAGCCGTCTCTCTCACCCCTTTTCCTTGGGCAGACGTGCTCAGGGAGCACACGTGAAGGAGAAGGAGGTCTAGCGAAAGCTGCCCGCTGTGGCTGAGATGACTTCCCAGCCATTAGCTGCTGCTACCGGAGCATATCTCTCAAGCTCTTCCTAGGGCAAGGATCGCTAAATACTGGAGCAAAGAGAGCGATGCAGGAGAGGGGAAAATTAGCAAAGGCAGTTAGGCAGGTTAGCGTCTTTTTGTGGGGGGCTGCATCTGGGACAGGGTGGGAGCAGGCAAAGAAGCTGCAAAAGCCTTTCCCCTGCGAGCTGCTGGGCTCTCCAGCGCCCAGGGAGGCTTTCCTGCCGGGATGCTCCTGGGGCGCGATGCGGAGGAAGGGCAGCCTTGCTCAGAAACGTCCCGTCGGGTATGTTTGAACACCCACCAGCCTCTCACAGACAGCGGGAAGAAGCCAATTGTGTCAAGCATCAAATTGCTGTTGCTAGCACAGGCTGAAAACCCGCTCGAGGAGTTAATGCGGGGAAAAAAGAGGCTAAGACAAGAAGAGAGTGGCAGTACATATGACTGATAATCCCATCTGCCCCTTTCACTATCAGCCGTGGGTCTTCATCCCCACCGGCACTGCTGAGATCTCGCAGGCGCGGAAGAGCAAGCTGGTTCTCCGCAGCACCGGTCCGCTTGGCGCAGGGTGGGAAGATGTCCCTCTTCCCAAACCAGCACCAAGCAAAGCAGGGATTTGCCAACACTCGTCACGGAAATGTCCCCAAGCAGAAGGTGGGCATGGGTGGCTTTCTCAGTCAGCCCAGCCTGGCTTGCACCCTCCGTTGCTCTCCTTCCCTGCTACCTGCTGGGGCATCTTCCACCCCAAGTGATCGCTGAGACCTGGGGGCAAGGACCTTTGTCCTTGCAACGGGGTGGTCCATCCACCATGGGACACGCACGGCTGGAGACACTGGGCATTTGGGGACACGGGGGCCACAGGACCAGTGTGGATAGCCTGGACTGTGGGTAGCAGACTGTGACCCAAAGCTGTGTCCTTAAGAGGATGCAAGGATTGACGGCCTGTCCCGTTGCCCCCCCATCGCACCCCCTCTGCTCTCACTTCTGCTGCAGAAAGCAGCTGTAGCTATTCTTGCTAGGAGGTGTAAGACAAGGCTTTGCCAAGGGGCAGGGGAGGTTTTGCTAATTCACAGCTCCTTCGCACAGCTCACGCTGGTTTCCTAATGCGCTCCTAGCTGCTAAAGGAGGTGAGACTTGCTGAGACAGCGCAATATCACATGCTGGAGGAAGAGGGGCTCAAGCTAGGACAGGTCCTTAAAAAATGATGGCTGTGTAAATGAAGCCCACCCTTTGATCAGTGAGAAAAACCTAAAAAAAGCTTGATTGCACTTTCCCCCCCCCCCCAAAGTAAATTAGAATGGAAATAAGGCCATCTGCAAGCTCCTGTCAACACTTCAGGGGCCAAGGGAAGGGGGCAGTGGGGAGCTGTGGCTCTGGCTGACGGCCCTGCACGCTCCGTGCTTTGCCCAGAGGACCCAGAGATGTCACGCCATGGCCCGAAGCCCGTGTGTTTGCCTGGGTACTGTAGGATTAAACTCCGCTGGGAGATACAACCTTCAGATTTATTTCCTTCCTCTGCTCCTCCTCTTTTGGAACGGAAAACCCCCCCATCGTTCATGATGGCCATGATGCAGATCTGTGAAAATCAATCTGAAAATCACATAATCTATGGCAGATTGCTCCATAAATTGACTGACTGAGTCCCAGGGGAGCGCGCGTGGGAGGGAGAGAGAGAGCCTAGCTTAAGCCTGGCTTTAGCAAATAACTGCGCATCCTTAACTCTTATCCTTATTCCCTCTCCCTTGCACCCCGAGCGGCGCCGGTGCCTCTGCTGGAGCCGCCTGCCGGGTGCGTCGCATCCATGCCCTGGTCCCTACGGCAGCTTGCTCGTGTGCTGGACCGCTGCGGAGACATCCAGCTCCCAGCCCTGCAACGGCTTCGAGCCGAATGCACCGAGTGATTTTGGCTGCAGATCACGGCGGCTGGGTTTCCACCTGCTCGCCCAGCCCTCCCAGCACCCCACTGCCCCTTGCCAGGGGTGCCTGGCACCTGGAGAGCCCCGCTTTGGTGAGAGGAAGATACCAGCTGGGGAAGGAGAGCAATTAATGCTTTTTGCATTCATTTAGAAGGCAGAATTGTGTTGGTTTGGGATTTTTTTAATTATCTACGCAGAAATAACAAAGGCAAACGCACAGTGGGCTCTTTTGTGCTCGGTGGCATTTAACCAGGAGATAGGGCAGTGGCTACTGAGACAAGCCAAGCCCACGGGAGAGGCAGGGGAGAGACCAGCCCTGCCCATCCCCTCGCTCCCTGTCGCCTGGAAAGCCAAAGGTGACACAAAGCAGCTCCCAAAAAGCTCCTGAGAGAGCATTTGCCAGCTCGCTCTTCCATGCATTGGTAGGGGCCAACTTGCAGGGCAGTCCGTGGTATCTCACCTGCTCACGTGGGGTCTGGCCAACACAGCCAGTGTGGATGCGCAGCACTACATGGCCGAGCAAAGAAGATCATTGTCAAGAGACATAAATAAATGAGAAGAATAAAAAATAGAGGTCCTGAACCGAGCTAGGCGGTTCAAGCCCTTTGGGGAGGACAACCCTCGTGAGAGCATCCCACTTCCCCGGGGAGCCACGTGGTGCCGGAAAGGAGCAGCAGTTGCATGTGCTTGCTCGTGGGGGGGATGCTCGCCCGGGGAACCGTCAACGCTGCCAGCAATGCCACGTGGCTCCTGGCATGAGTAAGCACCAGCCCCACTTCAGAGCCCACACACATCCTTGGCACCGAGAGCGCGCGCTTGTAAGTACCACCGGAGGAATAAAAGGGAAGTGGGGGATGAGAACTGTCCCCGGCATCTCCCCTCTGAGCCATCAGCTGTGTCCCCAGAGGGAGCAAACCCCTGCCCGCTCAGCCTTCTACATACGGATTTTAAACACCTCGCTGGGACTGGAAGAAGGAAGACAAAAGGTTTCATTCTTTCAATCTCCCTGTCCCCCTCCGCTTGTCCCTTCCTCCCCCCAGGGGTTTGGGTTTGGCTCCAGCATCCTCACATCCAAGTTTCCCTTGTTTTGCCAGAGGAGTGAGCGTGGTCGTCACCAGGCGTTTGACCGAGGCGGTGTTTGAGTGCCCAAGGACCAGAGCCAGGCTTCCCTCGCAACCCCCCGGGGATGCACAATTGCTGGCATCCTGCCTTAAAAATAATCTGGGGAGCCTTTAGGGAAGAGCTGGTGCCCACAGAGTTACAGATGCACCCAGCGCCATGTGCCCTCGTCTGGCTTTGCAGGGGGCAGTCGGAGGAAAGCAGGGCAGAGAGAAAAAATCTAGTAAGATGAGGCCTCTTCCAGGGAAGGGTTTTTTTCCCGGGAAGAAGAGCCAGATTACGGGGTGATGATTTGCAGCAGTCCCAGAAAAAGGGCTGTTCATGTCCCCCAGGTGCCTGGATGCAAGACAAGCTGTGCACAACACTCGCTGCGATGCCGGTACCGCGGGCAGGGGCTGCTCCCATGTCCTGGGAGCCTGCAAGCTGCCTGGGCAGCTCCGCCAGGACCCAGGGCTGGAAGGACCCTGCAGCACCCATGGGCAAGGTAAGGGGAGCACATACAGGCCAGGTTTCGGTGGCCCTGTCCCCCGCGGCTCCCCAAGTCCCGGCGAGGAGGAGCAGCCCCAGCACTTCTGCTAGCCGCACGCCAGCAGCATCTGTTTCTGGGGTACTTTTGTTCCCGATTTATCCCCTGTCTCCTGCAGCTATTATAAGCAGGTACAATCTGCATTGCCATTGTTATTCAGATGATGTACAGATAATTTTAACCTTTCTGTTCCATTTGTCAAGGGGCTTTTTTTAGCCTCTGCGCCTGCCAGGCAGAACGCTGGCTCTCCGACAGCGAAGGCTCCCCGTTTTGCAGCACCAGTTTCCCTTGCTAGGGTGAAGCTCTGCCTTCCCTGCCTTGCTCCAGCTATCTTTTTCATGGCCCCAGATATTTTAGGGGATTTGAGGAAAGGCAGCAGAGGAGGTTAAGCACTCAGCTAGCTACATCCATCACTCATCCTGGCACCAGCCTCCCAGGCAAGGTCCATCAGAGACCTGCACACTCAGTCCCGCTTTCAGAGCCTTTGAGGCAGTTCATACTTATGACATTCACTTCAAAAAATGTTAATGCAGGACTTCTGGCCCGCACCGGAGGAGGTCGTCTCCTTCAACTGCTTCCAGTGCCGGTGCAAAGCCCTCAGCAATGAAGAAGGCATCACCACCCCGCAGAGCCTTCCCCACAGTCAGGGATGCAGATCACTTTTTTGGCTCTAAAATGGGAATGTGCTTCCCAGCCTGAAAAATGCTGGGCTTTGCCTCCAGCCCCTGGCTGTCACTGCATCCATCGCCTGGGCAAGTGTCCTCAAAGCTGGACCATCTCCTGGGCGATGTCCCTATGGAACTGTACGCTTCCTGCTGAAAACACGCTTTTTAGCACTTCGTGAGCCAAAGAATTGAAAACCAAACCTGACAGCATTTGGGAAATAAAGGGAAAGATGCACAAAGTGAAGTGCAACATAAAGCCGGTTCCTATAGGTCACGACGTTTGGGCTTGGTCCTCGGTGGCACCATGCAGAGAGGGGCAGCAGCGTGTGGGAGATACGCAGGGTAAGCTCGGCTCAAAGTGGTTCAGATGAGCAGAGCAATTGCCTTCATCCTTCCCTGAGCTCTTCTTGGCACAGCACCCTCCCGCCGCTGGGAAAGAAAAAGAAGAGTCCTTTTGAAAAGCCATAAAATATCCCTGTCACCCGTGCTCAGCCTGCAGACTGCCACAGGCTGCTGCCTCCCCTCTGGCTGCTGGAGAACTTTTTGTGCTTTAAATAGCTCTGCAAAAAAGAAATATAAGGCCTGACTTCAGCATCTTTGCTTGACAACTCACCCCTGAGCTTCAGACCGGGCAACAGCATCTGAATCCACTTGACATCTGCCAGGCGCGGGCGTGGAGGGGTGGCCAAGCTGTTTGAATCCCCTAAAGCCGCGGATCCCAGCAGGTTTTCCAAGCTCTCAGTTTGCAGGCTGGTGATCCCTCGCATTTCTCCAGTGATACGATGTCACCGCGATGCTCTTGGTTTCCCAGGCCAGTTTGCTGCGGTGACGCTGTTAACAGCTCCACAGGCTCCTGGTCCCGGACCCCCCAGTGCCCCTCAGTGCCCTCCAGCCGGCGTGTCTGGAAGCAGCCAACCCAAGGGTGACAACCCTTCCCAGACGTGCTCTCTCCCTCTCCCCTTCGCAGCCCCCCACCCTGCCTGGGGACCACAGGGATGCCAGGGCAGCACTGGCAGGGGATGGCCCCTGCGCCCACGCTGGAGGACCCCCCATCCCATGTGATGGGGCTGCCCAGCACAGCCTGTGTGCCACCCCCTCCCTACCATGGGGACATTTTGCGGGGGTCCAGCATCACCCAGCGTCTCCACAACCCTGCCAGTGCGGGGGGGGGTACCAACGAGACAGGGTCCATGGCGGTTCTTTACAACAAGGTTTTATTTTTCTTTCCTCTTGACAAAAACCATTCAAGTTGTACATCACCGTCAGTCGGTTCGGTTCCCCGTTTGGGCCCGAACGAGCATGTTATGTCACAACATCCCGCCCCGGTGCCTGGGGGATGAAGGCAGAGCATCTCCCACCCACCCTCCCTCAGCCCCAGGAGCCGCCAGCCCCGCACCAGGGGGGCTCTGCCCTCCGAGGCCTCACACAGGGACAGGAGGATGGGGCTGGGACAGCCAGCCCGGAGGGGACAGCGGGGCTCCATGCTCCGGGGCTGCCTCATCTCCCTGCTCACCCTCCATGGTCCCCCCAGGAGCTTTGCAGGGCTTTGAGCCCAGTCCCAGCACCAAACTGGGAACCAGTTGCATGCTACTGGTGAATTCCTGCCTGGGCAGGGGCTTGTCCCATGCAGGCAGAGATTGAAACACGTCACCCCGCTTTCTCATCCTCCCTTCCATGGTCAAGCACGGCCAGCAGCCATCGACGGCGAGTGCAGTGGCAAATCCCCGGTGCCGGGGAGGCGAAGGAGATGTCCGAAAAAGCCACGGATGAGAGATCGTACAGCAGCAAAGTGAGTCCAGCGCCTTGAAAAGCCAGACGCAGGCTGCGATGGTGCCTCGGGGCTGTTTTGCCTTCCCCCTCAGCGTAGTCTTTTCCGTGCTTCTCCTGGGGGTTGTTTTTGGTTTCAGAGACGTGCTTTGGAGGTGCCACCTTGTCCCCGCGGGTCCCTACCTGCCCTCCCGCCGCGGGAGCAGGACTGTGGCTATTGCAGGAGAGACAGGAGCGGGCCATTTTTGGCCCCCCCCCCCCGGGAAAAAAGGGGCTCTGGTTTGCTTCGTACAATTTCTGTACGTTAGTAAAACACAGGTCTTACATGCCAACAAGCTCAGGTTCGGACGCCGCAGCCCGCTGCCACATGCGGGTGCACCCCGAGGGGCTCTGCCCCAGCCCGTACCACCGCTGCAGAGCGTCACCGCACACCGCTCGCCGGCCCCATTCTGGGGCCGAGGAAAGAAAACTGCCCAAAGCTTGAAATCCGCATGAAACGTGCCCCCCACTTCGAGAGCATCCCTCCCTCCCTCCCACCCAACAGGCACAGACACAAAAAGCCGCCTCCTCCCCTCCCCGCTGGCTGTTACTCAGAGCCCGGCGTATTGTCAGACACCTTTCTGCATTTAGAAGTAGACGATGCCAGCACCTATATTTAGAGGACGTACGGCATCGCCTCCCCCGCTCCCCAGCACCGCCACATCCCTGGCCCTGGCCCCCACGAGGTCCGACGCTGCCCGTCAGACCTGGCTCCCCCAAACTCCGGCACAGGGAGCAATGCTTCAGGTCAAAGCCACGAACTGCTTACGGAAGGGGACAGGAGATGCCCAGAAGGGGACAGGAGATGCCCATGCCACCAGCCAGCACCTTCTCCGCAGCTGCATGGGGCACGGCTTGCCCCCAAGCACCGAGATGGGGGATGCAGGAGCTGAGCCAGAGCGATGGAGAAGGCTTCCTGGAGAATTTTTGGATCCTTTGGCAGCTGGAGGTGTCTGTTTGGGAAGCGCGGGGCGAGCAGGGACAGCAGAGGTCCCCGGCAGGGACCGATCCAGGCCCCATAAGAGGTTTTGGCCCCATAAGCGAAACCCGCTCCTTGGGTGCGCAGAGAGCAGCTTGACCATTAGAAAGAGGGGTTTTGGTCCATGACCGAGCAGCATTCGGAGCTGGTGGGATTTGCTTCTCGCCAAGCAGAGCTCCTCTGGGGGAGCTCACAAAGCGATCGGGGCAGGGGCTGATCTGCACATGCAGGAGCAGGGCAGTTTGTGCCCATGGCATCTTTCGGTCTGGAGGAGACATGGGTTATCCAGAACCAAAGCAAAGCCTGGCCAGAGCTGCTGCTCGGCCAGCCAGAGGGGCTGGAGAACAGCCCCAGGACCACAACAACCCGCAGCAGAGCGAAGCCATGGGCAAGCAGAAGAGCAGGGTGAAGGTCACGTCCCATCTCCAAACGCATGGCTGTGCCTGGTCCAACCACACCGACCAGACCCCCAGCCCATGGAGCAAGCCCTTCCCTGGGGCTCCAAAGGCACAGCACCCTCCGGCTCCCCAGGACCAACGGACACAACTCACAGCAGAAACACGCCGGTGATCGCCAGGCTGAGCCACCCATCGCCACAAGGCCACCAGCATCTCCCCCGGGCTGGCAGGCAAAGCATCGCGCCCACAGCTGAGGGTGCGCGTGCATCGTTAGAGCTGACAGCACATAATTACCAGATTAATTAATGACTGGTGCTAGAAGATGGCCCTGTACTACATTTTCAGTATTTGCAGGAGACGCAAGCCACCCTGCTCGCCCCCCGGACCATGCTCCTCTCCCAAAGCCCCGCCGGCTCTCGGACACCCACTTGCCCCCACGCCGAGGCCATGGGGTTTGCAAACCCAGCCACCCCCATGGCAGCCCCCCTCCGAAGGGGGGGCCAGGCCCTGGGAGCGAACTGCAGGGGAAACTGAGGCAGGGAAGGTGCCAAAGCCAGGCGCCTCTGCCGAGAGGACAGATCTTAGGGGACCGTCACTCACGCACAACATCTTCTCTCCCCTGTGGACGCGGGAATCTTCTTTTCCTGGGAAAACACAGCAAAGAGGCCTCTGAGAGGTTTGCCATCACCCCCTCGGCACCGCCAGCGCCAAGCCAGCCGTCGCCCCAGGGACAGCCCCGTCCTCGGCCCTTGGGCACCCGGCTCCCGCAGGCACCGCACGGCGCAGCCGGCAGCAGAGCTGCCCAAAGACCCCTCGCCGCAGCCACCTCTAACGGAGAAAATGTGATTCCCACCGCTGGCAACATCTGGGACGGGGCGAGGGGAGCAGGGTGACGTTCCCAATGCTCTGCTACAGCGACGGGTGCGCAGCAGCCCCCCCCGGGGAGGCTTGGTCATGCCCCCGCCAAACGGGGTGCGGGCAGTTAAACCCCCAAGGGGCTCCCCAGCATTGTCAGATGACTAAAACAAATCCATGTATGTGTATATCTTTATATATACAGCATATAAATATATATACACACACATACCGTATATACACACACAGGCACACCTAGAGTTCTCCGTATATAAATAAATATATGTCGGAGGGAGACAGGATACATTCGGCAGCACTGAGCCCCCCGCCCTGCTCCCGCCTGCCCCAGTACAAACCAATTTGCTTCGATTTTGCCCCCCTCCCCGGCAGGCAGAGCTGCTCTGGTCTGCCTGGTGCACCCCGAGCCCTCGGTCCCCCGCACCCCGCCATCACACCTCGCCCCTTTGCCGGGCTGGATGAGACCCTCGGGGAGGGAAATTCAAAGCCACAGCAGCATGAGCCCGAGCGACAGAGCAAAGGGGGCCCCTGGTACCCCCTCGCTGGGACTCTCCGGCCTCGGGAAGTGGAAAACCATCAGGACGAGCCTCGCCGGGGGTCCCGCTCGGGGCAGGGAGCAGGGCCGCGGCCGGGGGGGCTCTCACTCGACCCCCAGCACGCGCACCCGGCCGGGCCGCTCCGCCGCCCATCAAATGCTTCTCTGTGCAGAAAAAAAAAGTGATAGTAATAAATGAAAGTCGACAGATTTTAATTTTTTTTTTGCACAAAGACTTTTTTCTTTTTTCTTTTTTTTTTTTTTTTTTTTCTTCTCCTTTTCCCCTCCGTTCCGGTCAGTTTGGTTTTCTCCTTTTTCCCTGCATTTGGTTTTGGTTTTGTTTCATTCCCAGGCGTGGCGAAGAGCATGCATTGAAGAGGGGCAGGGCGGCGGCGGGGCTTGGGGGGGGGGGGAGCTGAAACGGGGCCGGGGAGAGCGAGGGGCAGCTTCTAGCACTTGTCGTCTTCCTCGGTGTCGCTGAGCACGTCGATGCTGGCCCCGCACATCACGCCCTGCCCTGCTCCTCGCCTCCGCCGCCGGTAGTGCCCGTTGGGCATCTGCCAGCTGTGCCGCAGCGGCGGGGCCGAGCCGATGGTGTTGGAACGGCCGAGGCTGGTGGCGACGGCCGCCTCGAAGGTGAGCGTCTCCTCCTCACCGCAGTCTGAGGCGTGCGAGTCGTCGTGCAGGGCCAGGTAGGGCTCCGAGATGTAGCGTTGCGGGGTGGACTGTCGGCTCTGCTTCCCCGCCGGGGAGCTGGAAGACTCGGTCAGGCCGGCGGCGTTGGGCTCCAGGGTGGAGGAGAGGAGCGGGGACCCCCCCTCGCTCTCCTCGGCGGGCGGCGAGGCGTCTCCGGCGTGCCGCAGCATGGAGGCGTAGGAGAGGAGGGGACGCGGCTTGGGGGGCACTGGCGGGAGCTGGCGGCGGCCTCGCCGGGGAGTGCTGGTGTCCGAGATGGAGGGGATGGAGCTTTCGCTCAGGGAGCCCGTTCCCTGCAACGCACCAAGACACGTGGGGGAATACAGGGGCGACGGGCAATGCCGGGCACCCACTCCCCCCCAGCCTGAGCCTGGGCTCCCTGGAGCATCCTCCCGCTTGGATAAGGCCCCGCTGTGCCCTCGCCTGCCCCATCCCTGTCTCGGCGTCTGTTGCAGGGATGAAGATGGTGTCTGCTCTTGGTGGTCAAAAGTAAAAAGCACCCGCAAACCCGCTGCGGGAAGAGCTAACGGCTCGCCAGCTGCTGGTCTCTACAGGCAGCATCTCTGTGGGCTTCAAGCACACTCAAGCATCGGCATCTCCAGGCTTGTGTAGCTGGGACACCTCGACCTTGGCAGGGAGCGGATGCCACAGTGGTGAGAGGATCAGCGTGGAGATCCACTCCTCTCCCCAAATGCTCTGCAGGGTGCCTGAGCAGCCCCAGCCTGCTCAGCATACAGGGGACACAGAGATGCCACCGTAGGGAAGAGAGACGGCGCAGAGAATCATAGAATCACAGAATCATTAAGGTTGGAAAAGACCTCTAAGATCATCGAGTCCAACCATCAACCCAACACCACCATGCCCACTACACCATGTCCCTAAGCGCCTCATCTACACGTCTTTTAAATACCCCCAGGGATGGTGACCCCACCACCTCCCTGGGCAGCCTGTTCCAAGGCCTGACCACTCTTTCAGTAAAGAAATTTTTCCTAATATCCAATCTAAACCTCCCTTGGGACAACTTGAGGCCGTTTCCTCTTGTCCTATCGCTTGTTACTTGGGAGAAGAGACCGACCCCCATCCAGAGCGCGATGAGGTCTCCCCTCAGCCTCCTCTTCTCCAGACTAAACAACCCCAGTTCCCTCAGCCGCTCCTCATCAGACTTGTGCTCCAGGCCCTTCACCAGCTTCGTTGCCCTTCTCTGGACGCGCTCCAGCACCTCCATGTCCTTCTTGTAGTGAGGGGCCCAAAACTGAGCACAGTATTCGAGGTGTGGCCTCACCAGTGCCGAGTACAGGGGCACGACCACCTCCCTGCTCCTGCTGGCCACAATATTTCTGACACAGGCCAGGAGCTGGGGCTTATCTTCCCGGTTTTGGCAAGGAGCTTTTTCTACGCCTGCCTTTGTGCTTAGGAAGGGGTTATTGTCACCCACCTGCCTGTTGGGTGTCTGCGACCTGCCCTCGCTGGGTGACCGGGACTCGCGCCGCCGCTCCGGCGACTCATCGTGCGCCTGGGGACTCCTCTCCTCCGAGTTGCAGCGGGAGATATCGGGGGACAGCAAATGCTTGCGCTCTTTGGATCGACCCCGCTCCCTGCCGCCCGAGCGATGCCCGTCGGACCGGTGGCCTGCAGGACATCCCCATCAGTCCCCCACCGTCCCCTCCCCAGGAGCGGGGGATGCTCGGCTGGGGGTTTTTTTGGCATTGGTGTGGGATGGGGCCACCCGCCCTTGCTCACCCGAGTCGGTGTTGAGGCGCCGGGCGGAGAGCTGGAGCGAGGAGTGGTAGCTGCGCCGGCGGGACTTGTAGGTGTTGTCGCTGCTACGCTCCATGGAGAACTCATCCAGCCAGGAGCTGTTGGTGCGCTTATCCCGGATGGTGGAAAACGATCGCCGCATCGAGCTGGTGTCCGTCACCACCTGCAAGCAACCCCGGCCGGCCGGGGAGGGGGTTAGCACCGCGCGGGGCTGGGAGGGGGACGGCGGTCGAGCAATTACCAGTTCACCCATTACCACTGGCACACCGGCCTCCGGGATGGGGAGATTCGGGGTCGGGGGGTGGCCAGCCTGAGCGCAGCCCCCCCAAATAATCTCTGCACAAATCAGGGGCAGGAGGAAAGCGGGGTTTAGCTTTTGTGCTTGTGAGCTCCCCGGCCCCAGCCGGCTGGGAGCTGCGCCCCACAAGCAAAGCCAGCGACTGTGATTCAAGCCAAGGCGCTGCGTGGCGGGGGAAGAGCAGCAGCATCCGCCCCGGCGTGGGGACACGGGGGGTACCAGGCCATTGCCCCCCCCAGGCTGTCTCAGCATCCCTTCTTGCCTTGAAAACAGGGTCAAGCGGAGCAAACAGAAACATCAAAGAAGAAATCATTGACAGAGGGGGGATCCTCCAGTACCCCTTGCTCAGTGTTTGTTTTCCCGGCTGCTGCTGCCACTTTTCCAGACCCCTCCCTGGTCCTCATTTATTCCCGCGTCCCCATCCCCTGCACTCATTCTCTCTCTCCCCGCTCACGCTGTTGTTTTATCTTCCCTCTCCTTTCCTTTCTCTCTCCCGTGCTTCTCCTTTCTACCTTCTCCCCTTCTTCTAGCTTGTGTTCTCGCATGTTTTATGGAAAACATCACCTCCTTCTATATTTTCCTTTGCTTTATTCTAGCAGCTTTTTGCCTCTGCAGCCTTGGGCCGTTCTCCCTGTCTCCTCTCTTCGCGCCATACACTTTCTGCTCCCATCGTCTCCTCTTGATCATCTCCCCTGCTGCCAAATAGTCCATAAAGCCCACAGGGCAAAGCCTCCCTCCCTCTTCACGCCCCGACATGTCACACCAGCACCGACACCAGGACCTCTGTGAGAAAGCAGACCCAGAGGCTCCACAGCAAAACCGAACCCCATAAGAGCGTCTGTGTCTCGGTGGAGGCTGAGTACAAGACAGAACAACAGAGAAACCCCGCAGACAAACGAGGAGGTGAGATGTGGCCTGGGTTCCCCTGGACAGACGGAGAAGCATGTGCGTTAGGACAATAGGAAAGGAAGGAAAAGGTGTTTCATCACCTGGGAGATCATCTGACAGCCGGGCTGGGACTCCTCCAACCTCAGCCAGCACCCGGGACTGGAGGAAAGGAGGGGTGTCCCGCCGTGGGGGGACCCTGCAACCTCCCTGTTCCAGGGTGGACCTCCCACATGAGCCAGGAGATCGATTCCCTTGGCTGCTCTCTGCTGCCGCTGTCCCCCATGTAGGGGAACAGCAGCTCTCCTACTTGTGCAGCACCCCAAAGATGGGGAGACGGTCTGATATCGGGGCGCTGGGGAAGCCGTGAGGCTGGTGGGACTCGCTCAGCGCGGAGAAAAGCCCCAGTGTTACCTGGTAGGCTTTGCTTGGACCCGGCACCCGTGGGGGCTTTGCTTGGTTTTACCTGGGGATCCACAGTGAGACGAGGCATGGAGGAGGCCCTCCCAGAGACAGCGTGGTCCTGAGTGTCCACGGGAAGGCAGCTGCCACGGTTAGAGGGCTGCACTCTTTGAAACTCCCTAACCTCTGGCTCCTGGAAATAAACACACAGCCAAGCTCTTGGGATGGGGTTGGAGCAGGGCAGCGCGTTGCTTCTGCCCCGTTTGCAGGGGACAGCCCTGCTCCTCAACCGGGGGCAGAATTTAAGCGGGCCAAAAAGGGAGTCTAAGACATATCACCCGTCAGGTCGCCACTGAAAAATAATCTCCGATCCATTGCAGGTGAGCCCAGATGTGGTGCTTCAGACTCGCCTGATGGCCAATTCACCTTGCACCTCTCCAGCGGCAGTGGAAGCCCTGCCTGGGTCTGGGGGTGCCCTGACTGCCCAGGCTTTAACTCCCCCTCCTTTTGCCAGAAGGGGACAAGCGTAGGGAATTTTCTCTCTGACCCTGCTTTAAAGGCTTTCTGGCCACATCCCCGTTAAAAGAAAGCATGCCGACCGCGGCACCATTGCGCTTTGGTTAATTCCCAGTTTAGGGGACTCTTTTGTACAGGACGTGGTGTCAAGGAGGTGGGCAGGGAGTGACCCTGGAGATCTGCTAGAAGGTGACTTTATGGGGAGGGGGGAGTCTCATCTGCCACCTCCCCACCGGCAGGACGGTGGCACGGTCGGGGTGGCCGGGGCAGGGGACGCCCGCCTGCGCGGTAGACAGGTCACACAGAGTGCCACAGACCCCGGGGACACGGACCGGGCTGGAGATGCACAGTGGTACAACACTGCATCCGACAAGTGTCGGGGTGGTGCGCGAATGCACACACACAGACATGGAGAGAGATATATATAGATATGTATATATATATATACACACACACACAGACAGACACTGCTGCTGCCGGCCGGCATGTGTGTGAGGCCGGAGGGGTATGCTCCTGTTGGAGACAGTTTGACAGCTTGATTTGGGATTGGGGACACCAGCACTGACAACAAAATGAACATGAATCCGAAAACATCAGATACCATCACTCAGCACGGGGTAACCCACTGAAATGAGCGCTCAGTGGAAAAAAGAGCAGCCTGTGAAGAGAAGGATATTTTACTGCAGGACATCAGACCCCGGTCGCAGCTCTCGCCCCAAAACCACTTGCCGCTGTCTGGCCCCACCAGCCGGGGCTGGTCCAGGGATGGCTGCGTCCTCAGTGCCCGGACAGAGGCAAGGGGCCAGAGCCCCAGCTGGGGGACACCCGGGGACATTTGTCCCCTGCTCTGGATCCGTGCCTGACCCAGAAGCTGCCACAGGGGCAGGGAGCGGTGCTTCACCTCCGTGCCGGCAGCCCCACACCTCCCCGTGCCCACCAGCATCCTTGCTGGGACCACAGGCGAGCGCCCGCTGGGCAATGCGTGACTTTACCAGAGACTGGTGCTCCTGGAACTGCCCGTGGGCCGGATCCATGCATGCCAGCTGGAAGATCTCCTGCGGCGAGAGCGGGCTCAGCGAGGGGAACCCGCTCCGGCTGCTCCTGCAAAGACAGTCCGGCTTCAGGAAGGCCACAAGCGGGGTGCTGCCATCACTGGGCATCGTCTCTCCAGTGGCTCAGAGCTGGGGAGCCCTCGTGCTTGCCCCCCAAGGCTGTCAAGACCCCCAGGACAAACATCATATTCTTTGGAGAGCTGAAGTGGTGCCCAGGCAGGAGAGGACACCAGTGCCCCAGGTCCCGCGGCAGCAGTGGGGACATCCCAAGTGCAGTGCCAGCAACTCCCACCATCTCATTCCCACCAGCCAGGGTGCTGGGATCCCCCACCCACCCTGCACCACCCAGGGACCTGCTGCTCAACAGCTCCCCAGGTTCAGGTCCATCCCAGACCCTCCTCGGTAAGACAGCTTAGTGCTGGGATGGTCCTGCAAGAAGAGCATCCATGCAGACGCCTGGCCATCCCCCTTAGCCACCTCCGCTGCTGTTGGTGGTGCTGATGCACACCAGCTACCTGGGATCCTGCAAAAGCTTTGTGCCGGGACCTTTTTGCCCTAGACTGGGTTTCTCCTGCTCTCAGCAGCTCTTTAACCCTCTGTGCATCCCAGTGCCAGCTCCAGAGAACAAAACGAGGGCTGCAGGAACAGAAAAGCCACAGGAATACCTCCCTTCTTCTCAGGGCAATACTCACAGGCCCGAGAGGGTGTCCTGCTGGAGGTAAGGCAGAGCCTTCGCGTTCGAGATGATTTCCTGTGGCAAAGAGGATGGCTCCATGCGCTGGAACATGGGGGCATTTTTCTGTATTGAAGAAAGGAAGAAGCTGAGCCTGTACGAAATACAGATGAACGGCCAGTGCTTCACCATGCGAGCCCCCACCGCTTGGGAAGGCGACAGCGTGCTCATGTTTGCTGTTGGGGGCCGAGGATGCATGTACGCATGCCTTATAGTCGCCAAAGCCCAACCTGTACCACCATCCTCATCCCTCAGCTGCATCCCATGCAGCTGGCTGCGCATTTGGTCGGGACGTGGTAGGAAGCGGCGGGGGTGCTCTGAACAACCCCCTCCTGCCCACCGCGCGCCCTCGCTGAGCCTCACCTGCTCCTCCAGCTGCTGCCGCTGCTTCTTCGCTTTGCTCTGCTTGTAGTAATCCATGATCATCATGGCTGCATATATTTTGCCAACAGTCAGGTCAGAGGCTGAGAGCATAAGAGGGGAAGGAAGGTGGGGGACACTTTTGTCTTAACAGAAATAGCAGGTCTGAAGGCACCAGCACGGATCCTGGGAAGAGCCCTGCTGTGGGATACCCTGGTGACCCTCAAAGTCTGCTCACCGCTCCGAAAGAGAGATGGACACCCAGACACTCCACGTAGAGATAAAACGGATGGAGATGGCTTGAACGCATCATCATAAACCACCAAGACACACACCTTCATCACATCATCATACGCAACGGAGCAAGTGATGCTCAGCCTCCTGCCCTTATATGCTCCAGAGATGATTTACAGGAGACTCTGCATTTGGCAGGAGTAGATCACTGCAAACCGGGCATTTTTCAAGAGGGTTCCCCAGCAGTCAGGCAGAGCAGGGCAGAAGCCAGCCTACAGCAACACAAACCCTTTCCCCACTCCTCCCCCAGCTGGGGATGGGTCTGACCGGTCCCCACCTCCCTTTAGGAAGAAGCTGCTGCAGGTATGATGGAAACTTGGCAGCGATGACAGCCCCCCCAGAGACTCACTTTTTGGCATGGGTACCAACAGGTCAAGCATCTTCTGGGACAGGTGAGGCCAAATGGTCAGGATCTCCTTTTGAAGCTCGGAGTCTAACTGCTGCCAATCTGCACCACCTTGAACCACGGGGGAAAAAAATGGCCCACGTACATCAAGATCTAGCACCAGGGTCCAACTAAAAACACCCCTTTCCCATCCTGAAGTGAGGTTCACAAGCAGCACCCAGCTCTCTCTGGGCTGGGAGGGCCATCTTGCATCAGCGAGCCTGGTCTCCTGCTCTCACAGGGAAACTTTCCTACCATCCCTTCCATATGCGCCTCCATCTCCCCATCCCCTGCCCTCCCACTCAAAGCTGCCATCTTCAAGCTCGCCTTGGGTCCGTCTCTGCGGCTCCAATCCTACTCCAGCCCACACACACCTGCTGCTGCCCCACTTTCTCATTTCTGGTGAGCGGATCATGTGCTGGTGAAAGAGCAACTCCACTTGGTTGAAATCTTTAAATACTCGGCGATGCTGTGCAAGGAGAGCGGAGCTCTCTGACCAGCGGTGAAGGGATTTGCTGAGTTGAGGAAGACCCAGGCTCAAAGGGAGCTGTCAACACGCGCCAGCCGGAGACACTTGAGCCCAGGGCAACTCTGCCGAGCTGTAGGAGACCCAGGTTCAAATCTCTGCTTTATCTAGAGGGGCTTGAACCCAAGGAGCTGTCTCAGCACTGGGCTTTTGCTGGTATCTTGCCCTGGGTTGGGTTTTCTTCCAACAGCTGAGCTGTTCCCAGGGGACATTTTATTGAAAATGCCACGTTTCTGCAGAAAGCTTTTGATCTGACGAATCAGAGTGTTTCCAGCAACAACAACAAAGCAGGTTTTCCTGCTCTGAACATTTTATCTTCCCCGAGAGAGAGATTTCTGGTCCCCAGCCTTAGGAAGTCAAGCACATGTGATCTTTTCCCTCCTTGGTTTGGTTTTGTACATGGGGAGGAAGGGGAATTCTCTCCTTCCCCCTTTGCCTAGTGGACATCAAGCTGTTTCTGCTCTCTAGAAGCAGCTTCTAGTGGGAAACTGGCCACCTCTTCCCTAAAGAAATAGTTTTTCTATAGAGAGCGGCAAAAATTTGCCTGTTCAAGGTAATCACTTCCATCCACATGCCAGGGTCTGGACAGCCAACCCCACTTTGGCTGTGATGTCCTCAGCCTGCCCAAAGGATGAGTGCTGGTCACTCCAAAACCCTCCTGGCTCTGTCCCCTCTCTACTCCACCGACCTTACCTTTGGCAATTTTGATGTCCAAGGCCGTGCGTATCAGCGCCATCAAGGTGGAGGTAAAATGGACCGTCATGTCCTCAGCCACGGGCATGTTCATCAGCACCAGTCTCTGCGCAAGAGAGAGAAGAAAACAGCGGACGGAAAACAATATCGAAAAACACATCGACCAGGCTGGAGGAAAAGAAATTAAACATTAAACAAAAGGGAAAAAAAAATTAAAAAATAAAAAGCAACAAAGAGTGTCAAAACAGCACAGCCAAAAAAGAAGGGCAAGGATCACCCCGCCACCCCCCGGCTCCTTCCACCCCAGGACACCGGCTCACTGCCTTCCAGGGCTCCTCCTGCACCCCAGGAACAGCCCCTGAGCCCCCCTCCCCACGGCACCGGGGCTGCCACAGCACCTCCCGGCACTTTCGGGAAGACACGCTTGATCCGCCAGGGATGCGGGCGTGGGGAATGCTCGGGAAGGGGAGAGGGGGCTCAGGTTTCCGTTCCCGGGTGGTTCGGCTTTCTGGCTCTCAACCCTTCCCACCTGGGGCAGGGGAGAAGAGGGTCCCTAACCTTCAGGGACTTCAGATCAGCTGGATTCCTCTAGCATGCTACATCCTGGCGCTCCCTTTTTGCGTCTTTCAGAGATGAAGTTTGCCAGCACATGCACAGGGTCCAAATTATCCAAGGGTGGGGAAGGGAAGGAGGGGTAGAAAAAGTGCAGAAGGAAAGAGAGAAGGGCAACCAAGGCAGGTTAGACACGCCATGCTCCTTCCCCACCCTGGGCAGGCGGGGTGCAAACCGAAGTGACCAGATCCACTTTCCAGAGAGTATATTTTGCTTTGTGAATACCTTGGGTCATCCCTTCCCTGCCCATTTCTTTTCCCCAACTTCTCGTGTCCTTTCCCTGCCTTCAAGCCTCCCTTTTTCTCCTGGAAAAGTACTATGATGGATGTATGCATGCGTGAACAAACACGTGAGAGCTGGAGAGGGTGGCAGCATGTTTGCAAGTGTGCAGAAATCCCCCCCTTCACTAGCCCTGAATGCTGCTGAAAGAGCCACAGGCAGCAGCCCGTGGCCAAGGAAAGCTTCAGTTTGCTCCAGACTTGGATAACATATTGCTCTGTAGCTCCGGGTTCTGCCCTAGCAGCTCCCACCCCATGTTCTTCAGGGCTTCCCGTGCTCCTGCTCCATGCCTACGCAGCCGGGAGCACGCTGTACCTGTGCCGTGAGCTGGCTGCCGGCCACTGCTCCAGGAGGAGCTAGAAGGTACAACTCAGAGCTGCTTCTTGAAGGCACCTGGCTTTGCTTTGCACAAGCCATCCTTGGGATAGCTCGTGCCGATGCGCCTGGCTCCTCATGCACTGCAGAACCTCTCCTTCAGGATATGTCCTTGCTGCCCACCTGCTTCCCATCTCCATGGGCTTTAGCCCTGTTTCTGCGCTGGCTGGGACAAAGGTGGTTCCAAGCCCAGGAGACGAGCCAGTGAGCTCCTGGGGACGTCCCACCCTCCCAACTGTGCTACGGGGTTGCTCCTCACCTCATCTTCTCCAACCCTCCCACTTCCACACTATCGCTGATCCTGCCCTTCCTCTTCCACTGGGGTCTTCCACCCCAGAGCTCCTCGGGCTTGCGAGTGGCCACGGCAGCATCACGTGCGTGGGCAGTGGAGACCAGCCAGCGTGGCCAGGACTCTTCTGAACACACCGGGCTCCCCAGGAGTGAGCTAAACACGTGTTGGATGCCCCCAACGCCTCCCCGGCTCCCCCCAGCCCCACCTCCCGCAGCTCCCTTGAGCCCCGGCTCCTGCTCGGCTCTAACCCCCGTAGAAGGAAGGGTTGATCTACCTTATAGGCCACTTTGGAAGGACATCTCTTGCCGAGGCCTAGCGGTGGTGACATAAGAGTCAGCATTTCATACATCTCAGTGTAATGGATTCGGCCACTGCTCATGAAGGGGGAAGGGGAGGGAGGGAGATGCAGAGAGAGAGGAGGCATTCCCAGAGAGCAGAAAAACGTACAAACAAAAATAGTACAGGAAAACAGGAGAGAAAAAAAAAAAAACACAAACGGACAAACAGGAAAAGAACAGGAAACCCGTTAATCAAGGCAAATCATACATGAGAGACTGTCCTGATGTGGATTTATAGCACTGCTCACACAGACCCAGGAATGCTGGCAGAAAGCAACTCACCCCTCTCCTCTCTGCTGCTGGCCTCAAGCGCCTGCCTCACTAGGAGTCTGGGAGTCCTTCTCTGGTCTCAAGCCCTTCCCTAAAGCCCTCCAGCAGCCCCCAACTTGTCCCACAGGTTCCAGGGCTGTGTGCGAGTGGTATAAATCAGATACACGGCACTCAAGCCATGGGTTATTTGAGATAACGGTGGTTTGCACCACAGTGCTCTGTGGCCTCCGTAGCGTCTTCCCTCCCGGGGGGGGGCCTGGGTATTGCTTTGCATCGCCACCTAACCCATAGCCGGAAGGCTGTGTATCCCCAGCTCATAAGGTCTATGCAATTGGGAGGCAGCATCTTGCATAGAAGGCAGTGGGCCAGGGTCACTTGTCAAAGGAAGATGCCCAGTTGCTTCCGTCTGGCTCTGCGGATGGACCGCTTTCCCACCATGCACCAGTGCAAAAGGCATGCTGAATTGGCTGAAAAAACAAAACCGGGAGGAAAAGTTGTACATGCCATGCTCCCGCCCTGGCTCTCTCCCACATGCGGCTGCAAGTTCCACCAGGTTGGAGTTTAAAGAGTCTCAGCAGAGGCAGCTGTTCGGGCCTTCCAACATCGGGGTTCGTTTGGGTTTCCCAAGGGAAGCAGCTAGGACGGACCCCCACCTCGCGCTCCTCTGCTCTGCGGGGACCTGCCTAGGGTTGCGCTGCGGTGAGGAACGCTACCAAAATGGGGCCACCCGATGACGCCTTGAGCCCTCTGCCAGGCTGAGATATTTGGGTTGTGCCTCCCTCTCTCTGCACATCCAGGAGGCCGCTGAAGTACATCTCCCAGGGATCCTGGGCTCGGCCACTTCTTCTTCCCCTCGTGCCAGGCTTCCGACCTGCACTGCAACGTTCAGGATGGTTAATGGGCAAGGGCAACAGCAACAGCATCGACCCTTACAGCTGGGCTGGGAGGATGCTGCTGGAGAGGAACCCGTCTCAGCTGGGGTGGCCTGGGACAGAGGGCACTGCCAAAAAATTAAGCACTCCCCGTGGGATCCTGGCCAATTCCCTACCCATGTGCTGAAAGCAGTATGAAAAGGGGAGAAGAAGATATCTCCTCAGGGGTACCGGCTGGTTTGGAAGCAGCCCCCTGGCCAAAGAGGCCCCCACCAAGATTAGTCCTGATATTTTGGATGTGACCTAGGGATGGTGATGTGGGAGCTGTTTGGGGTGCAGGCACAGAACAGGCTGGGCAAGCCATCCCCTTTGAGACCTGACACAACTAAACGAGTTGGAAAGAGGATTGATAACAACATTGGAGACTACTAAGTGGGATGATCAAGAGGAAATATCCAAGCCCAGGAGTCTGTAAAGCAGCACCTTGGCAGACCTCGATGTGCGCTGACTTGAGGTGTCTTAAGAGGAGAATATGACTTCAAAATTTTCATGCTCAAGAACTTTGTGCAAAAAGGAAGCAAGACAGTGATCTTCTACCCATCCTTCTTGGCAGGGGGGATTTTAGTGTACCCAGCACACATCAGACACTGTCTTTCATACTGACATTCTCTGCACAATGAAGGAAGAATGGATTCCCATGAAAGGAAGAGTTTGCATCAGTGACGAAGAAGGACCACACTACCTGTTCTCACAGACAGGCTGCATACTCTGCTGCTTCTCAGAGCAGAGATCTTAAAGCGTTTTGAGCAGCACAGCAGTGCCCAGAAACCACATCCCCACGGAGTGAAGCACAGGAAGGCACGTGGAATGACATCCACCTCAACAGGATGGCTCCCAAGAGCTGGTCCCAGCATGGGTGCATCCTTGATGGGAGAGCTGGCCATCTGTCCTGGATGGAGTTGTGCCCTGTGGCTATGGCACAGGGTGGCCTGTAAAACTGCCAGGCACTAATGGCTTGGTCCTGGTGCTCTGAGAGAACCCTGTGAGTGATGGAGGGGGAAATCTGGGGGACATCTGTCCTCCTGTGGTTAGGAAATAACTACTGTGCCGTACCAGGCTGTTCGAAGCAGAGCACCAGAATAGCAAGTGATGCAAGACTAGGTTCAGGAATAGGAGATGTCCACAGTGACATGAATGTCTGTGGAACATTCACCTGACCCATGACCATCTCAAGAGCTACTTTTAGGGGACAAAAGTGATGCCTTGGCTCACTTTTGCATGACTGCTAGAAGCAGAGGGGGTGAAGAAATGTAGAGATGGCCCCAAGGAGCAGCACTGACTGCCAGGATACAGTTCCAGCAAGATTTGATTACAAGACCTGCTCTCCCCAGCAAAAGGACAGAGCGTGCTGGTCTTCCATGGGAAGTCTTCCTGCATCAATGCCCCTTTGTTAGCCCACCTGCGGATGGCCTAGTGGGTATGCTTCCATACCATGCTGCACCACTATGCTGCATCCTGAACTTGCCCAAGAACAATCTCTTTCAGAGCAGGCCATCCACCACTCCATAAACATGTTGGTGGTTGTTTCTGCAAGTCATCGTTGTCACATTGCCTGGCAGGATAGGGGTGCGGGCTCCAGGAAGAGGAACCTGTGCACTGTGATGTGCAGGGCAGGCTCACCAAACTGAAAGGTGAGCAAGTTGGGTTGGCATTTTGGGATCTGAACCATGGTGGCAAGATGCAACGACCACGTGAGTTTTCTTTCTTCATCAATTGCCTCTTGGGAATTGTTCCAGGGCAGTCGGAATCCCTGAAAATCTCTCATGTCCTTGAAATACCCCATGCACAGGGCGGAGGAGACCGAGGTAACACAAGGAAGAGATGGGGATCGTCTCCCTCACATGACAGCAGAAGCTGGTCTCTCTGTCTCTGTCCCCACCTCCCCTTGAGTTTATCCACCTTCACTGCTCTGTCCAACCCGCAGAGTCAGCAGAAAGCCCAGACTGCTGCAGAGCTCCCTCTTCCCAGGAAGCATTACAGGTACCCTTCTGAGCACCAGGTGATCCAGCTTAAGAGAGCAGCGTTTGCCAGTGAAGCCCTGATGTCAAATGAGAAAGGCTACGAATTCCTCCTGAAGGTGTCTTTTGTCTGCAGGGACCTGAGCAAGTGTCCTCGGCAAAGCTGCCATCCTTTGCCAGGGATGCAACAGAGAAGAGTGGAGAGACCACAAGGAGCCCCTCCTTGAATGGATGAGCCATCTGAGATTCTGCAAGAAATCTCCTATCCCTAAACACCGCTTCATAAATGAGATGACCAAGAGTCCAGGTCTTGTCTCGCTTGCTCTGCTTTACTTCTGGTGGTCTACTTCAAGATTTCAAATGTGTGCATCATCCCCATGACCAGCTGTGGAGGGTGACAGACCCACTCCAGGGATGCTGGCTGGAAGAAACATTTCTGATGCGGCAGGGAGGAAGCGGTGGCTACAACACACCACACCGAGGAACCCTCTTCCCCTGCAGAGCCAAGATCACAGGCTGGGGGTATCTGAGCTTCCCTCGTACATCTTCTCAGATGCTGCGAGGGATGCAGAGGGAAGAGCGAGCTCTGTGGTTCCTCCTTTTGGGCCATGAACACAGGCATGGGTGTCGTGGCACTTTGGAGAAGATGGCAGGTGCAGGATTTTGCTCAACTGTCACCCCAAATGAGATTTTTAAAAAACATGCAAGTCAGAGAGACACAAGGAGGCCAAACTGCTGCCGTGGACTCACGGCCAGCAGCTGGGAGCTCGGCTCAAGCAGAGGGAGAGGAGCTGTTGAGCTCCAGAGATGTGCCCAGGTGTCACCTCCTCCCAGAAGGTCCGGCAAGCCAAGGGCAAGACTAGCTCCCCAGAGAGGTGGTCGTATGTCCTCTGAGTGCCACACTTGCAGAAGGGTCTGTTGGGCATAGCATGGCATCCCCCAAAGTTAGGGGCTTCCCCGTCCTCCCCCCAGTCCTCACTTTCCAAAACAATGGCAAAGTCCCCAACATCCTCCTGCCTTTGCTCCCCCTTCCCTCCCCAGGAGTAAACCACATCTGAACCCCCAAAAACCTCCTGCTCCCGTGTGAGGGCACTTTGAGAAGCCAAGCAGGGACGGTGGCATTTGGCCTGCCACCCTTCGGGGGCTCTCTGCGTCGACAGAGCCGGAGCGAGGGGCTGGCTGGGGGACGCAATTTGTCGAAACCCACCCCGGGAGGCTCTGAGCCCCCCCTGGCCCCACTCATGCCTCCCCTCGAGGAGGACAGCTGCTGGCTCTGGGAGGCCGCGGACCTCTTTAAACTCGAAGGAAAGCAACGTCAGGGTTCCCTCGGGAGGCGCGGTGGCGGTGGAGCAGGGGGGGAAGGAGGGGTGGATGGTGCGTCCCGTGGCCAGGTTGTGGCGGAGGACTGGGAGGCAAACCTTGCACGCCACCCTGTAGGGGCAGTTCTCTCCTAGGCCCAGAGGAGGCGAGATCACCCGTACTAATTTGTACATATCCTTATACGAGATCCTGCCGCTGCAAAGGAAGCACAGGTGGGTTAATAGGACACTGAGAGGGTGGAGGGGAGGATGGAGAGCTCAATGGGAGGATGCTGGGGCCATCTGTGGGGCAAGACCCCCGGGAGTGCCCAGCTCTTCTCCTTCTGGCTCTGTCAGACCCAGAGAGGGGAAAGCTGTGAGCATCAGCTACTGCCTTCTCCACCGCAAGTCAGCTCATACCTCCTCACACTGACCCATCTTGACCCTGCAGAAGGACAGTTTTGGCGGTGAACACCACCCCATCACCCTTCCTCATCGTGCCCCTGGATGCCTACGCCTGGTGGAAGAGGGCTGGGATTTTAGAGGGGGTGAGACTGCAGCTTGGTCGGGTTCTAGCCAGCACGAGTCCTTTTGATGGAGTTGTGTCCCATCACACCACCAGAGAGTCTGCCCTTGCACAGCCAACTCTCTGGTCCTCACAGGGTGGTTGGCAGCTGAGTCACTTGTATCTCCAATATCTGGGGAACCTGAGACGGGAGAGATAATGTGACCAGCTGGTGACCGGTGGCTTTGGCACTAGCATCTAGGTCTCTCGCAGTCCAGTTCTGTGCTCTGACCACCAGACCACGCTCTGCCAAGGGTACACATTATTAGAAGCAAAACCTCCCATACACACACCCCTTCTCGCCCACAGAAGCACATCTCCCCTGACCCGGGTGCAGTCATCACAGGATATGGCCCATATCCCTCCTGCACCGGTTGAAATAACAAAGCCATGGAGGCAGAGAGCTGGCAGGAGAGGGTGCAGGGACCATCGGATGCTGAGCTCCTCGCTCCGCTCCAGAGCAGAGCCCTTCGGGAAGCAGGACCGTGTGGGGTGGAAGTGCTGAGGTGCAGCGTGCTGCAGCCTCCTGGGCATCCTTAGACAAGCTTGGAGGGAAACCGCATGAGAAGGCAAAGATCAGCATTACCGTCCTACCCGGTGCCTTTGCCTCTGGTTTCTCCTTCCTCTTTTCCCATCCGCTCTCCATCGCTGGCCAGAGCATTGCTGGGCAAAACCCATCCCTGAGCCCCCCTGGTGTTGGGCAATCTCCCTGCAAGACCTTCATGTGATGGTGTCGGTGTCAGGATGCCGAACTGCTGCTCCACTCGGATGGTGGGACCCGTTCGGATGTACTCACCCGTTCCTCACCCAGCAACAGGGGCCAGGGCTGCCCCTACGGGCCCCGCACCACCAGCTCCTGTGCACGTCCCCTAACCACTGGCTACACATCATGACGAAAGAGCACGGCTTGCTCAGAAATCAGAGGGGTGCATGGCATGGATAGGACAGCTCAGACACTTTTTCAGTGACTGTCCTGGAGACCCAGGCCACCATCATGGGGGGCGAGAGTGAATGAAGTGCCTGATGCGAAGAAATCCTTCCCAAAAGCCACGGGTGAGAAGCCCCACACCGAACAGCTGGGGGTTTCACTGCTCTCACCTCCTCTCCTTTCTCTAGTTGTCCATCAGGACATCTTGCTCACCCATGCTGACCTCTTCCCCTTGCACAAGGCACATTCGCCCACTAACAAGCAAACCCACCTGCTCACGGGAGCCTTGCATAGCAGCAAGGGTGCTGGAGGAGGCCATGCGAGGAGGAACCTGGCCAGCACTGAGCTACACAGGGTTGGACAGAAACAGTGGAGGAAACTATGCCAGGAGCTGATGATATTAGGCATAAAAAAACACCTTGGCTGGAGCTGGTCTCTAGAAGGGCAGGACATTAGCAATGGAGGTGAAGAGTCTCCAAAGGGAGCGCGTGTGGCTGCCAAGGGCTCTGGAGCTAAGATCGCCCACGCTCCCCAGCACAATGGTAGTGGGTCATGGCTCCAAAGAGGCTGTCCCTGGGCTGGGGAAGGGAGGAAGGGGCCACACATGGAGCTGGGAATGAGTGGAGGGCAAACACGCTCCCAGAGCCGCCAAGGGCTCCACGCTGCCCTAGGGATGCTCCAGACCATGCTGGGAGGGGTGGCGGAGAGCAGCTCCTCTGCAGCAGCAGCAGGAGCAGAGCCAGAGCCCGGCCACCCAGGGTATATATGGCCACTGTGAACCCATCCCATTGCTGGGAACAGGCTGCTGCCCGCAAGTGGGAGCCCTGTTCGCTGGGGTCCTCATCAGCAAAGGCATGAGTGCAGGAAACAAAGTCTTCCCGTCTCTAGAGGGGTGAGCGGGCTGGCCAGCATAGGAACACAATTCCCCAAGCCCATCAAACACGCTCCAGACAACGTCCTCCATAGGTGACTTGGCAGGAGCCCAGCAGACCCCCAGCATCTCCCCACAGAGACACGCTCAGCCCTGCTCTGATGGGCAGCTGTGGGTGCTGGGGACCAGGCGATGGAGCCGTTCTCAGGGTAGAGACACCCAGCTGGTGCACGGGGACAGGGAAGGAGGCTGAGAGGGACGTGCCCGCTGGCCAGGGAGGAGAGGAAGAGCAGGAACCTCCAGCACTCAGGATAAACACCATGGCAAACCATGAACATCGCCCAAGACTCCTGTGCCACCAGGCATTGTAGGAACCTGCTGCTGCCCTTGTAAGGACTGCAAGCGAGAGCAGCCCTTCCCTGACCGTCCCAGGCATCGCAGCCGGTTTCCAATAGCAGAACACAGAGACGCCAGCTCTGAGAAGCTGCTCGGGAGAGAAGGAGCTGGCTACATACCACGCTGCTCTGTCATACTCTGCCCAGATCCGGACAAACTCATCTAGATGGTGAGGTCCCAGGATGGAGGAATCCCGAGTCAGGTATTCAAAATTGTCCATGATGACCGCCACGAACAGGTTGAGCATCTAAGTGAAAGGGAAAAAGGCAGAGAGAGAGGAAAGTGGGAGGAGAGGGAGCAGAGAAGGGAAGGGAGAGAGAGAAGGAAAGGTAACCGTGGGAAGATGGAAGATGGCAGATGACCCTATGGTGGGTGTGCAGGTTGGGGGGCTGATGAGAGGGACCCCCAGGGCTCTCAGGGGGGAGGAACTCACCAGGAAAGAGCAGAAGAAGATGAAGGAAACGAAGTAAACGTAGGCCAGGTCGGTGCCGCAGCGCTCATTCTCGTTCTGCCCGGAGGTCGCCGTCGTATCCGGCTCGCAGCCTTTGCCCTCCAGGCAGGACAGCATGATCTCCTGCCATGCCTCTCCTGTGGCACTCCTGCGCCCAACGCAACCATGCTCAGCAGCTCGCGGTGGCACGGGATGGAGCCGCGGCAGATGCCCCCAGGAGAAGCCTCGCAAGAAGCTTTGCAACCCCCTACCCAAATTAAGCACATCTCCGGTGTGCAGAGGAGCAAGGCACTGGGTCAGCAGCAACCAAGCTGGACCCACGTGAGCGCAGCCATGCCAGGGGGTAGCTCCTGGCACGTGGGGCCAACTCTCCCCAGCCAGCCCGTCCAAAGAGCTGGGAGACAGCCATCCTTTTTGGGGCAGGGTGGGAAAAAAAAGGGAATTCCTGAGCTCCTGTGGCCATGTGTCGCCCAGCTGCTCTCTAGCACCAAAAGCTGACCTCCACCAAACAGCCTATGGCAAGAACCTGCTCAGCCCAGCTCCTGGCACGCCTGCACCCAAAAACACCGCTAAAGGAGTTTTCTGTGGTTGCTTACCTGAAGAGGAGCATGAGGGAGCCCAGGAAGCTGCGGAAGTTGTTGTGCCGGTTAATGTGGCTTTCCTCATCTAGTTTGATATTGCCAAAAACCTACGGGAGGGAGAAAAAGGGCTCAGTTATTCAGGCAAGAGCTCATCGGCCAGGGAAGCGGCTGCACGTTCACCTTGGCTCACAGGCACACACCCCTGTGCTGCGGGGACTGATCCCCACCCCAGGTCCATCACCCTCAGCGCAGCTGGTCCCCAAAGCAGCCGACATCCACCCTCTCTGTGCAATCCCCCATGGAAAAGCCCCCCAGAAAACGCACGCCGGTCCACAGCCAGGACGCCAAGGAGTTGGCGCCGAGCAGCCATCGGGGAAGGAAACCTCCTCTCCTCGGCAGGGATTTGCGGTGGGCGGCAAAGGCTGCAAGAGGCCAAGCTGCCATGGAAACAGGAGCATGGAGGACCCGGGATCAACCGAATCCAACCACTCCACATCCATCCCTCTGCTGTGCTACGGGTAGCATCCGAGCACCGTATGGCACCCAGCGGTCCCCAGCGCGCTGGAGGCGCAGGAACGAGTCGCACTACCCTGGGTGGGTGCTGGGTCACCTGGGTCCTGGAAACTCCCAGGAGCTTTTCTGTTGTGGGGAAACGGTCTGTGATGCCGGGGTTTGCAAACAGGGTGGGGAAGGGCTCGGTGAGGGAGGGACAGACTGACTGCTAACCGACCACGGACAGCCAGACACCGGGGACTACCATCCCCAGGGCCAAAAGAGGCAACAAAGCCCCAAACGTGGACAATATCCTATAATGACCCACAGCCGAGGCCGCGGTAGGACATAATGAACATTCGTAAAATGCCTGAAATAGGAAAAATGTGCTGTTATTACTGTTAAATATTTATTCCACTTTCCGCGAACCTAAAAATACACTAACTGCAGAGTATTTTTTTCCCTGTACAGGTTTTTTGGAATGTGTAATTGTAGAATATTTTCTGCCTCCAGCTATTTTGCTCAAATAACGCCCACAGACTTTACTGCTTGGGGATTTGTTCACAATGGTGTTAAAAAAAAAATAAAATAAATCAAATACTACCACACAGCAGGGAGGGGGGCTGAGTCAGATGGCGGCTGTTTAGCGCGGAGAACACCTGGAGCCGGCGCAGAGATGTGTAGGACAGAGTGGCCAAAACCAGCCACGCGACTCTCGGGGTGGGAGAAAGGGGGTGGAAGACACTCAACACCAGCTCTGCCAAGCAGCCCAAGCAGGAGGCCACCACGCTGCCCGCTGCCTCCCCAAAATCTGCCCGTCCTGGCAGCGCACGTCTGGCAATGGCGCTGGGTACTGCGGCGGCTCGCTCATCGGGCGGCTCCAGATCCCGAGCGTTCGTCGTCGAAGATGCTTTGTCAGATCTTCAGCGTGGGATTTAGTCACCGCAGAACCGAGCCAGCCCCGCGGCACGCGTGGAGCTGAGGGTTTTAGCTCACGTGCTTCTTATTTACCAGCTGGCACCTGGAAAGCTCATGTCTTCCCATGCTCTGCAGACCTGCCACCATCTGGTAGGTCATCGCAGGTCCTGAAGCACGAGAGCCCAAGCCGACCATCTACTTGGGCTACAACAGAAACCCTCTGCAGAGGGACAAGGTGGACGGCGGGCTGCAGGGATCACTGCCGTGATCCAGCCGTTTGGATGGGAAAGGCAGAAGGCTGCTCACCAGCTCCCTCAGGCATGAAATCAATCTCTGGGGGCTGCTAGGGAGTTGGAGATAATTTCTAAATGAAGGGGTGGCAATTTGAAAGCAGCTGCCACACAGGACACCCAGCTGAGTCCCCAAGGCTGCATCTCCAAGGGTACAAGTTGGAAGGCAGCTGTGGAGCTTGACTGAACAAGCCCGTGGCAGCTCCCCCAGGGCATGTGGCTCTGCAGCTCCCAAACAAGCTGTTCCACCCTCAGGACCTTCCCAGACACCGTGACCGAGTGAAGCAATGACAGGCAGGCACAGGGCTGGCTGCTGTGCGTAATGCTGAGGACATGCTGGTCCAGCCTGTCTGCGCCAGAGGGATGCACACCGAGATGTCTGCGCTCACCTGCATCCCAATGATCGCGTAGATGAAGAAAAGCATGGCAATCAAGAGGCAGACGTAGGGGAGGGCCTGCAAGAGAAGCAGATGAGTCATCTCCTTTAGCACAGGTCCAGCTCCAGAGGAGTACAAAAAGCACAGTGGGCAGGTAAGCTGTGCCGATCCGTCTTTCCTACAAGCCAACAAGTCAGCAAGACCTTGGGAACAGCCTGCATTTGGGAGCAGCACCCCAGCACCGTGGCCTGGGAGGAAACCAGGGCACACGTGACTTACCTTGAAGGACTGCACGAACGTCCAGAGCAGGATGCGGATGGTGTAACCCTGGCGCAGCAGCTTGATGAGCCGAGCAGCCCGGAAGAGCTTCAGGAAGCTCATGTTGAAGCTGCTGGTGTTCACCAGCTGGGAGGAGATGAGAGGGTCAGAGGGAGGCGGGAGCCCCCCACCCCGCAGCGGTTCGCCCCGCTGCTCCCAGCCCCTGCTTCACCTTGGTGTCCGTCAGGATGATCTCCGTAATGCTGCCGATGACGGTGATGAAGTCAAAGATGTTCCAGGTGTCCCGGAAATAATTCTGCAAAAGGAAGGGGAGAGGGAACATGGATTTGAGCTCGGGGATGGCAGGTCTGAAGGGCACTGGGCCACGGGCCAAGGCTGCCTATGGATGGCAGCGGCAGAGACCTGGCCGCCCATTTGTATGCAGCCACGGTCTGGAGCACTGTCCTGCGTCTGAGATGGTGGCAGAGCTGAGCGTGTCTGCAGTGAGCAGCTTCTCCTGGGAGATGACTCACGCATCCAACAGGCCACCCTGGTGAACGGGAGTGGGAAAAGTAGCCACAACCAGCCCTGATCAGGCTGCAACAGCTCATCCCACCGACCCTCACAGCCACGAGGCTGCTTTGCCCTCCTCTTCGTGGGCACCCGGACCCACCTCAGCCCCTGCTGTTTGTGCAGGAGCCAGTGCAACACCGGACTTGACCATGGCCGGTGCTGCTGGGAGCCAGGAGGGTGGCTAGAAGCCCTCCTGCTGGTGCACCTCATCTCCCAGTATGGGTTAGAAACAGGAAAGAAACCATAAAAGAGCAAATCCGACAGTTGCTCATAAGCAGCAAAGAGTAGCTAAAGAAAAGGCAGTCCGTGGCTTCAAACCTTAAATAAGCAGCTGGGGACATGAGGATTGTGAATTAGGCAGGGAGGTCTCACAGTGGGTCAGGTCTGGTCCAACTGATACAGCCCAAGGACAGCAACGTGCCAGCATCTCATGGCTCCCGGGGACAAGGGACTGCAGCCACCAGCATGATCGCAGCAGCAGTTGGCTGCACAGCACGTACATGGTCCAGGCACCAAAGTACCACAGAAACGAGGTAAAAAGTAAAGCAACGGTGTGGCTTCCCCCACCAGCATCCAGCAGTGGGAAGTTTAATGAGCACCAAAGGAGCGATTCCAGCCTAAAAGCAGCTCTCAGGCTGGGACCCAAAATAAACAGCGACAACCTCACATTATTAACACCTTCCAGCTGTGATCTGCGTGCTGCCAAAGTCCAAATTAACACCCTCATCAAGAACAGGAGCAGCCACTCACCAGGAAGCCGAAAGCGATGATCTTGAGGACACACTCCAAGGAGAACACCATGGTGAAGGCGATGTTCAGGTACTTCAGGGCCAGCTCATAGGTGTATGGAGCAGAGTAGTACTGGTGGAAAGAGAGAGACATTGCTAGCCAGGAGGGGGCCTGCCAGCCTCTTGGCTGATGACTGTCCTAGGGAAGACCTGTGGTGGTCCATGTTCCTGGCCCTGGGTGCCTCAAGACCATCTTCTTCCCCTCTCCACCCCTCTCCCAGGACAGTTGCCGCTCCTTCTAAGAAGGAAGCACAGAGTAAATCCAGATCTTTCTGCAGTAGTTAAGAAGTCCAGATCATTTGGGTCATCTCGTTTAGGGAAGATCTCGCCTCCAGTTTGGGGCATGTGGTGTTTCAAGTGATTTTGCCAAGGGAATACATGCTCAGGTTCTGTCTCAAATCATCTCCTAGAAACAACCAAAAATATCCTCTGGTCCCATCCTGACCAATGCTCCTTTTCCCCACTGCCCCAAACAGGACAGGCTCACTCTGACGGGCTCACCTTCATCATCAGCACCACGGTGTTCAATGCTATCATGGCCATGATGGTATACTCGAAGGATGGGGAGACCACAAAGTGCCAGACCCGGTACTGGAAGGTGTGCCGGTTCTGGGGCATGTACCGCGTGAGGGGCTTGGCGCTGATGGCAAAGTCAATACAGGCTCTCTGGAATAAAACAACGTGCATCAGACCCTGGCTGATGGTAACGTGGGGGACGGTGGCTGCCACGCTTCTTTCCTTCATGGGCTGGGAAGGCAGGTGGCTCACGGGTCTCTTACACCTTTTTAACATCTAGGGAGCTCCAAGCTCCCAAACTGCAGAAAACCCATGGAAACGTCCTCTTTCCCCCTCCCCAGACCATACCTCGTTCTTCTCCAGACTGCACTCCTCCATCATTTTATCTCCTTGCTCTTGAAACGTAATGATGATGAGAGCCACGAAAATGTTGACGAAGAAGAAAGGGAAGACCACAAAATAGACAACATAAAAAATGGACATCTCCATGCGGTTGCTGCGGCTGGGCCCGCGGTCCTCCTCCGTCACGTCCACCGAATGCTGCAGCACCCTGTGGGCAGACAGGTGAAAAAAAGCAACCAGGGATATGCCCGTCAGGACTGCCACCACGCGGCACTTCTCACGGGACCCGCTTTGTACAGCCAGCTCTGTCCACAGCTGTAACAAGGATAAGATAAACCTCTGCCTTAGTCTGCTTTCAAGGACAACCCTTCTAAGTGACTACAGCTTGTTTTACGGTGCTTTGCCTGTGTCCCTGATGGAAAATGGATTTTCCAGAGCATGAAGAAAGGGGTAGTCCTATGGTCATCTCTAAACTTGATATACCTCAGGGCCGCACAGGAGAAGGGATTATCCATCATTCACTCCCTAAGGAAGAAGCTAACCCCAGCCATGGTCCCAGCCTCATATGGGGGCTAAAGCTCTTTTGCCCAGACATAATTTCTCATCATTCCTCTCCTCCTCCCTCCCAGCAGTTTCTCTCAGTCCAGCCTGGCTGTAAGCCAGTTATTAACCCAACCACCCCAAAGGGGACATGCCCACCCTAATGCAAGGGGGGTGGATGGAGCAGAATACTCACTGGGGCCAACCCTCGCCGGTGGAGACTGTGAACAGGGTGAGCAAAGCCCAGATGATATTGTCGTAGTGAAACTCATGGCGTTTCCACTCCCGACACTTCACTTCCATCTTATTCTTCTCGTGGTCCACATAGTTCCCTCTGCAAGGTTGGGAGAGAGCGGTGACCTTGCTTTTTATGCTGCCAGACTATGGGACAGTGGTTTTAAACCCTGGGGGCAGCGTGTGTGTGCGGTGGGAGGGGGGCAGCTCTCCTCCTGCAGGGATGGAGGGAGAAATGGGGAGATGCTGGATAACAACTGGGGGGAAGAGAGAAGGGGAAAGCAAAAGGGAAGCGAGAAGGAGAACAGGAGCAAAATACTGGGCTCTGCATCCCGCATCCCATGCAAGGATGCACAGCGCTGACACAGCAATGGGGACAGGGCTCAGCCCACACCATCCACCCCACGAGACCACGGCCAAGAGTGAGTCATGACCAAGGACTTAACTGGGAACCCAAAAACGACATTACCCAGCACCCTGCTTTTGCCAGAGGCGTCAGCAGCATCGGACCTACTGAACAAGGCACCTACATGCAGTCCTTCTCCGTGTCCTTAGAGCTGTCAGTGCAGTAGAAAAACTTCCCCTTAAAGAGCTGGACGGCAATGACAGCAAAGATGAACATGAAGAGCTTGTAGACAATGAGGATGTTGAAGACGTTCTTGAGGGAAGTCACCACGCAGTCAAAGACGGCCTGCAGGAGAGGGCATAGCTCACCTTGGGGAACCGACAGCCTTGGCAAAGGGCGGGACCAAAACCTTCCTCAAGACTACCATGGGGAAAGACATCTCCCATGCCTGGGGTGGAAAGGAGAAAGAGCGGGGCCTTCTCCCAGGCAAAGGGCTATTTTATGAGCGAGTTTAACCCCCCAGCGCACACACGGACACCGAGCAGCCCCTGAGACAGCAGCAGGGATGGATAGTTATATCCTCCAATGTTCTCTGCAACCAGGGCAGCAGATGGGGGACGGCCCCATTGATGCAATTAGCAGCACTCAAGACCAATTAGTAAACGCTGCTTTGTTTCGCATCACCCCGAATAACAAGGCAGAGCGAATACCTCTGCCTGCAATAGCAGCACCTCCCAGGCTGTTCCTTCAGCCCTAGTTCCCACAGCACTTTAAGAAAGAGAGGAATGCCCTTATCCCTGCTTCATGGTGAAGACAGAGGTGTCCAGAAAAGAACTGACATGGGCTGAATCCATCCACTGGTTGGGAAGAACAGCTGGGGTCAAAACTCCTGTCTCTGGGGTGCCACCCTGGGCCTCATCCATCAGCCAAATATTGCCTTGTGAAAAAACCTCAGGGCTTCCTCAGTCTCTTACCCCTTTCTGGCTCTATACCCCATCGGCTAAGGTAGGGAAATCCATAATCCTACCTGCGCTGCACAAATAATCCCTCTATTCAGATGGGAAATCCCCTGCCGGTGCAACACCATGACAGCACAGCACACAAAATCCTGAGTTGTTTGCAAGCTGCTCTGGTGGGAAAGATAATGAACTTTGGAAAGAGATTTGAGCTCTCCCAAAGCCAGGGCAGCCTATTTTATCAGGAGAGCATCTGGGCTTTGCTGCCCTCATGTCCATTCCAGCTCCACTTTCCCTGGCAGAGGAACAAACTCTTGACACCTTGCAGAGATCCAAGCTTGCTTTTAATAACTCGCTGCACCTCCAGATATGAAGCAGCCTGAAGGGCGTTGTGTTTGAAAACAGGGCTCCTAAAATACAGCAAATGCTTTGAAAACTATTCGTCCATCGCTCACGAGCAAATCGATGCGCGTGGTCCCTGCACCCACCGGTCTGCGTTGGAGAAGACAGATGTAAGGCAGGAGATGGGGATCATTACCTTCAGCTTGGGCAGTCGCTTGATGGTTTTCAGGGGCCTCAAGACCCGTAGCACACGGAGAGACTTGATGGTCTTGATATCCCGGCCCTTGTTGGTCCTACCGTGTCGGAGGGAGGCACAGGCACCCAAAAATGAAACGGAGAGACAATAACCTTGCAGACCCGAGGCTGGATGCTCTGGGGTTTTCAACTGCTGACAACTCCCCCCCCAGCACATGCGAGGATCAGAACAGGAGGGCCACAAACGTGTGACTGCTGAGCGCTCAGCCCACCTAAATGAGTTTCCTCCAACACACCCGCTGACAGCTGGCAGAGATGAAAAATAAAGCAACCCTCTCCTCCTCAGGATTAGCACTTTTCCCCTTCGCTGGGGAGCAGCGACCTTAACAAATCCCCTCCTTGCGGGAAGCAGCGCGATGCCAGGGCCGGAGCAAGCGATGCAACGCTCTCCCTGAGCAAGGACCGCTGCCCGAAGGGTGCTGTGGCACCCTCCCTCCCCCATGTCCCCAAGCCACGCCGCTCGACAGCGCCGGGAGGTTTGCTTCCCTACTGCAGGCGTGTGCCGTTTGCAGACGGGGCCCCCAACCGTTGCAAATTGTTTTCTACCGTTACTACGGGTTGCAAGAAATTCATAATAAAATGAGGGAGATGCACTCAATGGGGTCTACGTGCAGGTGTCTCACAAAGGGGTTTCCATCCTGGTTTAAACTCGAGATTCATGGTCCTTACATTCACCTAGGGAAGCACCTGCTCCGTGCTTGTTCACACAAATGCTCTCTCTTACAGCTTTCTGCCTTATTCCATCGCTGCCACCCAACACGGTCAGCCTGGTCCTCTATCCCACATGCATGTAACGTCTCAGTCCTCTCTTCCCTTTCCAGATCAGGGCTGCACTTGCCTCCACCCCAAGTCAGCTGAGCAAGGCAAGGCTTACCAGTACAATTATTTAGAAAAGTCCCCTCGTGACCCTCATTTCTTGAATATGATGATTAATCCCAACCACAATACCATTTTTTTTTCTTGTCTTTTAACTAAAGCCCGTGGGCTGGATCCCAGGATGGACCAGAGAGGCCCTGGTGAAGGTGGCACAGTTTGGATCCACCAGGCACCCTCAAAAAACGTCAAGGAAATGACTTACAACAACAGATGCTCCAAATTACACAGCTCCTTTGTGAGGGTTAATGCATCAGGGAGCACAATAATGGGCTTAATCATTAAGAGATGTAAACAAAACCGCTAATTAATAGTCCTCCCTAGGAGCACAGCCCCACAAATGCATGGGAAGCAACTGTTCAAACAGCCCTGGGACTCACTTTGCACCTCCCATCTCCTGCTTTGCTCAGTAGCAGGGCCTGGGTAAGCAGCTGGGGCACCCGCCTCGGGGCTGGGGTGGGGATTTGAGGGCAGCGCTCAGCTGGTGCAAGCTGCCACCAAGGGCAACGCAGCTGCAGCGGTTTACATCTGCTGAGGAGGGACCTCTTCAGGCCTCAGGAAACCTCCTGTGGATTTGCTTGGGATCCAACATGGATATGGGACACAGAGCTGGATAATGCGTAGAGGAAAGCCTGGCTTTGCTGTGTCTACGGCCGAGGCTGAGCTCTCCCCAGCCCCCTGAGCTCGGCATGAACCGCATCCCATGCCCTCGGAGGACGTCAGGGCTGAAGTCCTTGCAGCGCTTCAGTGCAGGCAAAGCCCCTGCCGGGGCAGAGCCTTCAGCCCTGCGGCAGACACCGCTTTCCCCGTGCCCTGCTCCCCTGGGTGTGCTTCACTCCACCTCGGGGTACTGCACAGACACCGAGATCCAGGAGGAAAGCACCCTCTTCCGAAGGCAAGGGATTGCAGTGCCTGCAAAGACAATCCCGTCTGCGCTTTCCCGGAGCACACCACCTTTATCGCATCCCGGGACAACGTAGGGGTGCGTGCAGAGCAGCGTGCTCCAGTCTCCGCAAACGCAGCCAAGGGTCGGCACAGGTGTCGGACAGACAGACACCCGCCTGTGCCCATCCCCCCACGCTCCCCACGGCGACCCAAATGGCATAGTTACCCCAAAGCATTCCTGTTGACGATCCAGCCCGGCAGCCACCAAATAGCACCAACGGAGAGAGGGAAAAAGAGAGAAGAGAAGAAGAAGGTAAGAAAAGCAGAGGGGGACTGTGCGGGGATGACTGCAGCCTCTCGGGCAGCAGGGACCCTGCGGCAGCCCTCCACCGCCCCACGCCTGGGTTGAAAAGCACAATGAGTAGACCACGATGTGTCCTCCAGGATGGGGCTTATCTCCAGGGAGAGACTCATCCAGCGAGCCAGGAGCCCCTGCCCTCCCTGCTGGAGGTTTTGGGAGGTGGGTGTGTAATGAAACCTCGGCTGCAAAAGGAGCCCACGGAGAGCGGGACAGTGGGTGACAGCGGGTGGGTGCATGGTCCTCTTCGTCCAGGAGTCAGGGAGGGACCTTGAGGCTTGGCCTCAACCAGCCAAAGGCAGGTGCCTCTGAGGGAACCTACCTGCAAGGGCACAGTTCCCACCCAGACAGGCTAACTTTAGTAAATCAGCTCCATCAAGAGATCCACTGATGAAGAGCCTGAGCTGCAGCACAGGATCGCAATCCAGCAGGACACCCGCTCGGACAAGCCACGGTGGTCTACAAGGTCCCTAGTTGTAATCAAACCTCCGTCCCTGATTCAGCTCAGTCCCTGCCACATGCACGCAGAGGGCTCAGCACTTGGGGCAAGCCTACGAAGTAAAACATTTCTTAAAAATCATAAAAATAATGCCAGACCCTGGCTGCATGTTAGTGAAACAGGTGGAAGGTGTGTTGAAAAGGTGATAGCTTAACTCTGCGGCACTTCTGTGATGGGATATCAGACCTCTGTCCTGAGCAGCCTCACACCGGGTTATTTTGCAGTACATAGGGGTCCCTCTTGCTTCCAGACACCGGTGCTGACAAGCATAAGGAGATGCTGCTCGGCAAAGAAAGAGGCAGCTCTGCTGGGTACCTTTGGGTGGAGAAACTTCTGCCCTTGCTCACCAGCCGTGACGACGAGGGCTACGCACTGACCACCGCTCAACCTTTCCACTGCTCAACCTCTCCCGCTGCTGCAAGCCCGCAGGCGTAGGCATCACCACCGCTCGGCAGCTCTGCAAAGCCGCAAGCGAGCGCTGTTCCTCTGCGCAATGCCTCCTCGGAAGGTGCCACGGGAGGCAAAAGTGAGCAGGGTCTTTAGTTATGGTTCTGGTTATTTCAGCTAATTTAATTTGAACTCTTTGGAGATTTACGGTTTTATATTGGGCTTTTTATTTAGGCTGCATTTGGATTGACGTATTCGCTTTCCACACGGAGAGCTACGGATGAGCCAAGATGACCTCTCGCTTGGGATGCATGGGCTCCAAGGAGGCAGTGGACAAGCTTTGATGGCACACAGAGACACGGCTTTACAGGTGAACACTTGCTCATTGATTTTGATGTGGCACTGATGACCAGCAGATGATAGTGGCACTGCTGGACCCGCTCAGAGACCTCCTGCTGCGCCCATGGCTACCCAGGACCTGCCATGGGAAAACCGAACTGCAGAGGGAGGCAAAAAAGGCAGAAAACCCCAATGGCATGGCATGTCCCAGCACTTCTTCTACCGGCAAGTGCTGGACCTGGTCATCAGCCACTCTCAGCCATGTAATCGCCGCAGCCGCTCCGTGGGCATTGCTTTGCCCACCCAGCGCCATGGAGGCGAGGAGGGGGAGATGGAGGATCCCTCCGGCCCCACATCAAAGAGGTCTTGGAGGGAGAAGAAAAGGAGGGGGATTGAGATGTCACCGCCAGAGTTTTCCTCTCCAGACCAGGATGGAGGGAGGGAGGGCGGCGGGTTGGGACATTTATAGCTGGCGAACATCCTGTGGCTCCCGGGGCCGCGGCGGTGCTGGGCTGCCAAGAGGAGAGGCAGGTGTTCTTATAAATGCTTTATAATGTATAAACCCATTGGAAATCGCTGCGGTTCCTTTGTTCCCCTCACCCCCGAAGCCATGAGATCATCTCCTCCAGCAGGAGCCACCGTTGGATGTGGGGGAGAGAGACAATCCTGCAGGTTTACATTATAAAGAGCCCTCGTCCATGACACGAGCAACTCAGTATCTACCCAGCTACGGCTACAAGAGTGGGCAGGTGACATAGATGCTTGCTGCAAACGTACGTGGAGATGCAAAGGCCCTCTCTGTGGGAGGAGGTTCGGTGCCGCAGCCGATGGGGCTGCTGGCCCTCGAGAATTCAGCTGCCCTGTGCCCAAAGGGAGCTGTCCTTCCCTCGGGAGGCTGGGTGGAGGCAAGCAAGTGGCAAGCGGGTTTGGAAGGGGCACGGCACCTTCCCCACGTGCTCGGCGCTGGCACGTGGGGACCCTGCCAACTCCAGGGGCCACCCCAGGAAGCATGCCACCTTTGTGGCGTGGGGGCAAGGGGACAACAAGCGATTACGGTACTGTTAGTGGGAGTGAGGATACCCATCCACCCAGGAACGGGCTGAGCCATCAACCTTCCCTCCTTCAGCCATCAAAAAGTCTTGATGAAAGATGCCTTGGAATGGAAAGGCTCCCTTGTCCTCCTAAACTCTTCAAACCACCCAGCACATCTTCAGGCTGCTGATGCCCTTGAGCCCCCCCTCCAGTGGGGGGATCAGCCAGACCCTGGAGATGCTTGATCCATCCTCGTGGTGGCCTGGGTGGCCTCCCAGAGGCTCAGAACAGTGTCCTCAGCCAGTGGACCTGCCCCGTGCCCCTTCCCCATACCAGGGTCTGCGGTCAGCCCCCCACCCTGCCCAGGGGCTGGTTCATCCCTCTGCCGAGCGAGCTGAATTCTCCCATGCTCTTCCCGAGGGGAGAGCAGCGGATGAAAGCACCGGGTGAGGAAGGGGATGAGGAAGGTGAGGAAGGCAAAAGCAATGAGCCAGAGAGGGTGCAAGTGGGTGAGAGTGAGGGGAAGGAGCTGCCGCCTGGCCAGGGGTGAGATGGGAGGGATGGATTATGGGCTGTAATCCATCGAGCGACCTTGGGGCTCGGAGCCAGCCACCCCGAGAGCCTCTCGCGGTCCCTGAGCTGTGACAAGGACAGGGCTCCAGTACGCGCTGCTGCCAGGCCCTCCCCTCTCACTAGCACTAACGTCACCGCCGCCAGTGTCAAAGGCACAAAGAGAGACCAACGGCGTGACAACGGAGTGCCAGCCCCTCCTCTCTTCTCCTCTCCCTCCTTAGGCACCCCTGGGGACCAGGGGGTGGCCCTTGCCTGTGAGCATCACATTGGCACCCACTCCTCCCTCCTCAAGCTTACACTGCACCGCCTGTCCCAGCCGGCAGCACGGAGGAGGGCAGAGCAGCACAAAACTCATCCCTGGACACTTCTTCCCTTCATGACATGGGCACCACCGACATCGAGCTACCCTGCACCCACCTGCGGGCATGTGGGTGATGCTCAGCAGGAACACGCTTGCAGGCAAGCGTGCAGCACCCTGCCCTCGACGTGATGCTGCTGAGGATGCGGGCACAGACCCCACCGGCCGCATCCCCATCCCTGCAGGGCTCTGGGGCAATGCTCCCCCTTGGAGCAGATGAAAAGCCACCAGCCGGGGGTACCGTTTCCAGCACAAACATGTTCAGAGGGCAGTTCCACCTGGCAGGCTGCTGCTTTTGCTGTCTCTGTATGCCCCAGGATGCATAGCAGGTGTATAACTCCGACTCTGCCACCCTTAGGTCTTTTTCCCTCTCCAAGAGCCCCTTCTGCCCTCTTTCAAGTCCACTTTCACCACCAGCCTCTTCCTAGCATCTCCAGCTTGCCTCGCCTTGCCCACTGCCTGCTTGCTCACCAGCATTTGACAAACAAGGAGAAACACCTTTCTGGAGCAGCCACGCACCGCTTCCAGGAGCCATCCCAGAAGCAGAGCAGAAGGATGCAGAGAAATCCGGAAAAAATCAGGGTCTAATAGCCATAACACACAGTGTCATCCTCCTCCCACCCCGGGCAAAGGAAGGCAGGGAGCCGACAAGGACGAGGGCCACTTACGCCAAGGCGAAAGCCACCAGCGCTCCCACCACCACGATGAAATCCAGGATGTTCCAGAGGTCTCGGAAGTAGGAGCCGTCCTGCAGGATCAAGCCCTGATCGATCATCTGAGAAAAACAGGAAGGGAATGAGCAGCTCAGCCGTCGAGTGGAAGCAGCCACAGGCAGGACGTGCTGGGGACAGGGACATCGCTGGCAGCAGCAGACCCATCCCAGGTATATAGCAAGGAGCATCATATTTTGTGGGAACTCGGAGCCAGAGACTGATAAAAGTGGTGCCGAGCATTCTCGACTCCCAGCACTAAGAACTTTAAAGTCTCCATCATCCAAATTTAGGACCAGAACCAAAAAACTGAGCTATTTCCCACCCGCTGCAAGGACGCTGCGGGACTCAGCACCCCCAGGACAGCCAGCCTGCGAGGCCTCTTACCTTGATAACCATCTCGAAGGTGAAGACGCCGGTGAAGACGTAGTCGAAATACCTCAGGACCTGCAGAGAGAGGGCACGGGTGCTCTGCAGCCGCTGCCAAGCAAATGGGTGCCCACCCAGACCCCGTTACTGCCCCGCAGCTGGCGCTCGCCTGGCTCAGGTGCAAACAGAGGGTTAGTTTTGCTTGCCCCAAACCCAGCCTGTCACCTAAGAGTTCAGGACAGCCATAAACCCAGCCTGCGTAGGCAGGAGACAAACATTCCCCGTGCGTGGTGCAAACGGCTCTGAAATCATGCTGCGAGCCGGAATCGTGCTCCCCCGTACCAGTCCCTGTGCACATCAGCATCTCCCCAGTTTAAGCTACTTCACTATCGACAAGGCGCCCTGGTCTGCTCCCCAGGCTCTAAACCCCACGTGTGGGAGGCTGAGAGGGATTTCCAGGGTTTATAAAGAAAGGAAATGGAGGAAGAAGTCAGATCCCACGGCATGGTTCAAGCGCTGCCACCAACTGCCCTGAGCCGTGTCCCACACATGCCCCACCATGGAAACTAAAATCCTGCAGGACCTCTGCCTGCGGGATGGGGGGGAGCAGGGGAGGTTTGCAATCACTTTGTTGCGGTCGGAGTTGGTGAGGACGGGATCCTCCGCCGCGAGGGCGATGCTGCTGGCGGCGATCACCAGGAGGATGCACATCTCGAAGTAGCGCAGGTTCACGATGTAGTGGCAAGCCCTCCGCACCCTGCGAGGAGACAGCCCGCACCCCGACCTGTGAGCCCCTGGCATGCCCCAGGCACAGCCCACGTGCAAAACCCACCCCACATCGACAGCTTCCAGAGCCGAAAGATGGGCAGCAAAGTCTGAGGAGCAAAAAAAAAGGGAGCTCAAGGGTGGTTTGGGCTTGCTGACCCCTTTCCTCGGCTGTCCCAGCCCCCCGGACACCCTGTGGCCAGCCAGGGAGAGTCCCCGAGAAATTGGGGGGCTTATTCTTCCAAGCTGCTGGAGCTGGGCAAGAGCTATGGGGGAGAAGACAACTGCAGAGAAATGCAACAAACATTGAATAAAAATCACAGCTGGCAACCAGCAGTCGGGAAAGAAAGCCACGAGCGTGGCTGGCACAGAGGGAGAGCGCTCCCGGGGCGTGGGGAACACTGTGGCTGGTTATCCAGGCTCTTTGGGAGATATTCAGCCCCCTTCCCAAGGGGGTCCCCTGTTTTCAGTGACATCTAGGGGTCCTTCCCCTTGCAGCCCTCCCCAGTCCCGGGCTCCTACGGTCCAAAAAATATCTCACGGGTTGGTGGTGCTGAAGATGAACATGGAGCTGTGCGGCACCATCGCTTTGCCCGTCTCGCTTTTCTCCTTCTTCCGCTTCTTCTTCTCCATCTCCTCATCCTCTTTGGTCTCGGCCTCCTTTAAGGGGCTGGCTTCGCCATCTGTCTTGTTGCTAACTGCAGGAAAGCGAGAGCCTTTGCCTGGTCTTGCACCCAGGCAGCACCCTGGGGTGTCCCTGCCACCCAGGCACGTGCAACCCCCCCGGTTTCTGCTTTGCATCCCCGTGCCGTTACAGGGAGAGGAACTGGAAGGGAAGAAAAAACACGAGCTGCCGGGATGGAGCAGACGAAAGCGGTTTTAACAAGGCCAGCTTTTGCAGTGCTGTTTAATTAATAACACCGTTTAAAGCGGCTCACCTTGACAGTGAGGATGCTGTTAAGGGGGTTGAGCGGCAGCGAGCTGGGCGGAGGCTGCGGATGTGTTAGGAAAAACAGGGAATGCCAGTGTTTTGCTCGGGCGGGGAGGAAGGGGGAAGGAGGGACCAGGCAAAGGGGTGGGTTGGAAGCAGGTGAGAAAGGGAAAAGTTCCCCAGGAGACGGGGGCACATCAGTGCTGTTTTCGGGCTCCCGTGCAAAACTGGGGTGCTGGAGAGAGGTGCTGCAAGGAGCAGCAAGGAAAGCCCCCCCAGTTGATGGATGTGGATAGGAAAAGCCATGCAAGCGGCTTTCCATCCCACCCCAGGGTCCCTGAGGGCTGGGAGAGGGGCTCAGGAAAGACGGATGGGTCCTCACTCTGTACCACAGCAGAGTCGTGGACATCGATCATGATGGTGGTGCTCTCCGTGGCCTTCTCGGTGTTGGGGGTGATGGAAGAGAGGTCGGGCTCGCTCCGGCTGACGGTGCGGCTGGCTTCCAGCAGCGCTTGCTCGCTGGTGTCCAGGCTGCTGCAGTCCTGCTCCATCAGGCTGCCCGTCTTCCCCCGGGGGGGCTCGGGAACCGCTTGTGGGGGACTCCCCTCCTCGGCGGTCCCGACCAGCTCGGCATCGCCAGCAGGGACCCCATTTGTCCTGCAGGAGGGAGGTGGGATGAAAAGAGGTGTGAGAAGAAAAGGGGAGAGAACAAGGAGCTGCGGGAAGTGCAAGATGCCCTCCCCAGGTACCAACCTGACGGGCTCTCCGCTCGCCTCCGGCTCCCCCTGAATCAGCACCTCCGCTGCGGCCGCATCCCCGCGCCGGTCCCCATCCTGTGCCCCCTCCGTGGGGCTGGCCTCCTCCAGACCCATCTCCTGGCTGGCCGAGCGGCTCCCCAGGGCGCCGGCCGACTCCTTCCCTTCCATCCGGGCTCTGCGGTGCCGGCTGCGCCGCTGGCTCTGCCTCATCCGCGCCCTGTCCTCGATGCCGCCTCCTGCCCCATCCTGCTCGCCTGGCTCGCAGTTTCCGTGGCACGATTTCTGGTGCCACAGCTCCTTGTCTCGCTTGGCCCGGGGCGACGGGCTCCTCTTGTCCTCACCACTGCCGGGGTTGGCCCCCGGGGCCGGCTGCTCGGGTCCCTCGGCCGGCGGCCGCTCGCCCTTACCACCTTGCTCATCGGCGCATTTCTCCAGGGCGACGCCGTCCCCTGGTTTCTTCCTGCGGAAGATGCTGGCGTGGGGGTTGATGACGGGCGGCTCGTCCTTGTTGATGCCCTCCTGGCTGGACATCTGCATGTGCCGGCGCAGCTGGCTGGTGCGCTGCTCCCACACCGACATGTGGTGCCGCCGGCGACGCTCCCGCCTGCAACGGGGGACAACGAGGGGTCGGCATCTTGGATACCCCCCCCAGCGAAGCACCCACCCTGGATTTAATTTGGGAATCCCAGGGAGAAGGAAATGCCATCCCCAGGGCTACCAGCTGGGCTCCTGCTTCGTCCCCAGCCCTCCAGCATTCCTCTGGTGCTGGCAGGGGCTGGAAATGGGGCTGAAACTGGACTTCTGCCCCTTCAGACACGTCAGGCTGATGGAGGACCAGCCCCAGCAGCCTCACAGCTGCCATGAAGCTTTCAGGCAGCATGCCCAGCTTGCTGGGAGCAGCCAGCACCCCGGCTTGCCCTATCCCAGCCAAGCGGTGACCACCTTCCTCTTGCCTGATTGCCTGGGGACACCTTCTTAAATATAGGCTCCTTCTCTCACTGCAGCCGGGGATCCCTCCTTGCGCTGGGGACGCCTTTGCATCGCCAGCTCCTCGGAGCCAGGCTCCTTTTCAGAGCGACGCTGCCCTAACGGTACAAATGACGGTGCAGGGGACGCTGGCGCAAAAGCCAGCTTGGCAAGGGTGGCAGTCGTGAGGGGTTGGGGACAGTGAGTAAGAGGGGAAAAGATGCCAGGTACAAGACCTGCCTTTCTCAATGAGAGATGGCCCTCTGAGACATTTGCAATGGAGAATGTCACCGGGCACAGGAGGCCCCCTCCCTCCCTGTACTTAGCTGTGCTCGGCCAGGACAGCCCCTCGCCTGGCACATCCCGGGTAGGAAGCCTGCACCGAGGCTTGGGGAGCAGCGGTTTTGGCTGCTGGTGGGGTAACTGGGCTTCTCTACGTTCCTGCAGGTGTGCTCTAGGGAGGACTGGGCTATGCCATGAAACCTTTGCAGTGCCAGAAACGTGCACACAAACACCCTGGAGAAGACAGACGTGCCCTTCCCAACACACCCGAGGCACACGGAAACACCCACGAGCACACACGTGTGCGTACACGTACACTGCTCCCGCCCGGAGCACACGCGACTGCACGTCCACGGGGTAGCGGCACGCACCGACACACACTTACTGCGCACACAAAGGGGGTTAGGCACACACAAACCCACGAGTGCACGCACACACGCAGACAAACGGGGGTGCAAAGGAGCACACTGAATACAGGCACACGCACACGACACCCCCCCGCCCCGTCGAGGAGGCTGGAGGGGAGCGGCGTGCGCCCCGGTCCCGCGGACGCACAGAAAGCACAGGAGCCACAGACGACACGCGCCCCCGCGGCCCACATACAGGTGGCTGCTGCGTGGCTCCCACATCGACATGTGGTGTCTCCTTCGCCTGTCTCTTCTGGGGAGGAAAAACAAACGGGTTCAATCCCCCCTTCACCCCTCCTTCGACTCGTGGGGGCAACACAGAGAGGTGTCCCCCCCACCCCGGACAGCCGGCATCTCTTTGCCTGTCGGCCGCCGGCTACCGGGATGGCGGAGGGCAGCAGCCAGCAGTGAACCCCCTGCACGTACGCGCTTGCACACCGGCAACGAGCTGCCTGCAGGGCTGCCCACACTCACGCGCTGCGATCCATTTCGTGGGGGCCACAGAACCTTCCCCGCGCTGGCCAGCCGTGCAGCAGCGGCACAGGGAGAGCGGTGCAGGCTGCAGCCCCTCAGAAGCCCCGCTACATCCTTGGATATTTAACAACTTTTTCAAACTGCTCCAAATTCACTTCTCCCAAGCAACGCGTGGCAACGTGGCAGAGGAAGCGATGTGTCAGGGCAGCTCCGAGCTGCTCAGAGCTGTCACCATGGGTTGATGCTGCTGAGACCGCAGAGGGGAACGTGAAGCTCCCCAGCAAAAACAAGGCACGAGCCCAGGGCTGAGATGCCCCAGACCCCCTGTCACCTGAGCAGCCCCGACACAGAGAAGCTTAACAGGGCTGTCAGTGCCCTTCACCCCCACCGACTGCAGGCAGCTGGGGATATTCGAGGCTTTATCCTTTGTAGCAGCACAGAAAAGATTCAGATACGCACAGCTCCAAGCAAACAGCCACGAGCGTACGCAAACGTGCATGCAGCGATTTACAGGTTTTGCTTTTTGCTAATGCCATGTGTGCGTGTGCAGGACGTGCAAGCAAATACACCCCAACCACACAGGACCAAGCGCCCCGCACGCACGCAGAGCTCACGCAGGCGAGACGGGGTGCATCTCGCTGCCGTCCTGCGAGTGCAGCGATACCCTCAGCCCCTGGGTGAGTCACGCTGGTGATTGCCTCCTTACGGCTTCGTGCACGGGAACAGCCCGGTGCCACGCTCAAGGCAGAGATTGAATTGCACAGCCGAGCTGTGCGGGCAGGACCTGCAGGCAGGGATCTGCTGCCATCCCCGCAGCAAGTGGCCGAGCCTTCAAACGCATCCACGCACCACGTTAGGCACCAACACATGACAGCATCCGCATGCGTCCATCTGGCCACCCACTCGTCAAACAGCCCCGAGCCATCTGCACCAACGGCGCCCATGTACAAATACAATACTCCGATCGGCACCGCAGCCGCCCACGCCAACCTGGCCACGTGGGAGCACCCATCCCCGAGTGCCACCGGACCTCTCCGCAGGCAGGAACGCGTGTACCAAACCTGCCTGCGCTGGGTACCCACATAGAAATGAAGCCATCTGCGTCTGCCCAAACGCAGAGATCGGCTCAGCTTCACCGTCCTGAGTTTCCAACAGCCCTTTGGTACCGGCTCTGCTCTGGCTTGTCCCTTGCTATGATGTCCCCACCGGCCCTCCCCGGCTGCTGGCATCAGCATTGCACCACCGAAGGCACATCAGACCTGATGCTGGAGAGGGTTGCCCCCACGGCATCGCACCCCCTTCCTGCCCCTGACACTACCCATCCTCATGAAGGGGAGGAGCTGGAAAAAAGATCTGCAAATATCAATACCTCCCATTTCAACGCCACTAGAACAACAACAAACGGTTAAAGAGATCTGTTTTCCTAACCAGCTATATCTGACAATGGCTAGAAAACTCTAGCAGGGACTTGCAGCGTGGGCAAATCCTTTAGTGCCCTAATATAGTCCATCTCTCCCTCCTCTTCTCCCCTATTTGTCCCTCCTCCAGCCTCTTCTGCTGCCTATATCCCTTTATTCCCTCGCTTTATCCGACACATTCCCACTGGTAGTCAGAGACGGTCATGACACACAGACTCTGCCATCTCTCCCCTAAACCACTCCCCAATACTTGGCCAGGCACAGATTTATTATGAACATCCCATCACCCCCAAACCAGGGCGATATCTGCGGCTGCTGGGAGACCAGGCAGGGCTTACAAGTACCCCCAGCTCCTGCTGCCCCTAAAACCACGGGCGATGCATGCGGGATGGGGGAGCATCGCATCCCACCGCTGCCAAGCCAGGGAGCTGGGGCCGTTCCCAACGCTGCCTCCGACCCCCCCAGATCAGCGCTCGCCTGAAGACAGCGGTTTCTCTCGGTAAATCTGCAAGAGATTCTGCCATGTACGAGCTTGGCTGGATTTCAAAGCATAACGAAACCTAAAATTCCCTGGGAAGGGATTCTATAAAAAAAGAAAAAAAAAAAAACACCACTCCTTTCAGCCGTACTGAAATGTACTGTTTTGGGAAACAAATCAAAAACGCCTCGTTCCAATGTTGACTTTGAAAGTTTTATGTGATTTAGACCATATGACACTGCAAAATAAAGGGAAAAAAGGCGTCTAGAAAGGAAAAAACAGATTTTTTTTCTGCTGAAAGACAGAGAAAAGGCTCCTTAACACCATGCCGGGAGTTTATGTGGTTTGGGGCTTTTCTTTCTTGCCCAAATCAAATTTCTGTACAATCAAACATGGTTTCACAAACCTGCTCCATCTCTTCTAACTGCATTTGCTACCAGGGAAGGAACCCGAGGGAGATTTGTGACACCGCTGCTCCCTTCTCCCCCAGCCCTGGCTGCGATCCCGCAGCTCCGCCACGAAGAAACGCTCCCCGGGAACAAATATCACCCCTCCTCAAGAAAAAACAGAGATACCTTCCTCCTCCCCAGCCTCTTTCCCCACCCCTAGCAGCAGCCCTGAGGGTTTGAGTTGCACATTTGGGGCAGAAAGCCTCTTTTAGCAGATTTCTGCCATGCCCAAGCTCCGAGGCTGCAGGGGTGAGCTGGTCCCCGCTCCGACACCTCTCCGCAGGCACTGCTGCTCTAGGAGCTCCCAGATCTTCATCCATCCTCAGGAAGACACCCAGAGAGGGATTCATCCCGAGAGGGAGTCACCCCCTGCGGGGACCCCTTTTTATTGCGGCAGCCCCGCGAGCAGCCGTGCCGGGCTCCGCTTCAGCCCTCCCCCCTGCTGACCGGTGGGCTTGGGGGGGTACCGGGGTAGCGGTGGGGGGGGGTCACTCACTCGATAGCAGGCATGTTTGGGGCGGACATGGGGCTGACTTCTTTGGCTTTCTGAAGGGCGTGCTTCTGGTTAAAGGCCTCCTCTTCCTCCTGCTCATCCTGCGGAGGAAAGAGGGGAGTTGCTTAGTGGGATGCTGGGGTTTCAAGAGAAGGTGAAGCCATCAGAGGCAGGGAGCTGCCTTAGATGCCAAGGCGTGTGGGAGAAAAGGGGTGCAGGCACCTCTAGTTCCAGAGACAGCCTTTATTTTATTATGGGGATGCAACTTCCCCACTACACCAGATCTTACTGAAGGTGTCAGTGCTACTTAAATAAGTTGAACTCAGCCCACTCCAGGCTGTGCACGCTAGAACAGCCCCAGACGGCGTAGACCAGCTCAGCCCTCCCTTCTTCACAGCCACGGGGCGAGACAGGCATCCCCCTGATGGAGTGGGAGGCAAGGCATCCATGAATGACCCCTGGGAGGCAAGGCATCCATGAATGACCCCGGCAGAGACCGTATTGCTTTAATGAGTACGGTTGTGTCTCTGGAGCAAAAAATGTCATTAGGAGTCATTAGCACGCATTCAGCCTTTTCAAAAACTCAGCGCTCCCTTAATTGATGCTGCTGGTACGCCGTGGGGCTCTCCCACTCCTCTCACCCCAGTGGCAGCCGGCAGCCCCTGGAAGTGCCACCTGCACCCGCCGCGGGAGGACAGGGACCCCCGCACACACCCTTCAGGCGAACAAGCACCATGCCCCATTTCGTTTGCTGCTGACGGGTCAGATTTATACCAGCGTGGAAGCCTCTCAGTAAGCCCCAAGGACCTGGTAATAGGCAGGGGCTCTGCAAAAAAAACAGGCACCGCGGGATGGCTGGTCCCCTCCAAAGGGCAGCAACAACCCTTGCAACTCTCGCCTACTCACCATTATCCAGATGGTGCCCCAATATTTTAGCATTCCCCAAATATTTCCCAGCATGGTCTTAAAACTAGCTAAGCCCAATAACCTTCTCGAGCACCATCCTAAATTGCATCCTAAATCACGTCCACTGCCCTGCGGGCAGATGGGGAATAAATACTGACACTGGGAAAGCGCTTCCCGCTCCGCATCTCCAGCGTCCTTGGGTAAATAACCCTCCCCACATCAGACAGATGAGGATTATCTTGATCCGACCGGAGGCAAACAACACTGGGGAGCTTAAATGGAGAAATAGTTAAGCCACACTCGATGGGAACTGTGGGTGCTCCTGGAGAGAGATGAGACCAGCGGGTTTAAGCACTTTCCTAAATCAAAGTCTAAATGGTTGTGCCCAGCGATATGGGTTTGCGTCTCAGTGGAGCACCCTGCGTACCCTCCTGGCGGAAGAGCCCCCACTTCCATTTTGACCTGACCTCTGTCCAAAGCAGGCTGAGCTAAAGGACAAGGTGGCCCCGGCTCTGGAGTGAGAACAGTCACAGGCAGTGCTCCTGGTGCCTTTCTTGCCAGCCCTCTCCTTCACTCTCTTCACACCAGCAAGAGAAGAAAAAGAAGCAACTGGAACATACCTTGGTGAGCTCCTGAGCATTGGCCAGGTTGTCCACCGCAATAGCTAAGAACACATTCAGCAGAGTATCTGCGAGCAGCTAAGGATGCACAAGGCACGTGTTAAGGACATGGGTGTCTGTAGCCACCAAGGGAGGGTGGCCCTGATGGCTCCTCACCAGCTCAGTGAGGAACAGCCAGAGGGACAAACTCCTCACCCATCCCATATATAGAGCCCTCAGTGCACCTCCAGACAGCTCCTTCTCTGCGTTTGGGATATCCAGGGCTGCTGCACGTGTGATGGGACTCCCTCAATTGGGAGAGGAGGAAGGAGCAGTGGGTGGGGAGGTGGGTGTCCCCAGAAGAGGGAGATGAGATGGGGTTGTCTCCACTAAAAGCACAGCAGCCAGGCGGATACAGTTTCCAAACAAGGTGAGGACGATGAAATAGATGGAGGACCACATGCCTGAGCGAACGCCTCCCTGGGAGCGGATGCCGTTGTACATCACCTCGTTCCAGTCCTCACCCGTCAGGATCTGCAGGAAAGCAAGCCAGCAGCTCTGTCATCCGCACCTTCTCGTCACCTGGACAGCCCCCTCGATCCATCCTACCAACGCGCAGGAGTCAAGTACAGAGACCCTGTGCAGGGGATAACCCAGCTCTACAGCTGCAGCACTTGAGGGAGATGATGTTGGACACTGCTGAGGATTTAGGTCTCCTCAGAAGAGTTTTGAAACTCTTCCACCTTCTGTAACAGAGGTGGAAGAGTTTCCATCTCTTGCGATCCACTTTGTTATAAAGGAGGAGAGGGAGGAAGCGAGTTATATCCTAACAGCTGATGGAGGGGAACTTGTTTGGTTTAAAGAGCCCCTTCCAGCCAGGGGGGAGTGAGCAGGTTGTCCCAAGTCCCTTTGATTGTGTCCCCTTGCAGCCCAGCTCCTACCTGGAACACCGTCATGATGGCCGCGGGGAAAGTGTCGAAGTTGGCCGATGGCGTCCCATCGATGAAGTTAAACCTGGAAGTGGAACCGGGAGGACATAAACGGGCTGGAGTACCAAGGTCATCAAACCCCTGACTGCTGTGCTATCAGCTCTCTTAGCAGACCTCTTAGGTCCTCTTAGGAGGACCTTTCCCCACTCTAAGGAAGGTCTCCTGAGCATTTAGTGCCAGAACCCAAAACGTCTCCTGGTCAGAAGGACCCACACAGCCCAGAGGCACCTGCCCGAGCCGGGACTTTTGTATAGGAGAGGTACCACTGTTAGCAGGGGGCTGAGGGGCAAGGCTACAGTCTTCCTGGGCACCCAGGAGGGTGTCACACTTTGCTTTAACATCAAAAAATTCCTTTCCCCCAGATTTGAAACAACCTACCTGCCTCCAAACAGCTGCATTCCCAGCAGGGCAAAGACTACAATGAAGAGGAAGAGGAGGAAGAGCAGACTGATAATAGACTTCATGGAGCTCATCAGCGAGACCACCAAATTCCTCAGGGATGCCCAGTACCTAGAAAACAGAGACAGTGGAGTACTTGCAGCGATGCTAACAGGAGAACAGGAGAGACTGGATCTGGGCTGCGGCCACAGTCCAAGACAGAGGGTGACAGGCACGGACGGCTGGTACATACTTGGTTATTTTAAATATTCGCAGAAGACGAAGGGCTCGTAGGACACTGATCCCAAAAGAGGTTCCTGGTCTGAAGATAGCCCAAACCACTTCGAAGATGCTTCCCACCGTGACCTGAGAAGCAGACGTGGCCATGAATCAAAGTCAGGCTCCGGTCAGGCTGTTGCAGGAAACCTTCACGTGCCGTAAAACGAGGCACCCACCATCCTGCCCAAGACCTGGTGTCTCGGTCTGGCACGGGCAGGCTGTCCCAGCAGAAACAGTTCCCCTGCCCACTGCGAGGGCCATCCTGTTCTTCTCCCCCTTGGTGCCTTGTGCTGCAGACACCTGCCAAACATCTGCCTGCACACCCAAAGCATCTCTGGGGCCTCTTACCCCACAGTCGAAGCAGTTGAAGGAAGAATGGAAGTAAAGGCGCGGCCCCATCCCGTACATCTTTAAGGACATCTCCAGGAGGAAGAGTCCAAGAAACAGGAACTCTGCATAGTCTGAAAGACAAAACCCAGACGCGCTACCTTTGGGGCACCGAGCTGCGTGGAGCATCTTGCATGCACCCACCCATAGCCCATATAGCACACCACAGAGATGGGACAAGTCGAGAACCACGCTGCTTCCCCAAGCTCGCAGGGTTTGGGATGAGGGAAGCTTGTCTGTGAGGAGCTAAATTGTGTATAACAGAGCACCAACCCCACAAGTTAATCTTTCAGGGTAGGTGCAGTGGTGTCCCAGGGGTTTGAGAAGACCAGAGATGGCCAGCATGGAGCAGAGCAGCTCTTTAGCATTATATGACAGTGGTCGAGGCGTCTGCAAAGACATTAACCACATGACACGGTAGGGAAATATTAGCAACCTGGACTTAAATCATTGCACGGCTGGAACTTGGCCAGGGAAACCGAGCTGAACAGCCAAAAGCCAGTGAAAAGCTTCTCCAGCTATTTCCTGAACATTAGCGGGCAAGAGTCTGGCTCTTCACCTTGTCCAAAAGATGCTTCTCACCACGACCAGCTGCCGTACCACACTGTGGCATGCTGGGATCCCGGCAGGCCTGAGCGTGCTAATGCAAATTTGGGCAGGCCCGGTGCTTGACGAGGACATTTTCAAGGTGAGTAAGAATAACACGGCTGAGAAAGCAGCACTGTCCCTACTGCAGCAGCTCAGGAGTAACACATGGCTGCTGTGGGGTTGACCACGCTGCTCCGTGGTTAGCACCACGCTAGAATAGACATGGGTGTACTGCCTCCGAGACCTGACCTTGTACCATGGCCCATGGTGGGCTGGGGGATGCTTCAGTAACTGGTTTCAAGCTTGGGATCTCCATGCCGTGCTCTGCACCAAAATTTTAACCAGGGGGTTCTCCCGTGAGCAGTCCCATCCCTGCAAACTCACGCCTTTCCAGCAACTGCTTGTGGGCATTCAAAGATGGATCTCCAGCAAGCTTTCCATCACCACTGTTCACAATTTTAGGATAAAACCAGCTGAGACCTGCAGTCTGTTTCTCTCTCTTGACAAACACATCAGAGGTTTTGCCTGCCCACGCAGTGCTCTCAAACCTACACAAAGTCCAGGGACTCACAGAGGAAGTGGGTGAGCCAGGCTGGCTGGTTGTGATGGACGATGGCCACGCAGGCAGTGTTGAGAGCCACCAGGCTCAAGACGATCCAGTAGAAGACCTGGGATTTCACCATGTGGCGAACAGAGATGCGCAGGAGTCGCTCCTTGTGCCGTAAGTAGGAGGCACCATCCACTCTGGCACCTTTGAGGCCAGAGTGACTCAAGGGGTTACCTAAGGGAAAAGAGGGGAGAGAAGGAGTTGGGTGCTCCAGTCAAGGTGAGAGAAGGAGTTGGGTGCTCCAGCCTTCCCCGCAACATGAGAACAGGACAGACGGCTCACAGACGTTGCTTTTATGGGACATGACTTTACCACACAGTTTTTAAATGGTACAGGGGGCAGCGGGTGGTTTGCCCCCTTTGCTGTCAAACTAGCAGCACATCTGTGACATCTCCACATGACAGGCGCAACCCCCGCAACTCAATAAACTAGCAGAGGTTTTGGGGAGGAAAGCTCCAAACTGCACTAACCCAAGGTTGGATGAAGAGGTCTTCTTTGCGCCAGCCTCCGCTCGCCCACAGAGGAGATATCGACGCAGTGCTCATCGCTTGAGTCGCGGTTCATGGCGTCCGTCCGGTTCCTTTTGATGGTGGCTCGCCTGAGCACTGGGAAGGGAAGAAGAAGGGGTGTTGGTGGCCCAACTCTGCCAGCAGCCAGCTCATTGGATCATGACTTGGTGATCTATACTTGGTTAACTCAGGTCTGGTAACAGGATGGAGATACCCAGGTGACCCTAGTCCAGAGCTATCCCTGTGTGGGACCAGACATCTCCTGGCCTCCATGCTTTCTTAGGGGTTATGCTGTCAATCCATTTCCCCACACCCCTCTCTCAGGCCACAGACCCCACTGGGGCATCCCCAAACCTCCCTCCTCTCATCGTAGCTAGAGGGTTTCAACCTTCAGCTGCGGGCAGGCAGAAGGAAGGGCAGGCAGGTGCTTAGGCAGGGCATTGCTTGTCTTACCTTCTAAGGCTGAGGTCCCAGCATTTTTGTTCTCTTCAGCCAGCATGACTTCCTCTACGCAAAACACAGAGTTCAGCATCAGGAGACAAGACACAGTTGGTTGAGCACATCAGACCTCACTGCCTTGTACCTAAGCACTTTGCCCAGCCAGATGGTTGCTCTAGGTTGCAAACTCTTGTCAAGTATTGGTTAAGTGTGCAAAAGCAAATTCTGGAGGGTGGCAAGTGGCAGCTACCACACATTGCATCAGAAAGAAAAATTACTTGTAATCAACCCTTCTTCCTCCAATGCCATTAACCCCACTAAAGCAATTGAACATTGTAGACAGGTCTGGGGCACAACATCCCAATCCAGGACCAAAGCTGAGGTCTGGGACTCAGGCCTCGTTTCAAATTACCATCCTTTTCCAGCCTGAACGCTAGATGAAGGTGTAAATCTTCCCTTCCCAAGGCTGAACACACTGAACTGATCCCCACGAGGTGCAAGCAAGGACAGGGGCTGTGGCAGTTCGGGGACCAGGACCCACGGGCTGTTGCGCATGGCTGGGTGTCAGCAGGAAGCCTGGAAACCTCCAACATGCCCAGCCCTCGCCCAGGTCCAGGTGGGAGCCCCAAGTGGGGAACTAGTGAGTGCATCCCCTCCAGTCCGCTCCAGGAGCAGGCTTAACTGGAAAATCACTGTCACAGTTCACTGCTCTACTTTCCCCTTGCCCACCACTGCAGGGGACTCCAGCAAACATCAAGAGAAAGGAAACCATGGCAGAGCAAAGCTCACAGCAGTGATGCTCACAGCCTTCCCTGGAGATGTAATACGCCTCAAGTTCAACATATGACAGTTTCATAGCACAGAACATGAAGTTTCATGTTGGCAATGTCCTTGCTTGCAGCCTGGCCGGACCATCACACCACCTCACACACCGCCGAGCTCACCCATGCACCCAACGCCACCATGTGAGCACCTGTGCAACTTTGGGGTTGCACTGGATGATGCTCAGGGGATCTCTTCCTATCCCCACCACTCTGCATGACCAGCACCCTTCAGTGCCCGCCACCCCCTTGGCAGCCCCCCCCCCGCCGGCCCACCAGCCTTTACCCGCTTTGTCTATCCAGGCCCGGTAGCCGTTGAGCTCCCGCTCGATCTGCTGCTGGCGCCGCAGCTTCATGAAGGCTCGGCGGTTCTCCACTCGCTCGCGCTCTTTGGCAAACTCCCTGGGGAAGGGCAGAGGGGGGCCGTGAGAGCATGGCCCGGGGGCAACAGGGTGCACGGGGAGCTGGGGGCACCACGGGGCTGGGAGGGGAGGCAGGGACCAAGGGCGAGCACAAGCCAAGGGCTGCTGGAGCATGTTGGGGCAATGCATGGTCATCCCCAGCCAAAGCATGGCCGGGAGATGGATGGATGAATGAACAGAAAGGAGGAGAGGCGTCTTTGCAGGAGGTAAGGTGCAGATGCACATGAGCAAACCCCCTGCTCGGTCACTCAGCCCCACGTGCCCCGGCTGGGAGGTGCTGCTGTTAGGGGAGGATGGTCCCAGCACCACCCAACTCCAGCACCAGTTCAGCTTCTGTGTGTCCCACCAGGCACCGTGAGGAGGCAGCAAGGGGATGGAGAAGGGCAGGTCCTGTCCCCTACCTTCACCTCCTCCTCTAAATCCTTTTTCTTTCCAGCCTCTCCTTGGAGGATTTTCTCAGGACTTGAGATATCCCTGTTGTCCTTCTCTGGACTTCAGTGTCTCATGCGAACTGTCCAGGCGTGGTCACCAGTCCAGAGAAGGACAACAGCTTGGCTTCGCACCGCAGCAGGCAGGAGGGCAGGCAGCACCTCACGGGCTCTGCGCAGGCAAAGGCACGCGCCTGCCTGGGGCCAAACACCGAGCAACACCGGCCGGAGCTAACGCTGCGCCCACTGCTCGTGCAGCCCCTAACACACGTGGTGCACAGATGTGCTAGCATCCACGTGCTCACATGCACTCCTAGGCACGATCATAAACCACTCCTCAGTACACAAGATATAGGATTTCACCTACAGCCCAGCCCAGAGCTGTGCAAAGACATCCATATGCAGCTAGGGCAATATACACCTTCTCACGTGCAGTTAAAACACAAGACCACACTGGTAAGCATGGTCTGCTCACAGCCATATGCAGAAGGCCCACGCAGGCTGCCCTCCTGAGGTTTTCACCCACTCTGCATGAAGAAGCACCCAAAGCCCTAAGCAATGGTCATCACACACAGAGAAATGGCAATATTTGGCAGGAAGCACAGGGGTGACAATATAGGTAACCTCCCACCCACGCTGTGGGTTATACGTAAGACGACGTGGCCAGACTTGCTTCTAGGAGGTCCCACACCCTGTGCTTGCACACACCACATACCTGGGGCATCTCGAGCAGCACATTATACCTCTATTGACAACCACATTTGCACACAAGGAGCATCCCTCACACCAGACATCCCCCCAGCACACCCTTCCTTCCTTGCAACAACGTCAGAGGGATGCAATCCGCCGGCTGCAGCTCCCCATCCCGTCCCCGAGCGCCGGTGGCCGCAGAGCCCCAGCTGCACGGAGGAACCCAGCCCGCGCCCTCAGCCCCCTCCCGGTCCCAGGATGCTCCCGGGGAAGTGTGATTGCGCAGAACAAATGGCACCGTTCTCTCTGCAAGACGAACGTCTCTCTCCCCGGAGACTAGCAGCAATCTCCAGCCTCAAAAAAAAAAAAAAAAATATTCAAAAGAACTGAAAGAATTGGTCTGTCTGCTGCAGAGAGAGTTCAAGTGCATTACCCCAGCTGAGCTATTACACCCTTAATGCTGTGTGGGCTTTCGCGTGTGTGTGCGCGCGCGTGTTTGTGTGAAAAGCCCTGAATGTTCCCTGCATCTCTTGTTTAAGATCCCCAGACAATTCAAGCGTTTTTAATTCCACCCCAGGAAGGTGAAGTTTCCCGCCGCTCTGGCATTAAGCATCAAATGACTCTCCCCCTCCATCGCTGGCTTTCAGACTGAAATGAGACTTTCTTCCTAGGGCAGGGAAGGGGGAGAGAACAAAAGGCAAGGAAGAGAAAAGCAGCCTAAGTGGAGGGAAGGAGGGCGGGAGGAGATGGGGGAGAAGGAAGGACCTCCCACAGCCAACAGCGAAACGCACTCTCAGTTTTGGGCATGCCATGCCAAAACCCCTCCTTGCCCTAGCTGGAGGAAAGGCAGGACCTTTTTGGCTGTGCCATCATCCCCCACCGGCCTTTGTTCGTTAGCAAATTGGGATGTCAAGAAACAAGAAGATGCCCTTTGCAGCCACAGTTAGCGGGGAAGTTGCCTTTCTCCCTCTGGTTCGATCCACCGGTCCTCCCACGCACTGAACCTCTGCCCCACGGGCCATAGCCCCACACCAGCCCGCTCCTTGGCAGAAAGCTTGGCCAGCCAGACCCTGCAGATATACTCTGTGACTGGAAACACCTGGAAAGCTTCCCCTGATTTACACCAGCTGGGAATCTGGCCCTTCTCTGCCACCTCCTGCTTGCCCATCCCTCTGTCTTCCAGTTCCTCTTCTGCCGAGGCTAGTGTCTCCTTTTGCTGCACGGTGGGAGAAGCCATCATCACATATCCACCATGAAACCCAGCCAGAAGGACCAGCTGAGCCTCAAATCACCTTTTCCCAGAGAAGGGAATGGGAGCATCTTTTCCAGCACTCCCCCCCTTGAGCACCATTTCCCCCTACCCAACTCCATTTGCTCACGGAGCCCTAATTTGCCAGAAGCTGGTGCCACACGCATCCAGGGACAAGGTCCGAGCAGCTGTGGCAGTGTCTCCGAGGGAGACACTTCCCACACGCTTGATCCCTAATGGAACTTAATTGCTTTTGTCCATTAGAAGGAGGAAGGTGTGGCAGAGAGGGGAGGGGGGGAAAAGTTAAGCTCAACTTAATGAATTATTACATTTCAGAGAGACACGTTACCGAGCAGGGCAGCAGCGGGGGCTGGTGACATCTGAAAGTGGGTAGGCGATGCTGACAGATCAAGGATTGCTCAGAGCCAATTTGCAGCAGCGGGTAGAGATAATGCTGTATGTGAGTGAGAACAGGGCCAGCGACGGTGACTGACAGCCGCTTGGGAAGGCTCCAAGTCACAGGCAGGGCGGCATCGCATCGCCGAGAGAGCCGGGCGCCTGCCTCCCATTGAAGGGCTCTGCTCCCCGGCGTGTTTGGGTTACGTCGCCAGGGATGGCCCGATTTTGCCGTGCAAAGAGCCTGAGGCTGTGCTGCCCCATGGGGTCCCTGCGACGGGGCTCAGAGGACCCCAGCAGAAAGCACGGTCGCCACCAGCAACACCTCTGCTTGTCCACCTGGGTCTCCTGGCCCCAAATCCTGATGCCTCCAGCATGAAGACGTCCACCCAAGACAGGCAAGCTCCACTTGGGCCAACCCTGTGTCATTGCAGCCCTTCCCCGTCCGGCCTCGTAAAGCCGAAGGCACGCAGCGAGCGATGGAGGCGAGCGCTGAAGGTCATGGTGGGAGCTGGGGAGCAGCGTGCCATCTGTCCTCCTGCACGCAAGGGCACCATCCATCCTCACACCGTGCCCAGCCTGCCGGGGCGATTGGAGCACAGATGGTTTGCTCCTCCTCTGCCTGCAAATTCTTCTCCACAGCCTTGGCATTCCCCTCACGCGGCCTGAGAGCGTCTCTGCTCCCGGCAGGAGACCTTGCGGGATACCACTGTGCTCGGCCGCCTTCCTCCCCAGGCCCCCGCACCCTCGCTCGCACCAGCGCAGCGATGATTTCACTACATCGGTGTACTCCGCTCAAAGGGCTGGAGAGCCCAGGTCTGGTTTTACTGGGAGAAGAACCCATATGAAAGCATCCAGCTTGGAAATGGGTCCCCTTTTTTGAAAAACAAACAAACAACCAACAAAAAAACAACAAAAAAAACCAAAAACCCAACCACAAAAAAAACCAAACCCAAAAATCAGCTAAGAAAAAAAGTATCACAGATGCTGCAACCCCCATGTATCCTTTCTGGAGCTTCTTTGAGTCCAGAGCAGGTATATAGCGCTGGTCATATCAACATTGTGGCTTCCACGCTTTGAAACTACAAGCCAACCATCTTCAAACCCATCAATTTGTCGCCTTTTGCCACCGTTAAAGATGCCTCCAACAAACCAGTTGGCAAAGGAGCCTTAAAACAATATGAGGCAGCAGAAAGGATGGAGTGGGAAGAGGAGAAATACTGGATTACACGCCGAGGATGAGGTAGCAGTACTATGCTGCTGTGAAAAAAAAAACATATAATGGGATGTATAACAAGGAACACCATCTGTAAGACATCAGGTAATACTGCTGCTCTCCTCAGCACTCGCGAGGTCTCAGCTCATGGCTCTGACTCAGTTTTGAGCACCACAATTTGAGGAAAAACCGCCTTCGACTCCAGGAGGGTGTCAGGGAAGGTTATGGGACAGAACTGACAACAGACGGTTTGGAAAACACGGATGAGACAGTTGCAAACCAGGGGGATCAGATGGTATTTACCCAAGAGGTGTAAAGGAACTGAAGTAAGAGTGTTGAACTAACTGTGCAGTCTGTAACCTGGTGCTTCAACTTCAACAGACGGTGGCAAGCAGGCACAGCAGAACTGGCAGTGCAGAGAGGGATTATTGCACTGAACCGAGAGTAAAAGCTAGAGCAGGGAGTCCAAAAGGTACAGAAACCTCTGCAGGGGGAAGATGTGCTTCATAGGTCTGCTTTGAAGGAGGCAACAGGTTTTTTGGATAAGGGCAATTGTTTGATTTAAGTTCACTTGAATTGCCAGAAGAAGTCAGAGAAGATTCAAGGTCAGGTTGGACGGGGCTTTGAGCAACCTGATCTAGTTGAAGATGTCCCTGCTCATTGCAGGAGGGTTGGACTAGATGACCTTTAAAGGTCAAACCCAAACTATTCTATGATTCCTTAACAAAGCTGGATTGCCTCGAGAAAGTCTTCCCATGAAGCACTAACTGGTGAAAAGAATTTTAAAAAAGGAAAACAGAAACATCCCGTTTCTTACATTCCCTTTCAGCGGTGGCCGTTAGCTTTTGATCATCCCTGTGTACTTTGGTGAGAGTTACGTGTTCACCACGTTGTGACAAAGCTGCAGCAAGAAACAGAGCGTACAGCTGATGATGCTAAAGAGAGCGTATTTATAGAGTGCCGGCAGACACATGAGTTGGGGAACGAAAAGCTGACAAGCTGTTGGCGACATCGAATGGTAAAACGGGAAGGAGCTGGGAGATACCAGCCCTGAGATTACCCATTACATCACTGTCCCATTTCAGAAGGGGCAGATGCTGATGGTTACCTTCTACCTTGGAGAAAGCCTGCGACTTAAATCAGATTTTCTTATAGATACTCGCTGATCTCTGTCATTTCTACCAGGTCCTAAAGGGGCTTGTATTAGACAGGATTGATACCGAGCAGCATGAACAATTCAGAAAGACCTTGCCATGCTAGTTTGCGTTGACACCCCATGCTAAGAGGAGAAGTGAACAAAAATAGAGGCAGAAGGGAAAGGCGATGACAACATGAAGACACAGGGAGAAGGCAGCCCAAATGGGAAACTGTCTCCACAAGTGGGGAGAGGTCAGAGGGGCCCCAGATGAGGAGCCACCAGAAGCAAAGTCAAGACTCCCAGAAGCAAAGTCAAGACTCCCAGAAGCAAAGTCAAGACTCCCAGCACTAAAGAGCTCCTTTTATAAGTTGGTCCCTCAAAGAGATACGGGCCATCGTGGCTCCACAGAGGGCCCAAAGCGGCGAGGACAAGACCACCGTTGGCTGGCTGCATTGTGGGACACTGCGCTCTTCCCAAGGAGCAACTCTGTTACAGGTGCTGCTGCCAGCAGGCAATGGGAGGACAGATCAGACAACCTGGAGATCTCTTGCGTCCAGGCTTTGAAGATGAAGTTCAAGAATTCAAATAATTGGTATTTGCTGCAGAGCCAAAGCAGCAACGGAGACACTGAAACTACTCAAAACAGTGAGAAATACAAGAGAACTCACACTTTGCATCTGCTCATGGGGAACATCGCCCACTGAACAGCAAGGACTTTAAATACTTCCCCTCTTCTCTCCAGTAATCCCTGTTTCTTGTCTACAGTTAGCTTCAGTCAACAGGCTTCATTCATCCAAGAGCAGGTTCACCCATTGCGTGGGAATACGGTTGGGCATCAGCTGGACGTTGCTGCAAAGCCTGTCCCTCACCGATGGATCCCAGCAGAAATACAGGTGTCCTGTCCAGCCTCTGCATTTCAGGGTGGGATCAGCTCCAGGCAGCTCGATGCCTCTCTACACGCTTCATGCATGCTCTCCAAGAATAAGAAGTACTCAGTACTCCATGATCGAAGTGAGAAAAGCACGTGTGGATGCTTGCTTTGTGTTCAGCTCAATCCTGCTGACAGGTTTTCCATGACTCTTGGGCTGGGCTCAAAGCCGCCAACAGTTTGGAAAGCTTGTTGTTTTGAAGTAGAGAAAAATAAATGACAAAGAGCACAAATATCACAGGGAGAAGGGAGCCACCGACGTTCCAGTTGTAGAGTCTCAGCGTCAACATTTTTCCAAGGGTAACAACGCTGGAGTTTGCATCTCTGTCCCATTGCTCAGAGAAGTTTGTTGTTTGCAATGTTGCACCAAAGGCAGCAATAACATGGTCAACCCATGCTGCAAGAAAGCTACAGAAAGGTGGCGGAGGGTCTGGCAGCCTCAGCAGCAAGAAGCAGAGATGGAAGTTCTGGATTTTATTCCACTCTTAACAGGCAGGGCTGGTATGAGCAGCGCAGCTTCACTGCTTCAAGAGCCCCGGGCTTTGTTCGCAATCACTCCCACTGGCTCATGCAGCGCTGGGAAAATGTCACTCCTCCCTTTCCCTCCTATGCTCCAGTTTTTATTCTCTGTAAGTGGAGAACAGTTTTAGAGTCTCCCTTTGCAAGTGACAGCGATCTGCAGATGAAAGGTGCGGGGCCAGTACTGAAGGTGAGTTACAGCATGGAAAAAAAAAAAAAAAAAATCACCAATTTTCAACATTTCATCACGTTAACTTCCCAGGAACCTTTAAGCACTCTAATTGACGCCTTCAACACACAAATACAATGAATTCAGAACCAACCATCAAGTGTGAAACCCACAATGTAACTGCTAGATATGTCACTCCGCCGCTGCAAAACAAACAAACAGCCGCCCACGATGTACAAAGAACTGATAACACTATGTAATTCATCCGGGACATCCTGTCTACTTCACCCAACAGGAGTGCCCAGCACCCCCTTGCAAGCATGGAGATGGTCATGGAGGAACTGGGCATCTCCAAAGCCATCCGTCAAGTCAAAGAGCTTCAGCCACGGCCACATGATTGCTGTCATTAACCAGGATGACAGAAATTACAAAGATTTGGAACAAACAACTCCAAAAGCAATCTGTAAGCAAGAACTATCTGCCGAGTGCTTTATCAAGAGGATCAAAAACGAGCCTTTTCGCCCACAGCCTGCAGACAACGCACAGTCCGCAGAGCAGATTTGCAAGTAGGCACGAACAAGAGCAGATCTGAAGTAGTTGAGGCACGCTGGCAAATAATTTGCAAAGAGAAATCAAAGGGGAAAGTCACTGAGTCGTCTCTTTGTTGTGGGTTGTTTTTTTTTTTTTATCCTGTCCGGCTGGCTGTAAGAGGAGTCGTTATTCCCTGGAACACCGGCAGATACGGCACACCACACACGCGTCTTTTGTCAGGCAGCTTGTTTGCAAAGGGCTTGGAAGCCCTCCGCAGAAAGGTGGTACAGCAGAGCAAGGCAGAGAGGCGCTCATTGAATATGGATGCCCACCTGGCTGCTGAATATAGATGCTCAAAGGCTCCTTTGAACTCATGTTCAAATACCACGTCGATGACACAAGAGCTTCCCCAGAACAAAGTGACAAGCGTGGCCATTTCTCACCAAACATGGCCCGACCAACATGCATCCCATGATGGTGCTGGAAGACCTGACAGGAGCCACCACAGCCCCCCACCCCCGTTACACCCACACCTCCGTTCAAAAGGGGTTCCAACTGGTGAATCCCCAAACACACAACGGGCACAGCCATTTTACATCTCATCCCAGCCACTCCCCGAGATGCTACAACCATTAAAGAAAAAAAAAAAACCCGATGCTTCCAAGCTTTCACGCTTCCGATGCAATATTTCTCGGGTATGTTTGTTGGCATCTTGTTATCCCTCACGATCTCCCCACAAGCCTTCCTGCATTGTGGCGACGTGTCTCCCTGCTTTCCCCTCCGCAAACCGCCCACCTCTGAGACATTAATCCTCTTCCCAGTGTTTTTGGCTTCAAACCACCTGATCCAGCTCGAACGCACGGAGCCCAGGTTTTGCGTAGAACCGGCAAAAAAAAAAAACAACCCTGCCTCCATTGAAAATGTACACTTGTTCCTTCGACGCCCGTATTATTAATTGCTATAAAACTTAATTTTATTCTCATTTGTTATGCCTCAAAATTGGATGGGAAAAAAATTCAAATTAAGTGAAGTAAAAAGATTTCAGAGATGGTACAGAAGGCTCCTGAAGGAGCTGAAGAAAACTCTCCGGAGACTGGGAACGCAGCGCTAACCCAACCTGAAAGAAAGAAGATCTTAAGACAAAGAAATCTTGCCAAGTTGATCCTTTAATTATAACATTAGTCGTTTCTTTCAAAGGCTTAGTGCAAGAGCTGGGGGTGGGGGGCAGAAAAGACTTAAAGGGAGAAAAGACTTAACATCACCAGGATGACTAGAAGCAATTAGGAGCATTTAAATTACTCTCTTGTTTGGTACAACGCAGATGGATTTCATTTTTCTTGCCACCATGCTCAACTTCTTGCTCTGCCATCAGCTTCCAGAGGTCTTCTCCTTGGCAGACCCGAGAACCCAGCCTTCCCAGGTCGGGCAGCATCCCCTTCCGCTCTGCTCCCACTCAGCTATTGCTGCGGACCACGAATACCAGTGATTATAGCAGCTTTATCACCCTGGAAAGGGGCTGGAAGTACGAGGCTGGATAGGGGAAGGGATTCTACCAGCCCTCAACAGGAGGACAGAAGCTGCCATGAATGGAAGAGGGTGATTGCAAACCGTTTTTTCTCTGCAGGGGTTGGGGAAAGGGAGATGGAAAAGAGTCAAAACACAGTCTGGTATCAGAAACTCTGCATGAGTCCTCAACGTTATACCTCCAAGCATGGCTTATTTTTTATCTTCGCTCTTTCATCTTCTTGCTCCCAGCGACAAGCTAGACATAAACCATCTTCTCGCCAGGAGGGGCAAAGCAGGCAGGACCTCTGCAGTGGCTAGGACAGGACCAGTGGTGAGCTGTGGTCATTACTGGGATGGCGTTACTGCCCCTGCAGCACCGCGCATGCCACGGGAGGCAGGGACGGGGCAGCACGGCTCTCACCCGGTCTCTGCTGCTCTGGAGTTGCAGCCCAAACACACAGATCCAAATTGTTTTACATGAGAAACAGCTGAGCAAAAAAAAAAAAAACCCAAACCATTTAACGGAGAAGGGAGAGCAGATTTTTGCAAATCTCCGGCACGGGGCACATGCAACTTCTGCATCCCCCTGACTCAGAGCCGACCGACCGCAGGGCACTGCCCGCAGCGGGCATCAGCCGCAGGGCAGGAGGAGGTCCCGTCCGCCCCTCCTACTCCTCCTGCAGCGCCGTTCTCTCTGCACTACAGCGGTTCTCCCGGGGAAGAGGCGCAGAGCTGCCGGTGCACCCTGCCCCACCGCAGCAGGGTGCTGGATGACACCAACCTCAGGCCACAGGATAGCAGCAGGCAACACTTGAGATGAGTCTCAGCATCCTCCCGAGCTCCCAAATCCTCCGGCTGCCACGCGGCAGAAAACAGGGCATTTCAGCTGATGCTCCATCCTCGCTCGCTCCCACTGACTCTCTTCTGCCAGGATTATTTCGGTAGCTTGTGTAGCTTTAAAAGCTGAGCAGTCACATCTCCTCAGGCTTCATACCTGCTCTCAAAGAGGAACAGGGCCAATTTTTTTTTTTTCTTTCCTGCTTTCAGTTGGAATTAATTGATCCATAATTGCACCCATACAGGGGGAAAGTTAATAGACACAGCAATAAATGCCAAAGCCCCAGAAGAACCGGCCCTCCAAGCCCCTGCCTGGAGCGACTCCATCTCCTCTTAATAGGAGGAGAATTGCACATGCATGCAATTCCAGTGCATGTGTGCGTGTTAGTATTTAAAGAGAAAAATCGAGGAGCCTCGGTATGATGGAAATAATTTCTTTTCCTCTCCCACATACTTTGTGCTTAGGAGCAGATGGATCCAGGCTGTTTACATCACGGAGGTCATGCCTCAGCTTAACAGTTGGGGAACTGACTGTTGGGAGAGATGCGCATCGCAACCAGAAGATTGCTAAATCTGGGCTCCGGCAAACTTCTGATGGTGGCAAGTTAAACATACAAATGTCCTCCTGCAGCCTCTTCGCATTCAGGACCTGCCTCGGATGTTTGATTGTTTCCCCACAGAAAACCGCTGCCGAGACGAAGTGAGGGCAGAGAGGCAGCTCTGCAGCAGCTCGTGAGTGTGAACTTGAGAAGGTGGCTGGAAATCCGGAGTGGACCTCGTTATTTGCCAGTGCAGATGGTGCAGTTTGCAAGCAACGTGGGTCCAGGTTTCTGCAAGTGGGCTACCAGGGCTCGCTGCTCACCTCTGCGCCCCAAGTTAACAGAGCGACCGCGATTTCAGTTAGCTGGGCACGGCTGCCGTAACGCCGGGGAAAGGTTTCCTTCACGTGGATGTGTTTCTGTGGAGCTCATCCCCAAAGTGACCTTCTCCTCCCAGCCAGACCCTGCCTGCTCGTCCCGCTCAGAGCCTGGGGGATGGAAAGGTCACCCTTCCCCTCCCGCAGCAGAGCCAAGTGCTCTCTTCCAGCACAAAGAGGATTGCGAGAAGTCTTAAAAACAATAAAAACTAAACAAGCAAAGCAAGGAACAAAGCCCTTCTTATCGCACTCAAGGACACGCATTGTTTGCGTGCAGAAGTACCTTCTCCCTCCTCGCGTCGCACCCCTCCGCGGCTCCGGCAGCAGCTTTGGCAAGAGGATGCTTCACCACCGCCAAGGTACTGCATCCACCGAGCCGCAGAGGACGTCTGTGGCCGTGGCCAGGCAGGAGGGTGTGCGTGGTGGCCTTGCCATCGGGTGGCAGAGCCCAACTCACCGCCTCCACTCACCTCGCTCAGCCCTCCGGGGAGCTGAGCAGTCGTGCTTTTCCCTAGGTAACCTGGCACGCCACGAGAGCATCTCCATTGCCAATTAGGCCACCCACCCACTTGCATCCTTCCCCAATACAAACCCTATTAGCGATAAACAAACAGTCGAAATGCCAGCCAGCGCCTGGGAAGAGCCCTAGACAACTGCATCCAATTCGGCGGGCGCGGGAACAGCTGCCTCGCGCAGTACCGGCACAGACAAGGATCGAGCATGGACCAGGGCCGGGTATCCCACCAGCCACCCTGTGGTCCTCCTGCCAGCGGCTGGCTTGCAGGCCAGAGCGGTGCTACCTTGCTGTGTCCCCAGGCTGCTCTCAGCATCACACCAGCACCAAAAGCCTCCGTGTCCACACAACGCACTACATTGGCACGATTCAACTCTGCAGTAAAAGCCTTTTCCCAGCTGCCTAGCCCTGAGCTTTCTAACTTTCCTTCTCTAGGTTTTTGTAGGAAAGCTCCTGCTTGCCACTGACACCCAGTGGGACTTTGCTCAAATCTCCAGCTGGATGTGGCATAAGAAATGCAAAAGCCACCTGACGCTGCTTGGAGGTCTTCATCCTCCATATGAGCTCCCTCCCTGCAAGGCAGCATGAAGCCCCTCCTGCAGCCTGTCCCCAGAACCCCTGGACTCAGTCAGACCCCAGACTGAGAGCTGGCGAAATTCAACCCACCAACAGATCCTGAAGCCCAGCCTGCAGCTCCAGAAGCACTCCTGAAACCACCACCATCACACCTGAACTCACGGGGACACTTAGGACAGTGACAGAGATGACCAGGGCCAGTCTCCACATTGATCCCTGCATCTAAGGGCTTTCCAGCTGGCCAAACCAGTGCTACGGTGGCTTTTTTTTTTTGCCACGATGAGCAATTAGGAAAAAAAGGACATGCTGCTGGGCACAGGGTCCCCGCTACCACCTGCGACAAGGGCAGAGGAGCCCAGTGCAGGAGCGGGCATGCTCTCCCCATGCGCCAACCCCTGCCAGTGGTTGAGGATGTGCTGATGCAACCACAGTTCATTGTCATGGAGACAAGAAGCCTTTTTGTCTCCAAACCCAGCTTAATGGCTTGGATTAAACCCTCCTTTCCCCTGCGAAGAGCAGAACAGGGACAGTTGCAATGTGCCTGTGTCCCCGGCTTGTCCACGTGCACCCCAGGCACCCCTACCCTCACCTGTGCGCATCCCCGACCGGCGCCGGGCACATCCTCCCGGCCACAGCCCACACAGCGCGAAGGTGCCCTGCATCGCTCCTACGCGTGCCCCAAATCCATCCCAACCCACGCCCACCACACTCCATCAGCCAGCAAATGCGCACCCCACTACAAACACACCCCAGACTCAAGCACATTTCCATAAGGCTCCCCCATGTCTCTCCCCGCCAGCAGGTCCCAAGCAGCCAGAAGATCGACACTGACCATTTCTCGCAGGTGACCAAACCCACAAGCTCTTCAGCAAGGCGAAACGACGAGAAAACCCCTTCAACGCTGCCCCTTTCCCGGCTCCCCAGGGAGCGAAGGAGGTAAGCAGAGCCGGGGAGCGATCCCTCGCTGTGGGGCAGGCAGGCATGGAGGGGACCGGGGGGAACCAGCTACTGGGGTCCTGGGGGGCACGGCAGTACTGGGGGCCAACCTTGAGGCTAAGAGACAGGGGACGGGCATGACCTGGAGGAGAAGGACAGCATCTCGCTTACCCCGACAGCACTCCCAGGACAAGGTTGAGGACAAAGAAGGATCCAATGATGATGAGGGGGATGAAGTACAGCCAGTTCCAGGTGGCTCCTAAGGCATCATTGGTCTAGAGGGGAAAAGAAAAAACACGTGTGACGTTATGTTCAACACCAGCACCCGGGGCAGAGGGAGGGTGTGTTAGCTCAGGCACGATTCTCCCTCCAGGCTGACCATGCCAAGCTCCTTGGGGTGATGTGGCCATGTCCGCCAAGCCTTGATGGGCACTGGGCAGCTGCCTGTGCAGGCAGGTATGCCCAGACAGGGGCTCCCAGCCAGCAGTGCCCCCCTGCCCCTTGGCATCCTATCCCAGCCACACTCTCCTCCACGGTCTCCAGCCCTCATCGGGCAGGATCGGTCTCCTCTGCCTCCTCCTACCATCCCTGCAGGGACGCAGGGGCTGTAAGACAATGATATAGTCAGAGGTGCAGGGCCCTGCGGCCTGAAATTGGGGTGCTGAGGGCGAGTGGGACACCCTGAGTGTGCCCCGCCACGATAGCTTGATTCAGTGCTCCCCTGCGCATCCCAGCGAGACAGGGCACAGCAGCCCCGCAGCAGCGGCGCCTGCCGAGCACGGGAAGAGAGGAAAGATTTATGAGGTGCCTTGGGGCAAGCAAAGCTGGCGGTTAAAGAAGAGGCAGCCGATGCTCATCCTTCCATGCACAGGGGCGAAGGGGCTGGTGCAGACAAGCCCCACACCTTCAAATGGGCATTTTGCTGATGGCATCATTGCTAATACCTTCCAGACACCCTCCGGCCCTGGGTGCGTCACCCCAACACCAAGGAGCTGAGAGCGGAGGGTCACTCTAACCGCAGGGCAAAGCCCGACAGCTAAAAAGGCTGCTGGCAAGCCCTGCTCTATACCTCCAGACATTTATTCATTGAGGCTTTAAATAAAGCAGTGCCCCTCTGTACCTCGCAGCTGCTTCCCGGGCCCCATTTGTCCTCCGGTGTCAGGCACGGCGCACATGACGCCGGGCTGGAGGGTGATGCGGCAGAACGTGACTGTCTGGGGGAGGTGGTATCAATCTTGTTGCAATGAAAGACTCTTTCTCTTTTCTCTCTCTTCCCCCCTCTCCCCGTGCTAATTAAGCCCTCATCTTCGTCTGAGTCATTGGCACCACGTCTCCCGGTCAGCCAGTGCAGGAGCCGAGACGAGGCTCTGCAAGGGGAGAAGCGCATCTCCGAGAGGGAGAGAAAGCCACCACGCTGGAGTCTTCCTCCAGTGACCGAGGCGTCAGCGGGAACCTCAGCCGGCATCCCCACCGCCCTGGGGACGCTGAGCCCAAGGCAGGAAGAACAATGCCAGCACATCCCACTGCGGGCACCAACCACAGCACCGGGAGGGAGATGCTGTGGGCAGACCCCAGTACCGAGGAGCGCCTGGCACCCAGCAGCAACAAGGACTTTGAGGTTGGGGAAAACATCTGGAAAGACTCACTGCCCTCCTCCTTTGGCACGGGGGAAACCACGCGCATCTTCTCAAGGTCCTGCACCTTTCAAGACCCCCAGTCCACCATCAGCCCCTTTCCTCGGGGCCATGGGAGAAGCACAGGGAGGTGGAAATGATGCATGGGAATCCCTCCAGAGACACCCAGGCCACCGCACTCTACCCTAACAGCACCATTTGCCATAGCATTAGTCTTCAAGGCATCGTGCAACCCCTCAGCACGAGCTTGGCTGGGCTTCAGCTCTCCACCAAGATGCCATTGGGTACCTGCCACCCGTGCCAGGATCACTTGCCTTTGAAACTGGCTCCTGCCCAAAAACCATGGGTTTTCCCCAAGGACCTTGGCACAGGGGATGCAAAACAGATGAAGGTGAAGACGACTTCTTTCCCCAGGGCTGGGCCATTGCCACCCCTCCTTTGGCCTTCTCCCCTTCAGTGATGCGCAGCAGGAGATGGAGTGGGAGATGGGGATGAGATGATGGAGCAGAGGGCAGTTTTCCCAGGGTTATCAGCCAGCGATACCAGCAGCAGCATCCAGACCACCTCTTCCCTGGGGTTTTGGGACACGGCCAAAGCTGGTGGCACCAGGGACCCACAGCTGGGAAAGCAGAGGCAGGGGCTCGGCAGGGCCCTGCCAGGACAGGCTGTCTGTGATCTCCACCTCTACGTGCATTTGTGTACCCAGCTCCCATGGGGGTGGAGGTAAAGGGGATTAGAGAGATTTTAGGAGGGTTTGGGGGTTATACGTCCAGCACTGTTAGCAGCCAGCGGCTCCAGGAGGGGCACTGCTGGGGCAGGGGAGGGGATGGGGAGCTGCGGCCATGGACCCCACATACCCAACGGCACACCAGTGACCACAGCAAGCTCAAGAATGGTCCCAGCCACCCAGGACGATGCCAGCAGGCCCAGGGACAGTCCTGCCCTGAGCAGCCACACAGGTCCCCTGCCTGGTGCCAGCCTTGCCAGGACCCTCCAGCCCCAAGATAAAATTTCCCAGGGCACATCCCAACGTTCCCTACAAAATCAGGAGCTGGTGATGCCCAGCCAGGCTGCGGTGGCTCCAGCCCGTCATCTGGTACCAGCTCGGCTGCTCCGATTGCCAAAATTTGCCCTTTTATTCCCCAAGGAGCTGGAAGAGTTGCTCCAGTACCTTTGGAGGTGCAGAGGGCCCAGCCGGAGGGGGACAAGGGGGCTTGTTTGGGAAACACAAGGGGCTTGGCATTTCACAGGCTCTGCATCTTCCACTGCTTCTCTAGCCCGTGGCGGAGAGCATGACCAGAAAGCATCCAGTGCAGCAGGACATCAGCACGCAGAACAGCATACACACACACGAGTGGATGCATTCCCATCTCTCCACTCCCAGGAAACCAAAGGATTCACCACACCTGGCTGCGTTTGCCTGAGAGAGGACGCAGGTTGCCGGGGTCTCGCAGAATTGCTGAGTCCAGACCCCCTCGTGTCACGCAATCTCCCCCAGACTTTTGTCAGCTCTACCTTAAAAACTCACTATTCCCACTGGAAGGCTTCTCAAGCAGATTCTCTAATTTTTGGCTGCTCTAATTTTCAGCCTATTTATTTGTGGTCATTTTATATACCCCTCTGTTCTTTTACCAGCATTGGCCTTTGGCTGGAATACTGTTTCCCATCCCAATGTATTTACAGACAGCTATCACGGCCACCCCCAGCCTCTGCTTTGCTAGCCAAAGCAACGTTCCTCCAGTTCTCTCTTGTATGACTGGCTCTCCCTCCCTATTTTATCTAATAGCCCCTTCCCTGCTTCAGTCCAGGCTCAGTTCATCTTCCCTGGATGCAGGAGACCCGAGTGAGCGATCCTGATGGGTCCCACTCCATCCCTGCGCGATGCTATCGAGACTTTGCCATCCTGCCTGCAAACCTCCCTGCCTCTCCGCTGGCCAGCGGTCACCCTGCGGTCACTCGCTCATCCCATCCTCCTCCACACTGCTACTTCCCAATCAGCAAGACCTGGGCTCCTAGGAGATCTCTTTGCTGTTCCTCAACAAGCACATGGCTTTCCATTTCTCACTGCATCCCGCATCTCTTCCTCCAGACCTCAAACTCCTCCAACCCAGGGTGGCAGCCTCCGTCCCCCCAGCTCCGGGAAGCCGGCTGACACTGGAAGCAGGAAAGCCCGTGACTCATCCCCGAGGAGCCCCACTGGTTGCCACCAGCCACTACGTCCCCTCAACACCACCCAGCGCCATCCCGGCACTGCTTGCTTCCCTGCCAGCCTCGCAGAGCTCCTCTTCTCCTTCCCCTCTTCTCTGCTTGGTTAACACTTTCTGGTAGCAAAAGCTTTACTATAAAGAGCAGCTCTACACGTTTCCAGATCTCCAATGCCAGGTTAGCCTGGCGTGACCTACCTTTGGCAAACCCATGATTCATTTTCCTCTTTTGCCTTCCAAATCTGTTCCGAAATGGCATGCGATTGAGGTCAGGCTTACAGTCCTATTCCTGCCTGCCTTACTTTTTTCCCTCTCCTCCCCCCGCTTTTAAATATAGGCATCGCATTCGCTATTCTCCAGTCAGATGGTGCCTCCCCCAACTCGATGGAGTTGTTAAAAATACTTGTTACCAGACCTGCCATTTCATGTGCCAGCTCCCTTCGAGAGTGGGGCGGGGGAAAGCCATCCTGAGCGCCGGGCTGATGGGCGCGATGGTCTCGGCACTTGGTTTCCACATCAGCCGCGCTCATGGCCGTGTCCTCCTTCCCACTATCCAGCCCTTTTTGTGGCCTCTGTCTTTTTGTTGACCAAAAGCCAGGGTGAAATATCCATCCATGTCCAAATCTCCCCAGGCGTTGCTTCACCGTGCCTTGTTTCCATCTGCAGAGGTGGGGAACCTCTCGCTGTCCTTTAGAGCATCCTCCACGAAGTCCATGTCGGCATGACTTTTGGCAGCTCCCAAGGCACTTCACAACTTCTTTGGCACCAAGATGTAGTTGTCTTTACCGAGCAGCCCCTTTTCCCATCCCTTTGGGGCATCGTTTGTTCTTAATATCGCTCCATAGGCGGGGGTTCATCACCTTGGTCCACTGTGCCTTCCCACAGGTTTTTTCCTCTTTGCTGAAGGTACCAGGAGGTCGTCATGCGCAGAAGTCAGGGTAGACACAAAGAGTTTAATCCCCAAATTGCATGAATGAGGTAATTCCTTGAATGAAGAAATTCCTTGCTGTTGCCCCAGCCTCGCAGCAATGCTCGGCTCCCTGCGCTGTAGACCAGGTCCCATCGCTCACCCAAGCCCTTTGGGAAACGGAGGAGCTGTCTGACAGCTGATCTTTGCTGCTTCTTCCCTTCCCTTTAAGACAACCACCTCTTCGTTATGCACCCCACCAGCCTAAACCACCACCACCACCAAAGCTCTCCTATGGCCACCAGACCAAGAAACACATTGGCTACTGCCTCCAGGCATACCCAAGACACCGAAACAACCAACATGAGCTTGTTGGTGAAGACTAGGGAGAGCCAGAGCTTCCCCAAGGGACTACACACCCAAAGGTGTTTCTCATGCCAAGGCGGAGACCCCAGCCAGAGCTGAACCACCATACTCACGTCTCGGACATGACCCATCCCGCTGCCGGCAAAGCCTCCAAGCCTAGGAATGACACCACCAAGGCGTGGGAGCAGGACCCTCGTAGGGTAATGGAGCCGGCACGGTGGGTCCCCACCCGGCAAAGGACCCCCCGCCGGCTCCCGCTTCTCAACCCCCGACACAGGGTTATTCTTTCAGCAGCTCTTGTGTTGGTTTTTTGGGGTTTTTTGTTGGTTTTGTTTTTTTTTTTTCCCCTAAAGGGCGGGAAAAGGCACAGGGAGCTGCAAAAGCAGGTCTCACTCAGGGGGCCAGAAATCTAAAGAAATCTAAATATATACCCGAGTCGAATGCAAAGTACAAACTCGCAGCCCACACGTACCCTCCCTCGGGCTGCACTCGTATGGGAAACTTTTAGGATTTCTTTGCTATAGAGGAAGGGGCGGGGGGGGAGGACCCAAATAACCCCACAAATTCAATCCTTCCTACCTAAAAATAAACAGAGAGCAAGTTCGGCCTGTGCAGGGCACTTTTAATGGCCACTCATTGCCCACCAGCGCGGGGAGAAGGACTGGGGACCGGCCAGCCAAGGCGCTGGGCACCCATCTCAATCGGGGAGCCGCTGGACTTCATTCGCATAGCGATCCACCCTCCTTGAGTGGTGGATTCTCCAGTGTCTAGTAACAGGGCTGAGCTCCCACTTCAGGCTTTTCCTGGAGAGGAGGGGGGCTTTCTGCCCCTTCCCCAGCAGGAGACGCATCCTGGAGACCTCCACAACCAGCTTGGCCAACATCAACTGCCCAGGCTGATGCCCCGTAGCCATTCAAGTCCCCTCTCAAAATCCATCTGCATTAGGAGAGAGCCTCTGTGGTTTCTGTTTTAATCTGGACCAAAACGGCACATAATTAGATTGGGGTAATATACATTCATCACTGTAACCAACTGGCCATGACGTGCTCGGGGGGATACGGCAGCGCTATGCTACGGGGTGGGGGGGAAAATCCACGGGACCACTAGCGACATGGGTGGCCCCATCCTGCTCTCATCACGGTCCTCTGCCAGGGATCCCCCACCCCATGGAGAGCTCCCACGGCTTTAACAGGCAGGGATGGGGTGACCAAACTGTCCCAACCACCACAACTGGGCAGGAGAGGTCGGTCTGTCTGTTCCCCCCCTGGCTGCAATCCTAATGAGGGGGTTTGGGGATGATGGGGAAAGCCAGGATCTCAGGAGGCTTTGCCCTCGACGCTGTGCCTGCCTTCCCCAGCACTTCCCAGGGGCTTGCTGCCTGGCGCGAGAGCAGAGCAGACCTGCCGGGACAGCAGGTGCAAAAACACCACAGTTTCCATGATTTGTATGCCAAATCCTTGGCTCGGCAATTCCTGACGGTCTTTGCCTGCTGGTGACACCCACCGTGACCCTGCCACGGCTGATGCCATCCCCCAGCATCACCTCCACGGCCCCCTAACCCAATCCTCCCTGCAAACCACAGCTGCATCCAGCTGTGAAACACACGCAGGCCAGCAGGAACAGCCTCAAAATCTCCACACCCCAGCAAAAAAAAAGAGAAAAAAAAAAAAAAAAACCCCTTACAGCAGATTCCCTGGCCTAACCAGTTCCCTCAAGACCTTGACACCCGCTGCTGCTCTCCCCAGCGCAGTAACAGATCTCTTTCTTCCCTTTAATAGCAGTAATTTGATCTCCTGCGTGCAGGGCCATGCTTCACTCCTCGCCAGCCCTGCCTGGTATCCATCAGCGACCCCGGCGCTGGACAAGATCTGAATGAAAATACTTTGCTTTTCCAAATCAGGTTAATGAGGAAATTAGTACATTTCCTTTGCAGGACCGGGGCTGGCCCACGGTGGGACACATCCTGCCACGGCTGAGCACCGGGGTCTCTGGGCAGGGTGGGCACCTCCAGCCCGATGCTCTGCCTGTAGCATTGCCTTTTGCCGGCCCCGGGGTGCTCTGGGGTGCCGGGGCAGGCAGGAGTCCCTGCAGAGGGGCTCCAGGAAGCTCAGCAAAGCCCATAGCGTGTGGGCATGCTTGTGTCTGGGGGGGGGGGGGGGAAGGGGAAGGAGTGGGGAAACAGGAAAAAAATATTTCATTTTTCTGCTTTCTAAATGGAATGCAAAAAACCCACATTGCTAGAAGCGTGACTAAAAATCAAGAGTTTTCAAAACATTTGATACGGGCACAGAGAGCAATTATTGCTCTGTTCTTCTCTGATCCACCGAGAAATCACACCCAGCTGCCCCAGCATCGATCCGCAGCATCCTGACCCCACGTGTGCCTCCTCCTTCTCCTCCTCCTCTCCCCCCAGCCATCCCTCGCTGCAACCCCCCAGCTGCCCCCACCTCTGCTCCCGAAACCCCACCTTCCCTTTGCCCGGACCCCTCCCGCACCTTCACCCAGCCCCGGATGACAGCACCCCCTTAACTGCCCCGCAGGCAGGATGAACTTTTCCTGATGGGACTATTTGCAAAGCTCTGCAGCCTTCGTTAAACCCAGTGCTTGGCTAAGGCAGCACCGGCATTCCCAGCGCAGATCCTCAGCGTCGGGCTCGGACACGGGCCAGCGCCGCTGGACCTGGAGCCTGCACGCTGCAGCAGGGCATGGTTTTCATGGGATCAGCTTTGGGGTTTGATTGCTAGGCTGGATCCCTGCTTCATTTCGAGCACGCCGCAAGCCCAGAGAGGGAGCTCAGGCCCCACAATTTAGTTTCCTAAATGCAGGAACACCCCCAAGCTGCGACGCTGTGGGGCAGCAGACCCACGCGTGACCTTCCTCAAGGACCCCGACTCGCCCCAATACCCCCAGTCCACCCCTGATGCACAGCACCACGTGCACCAACGCAGAGGCGTGGAAACAAAACCTCACTGGCACAATTTCCAGCGCCAAACCTGCTAATGAAATTAGAGACCCTGGGCTTAACGAAGATGAGCAGCGGGGGTCAGGCAGCGCCGAGACCCCCTGCTACCTCCCCTCCTTGAGCCTGGAGTTGTTGGGCAGTGCCGGAGCATCGGCGCCGGAGCATCGGTGCCTCCACCGGCCCCTGGGCTCCCCTACTCCTGCCGGCAGACGGTCTAGGAGCGAGACTTTCCCGCGCGGGCAGGGAGGAGGGTGTGGGCAGGGAGCTTTTGACAGAACATGCCTGCGAAGCTGGGAATCCAGCAGACACGGGTTGTTTCTTGCTGTGTCATTTCAGCGCACACACGGAGGGAAAAGGGAAAAAATTAAAAAAAAAAAAAAAAAAAGGCAGGAACATTTGGCAAGCTGGCGAGGGTCTGGCTTTGCTGAGTGTGGAGAAAGAGCCGGTTCTTCCAAAGGGAGAAGAGGGTAAAGCAGGCTGGCTGCCGCACACGTGCCCATTGGGGATGGGCTCCAGCACCCGAGCTGCCGGCTCGGGCACCAACGGGAGCCATTTGGGGAAAAACAACTCGTTTCGTTAAGTTAGGAAGGTTTTAAACCTTCAGGGTGGAATTTGAAGTCTCCTCTCTGAAGTCCTCACTAACTTAATTGCATTTAAAAACACTCAGTGTTTAATGTTTTGGAGGAAGAAGCAGGAAGGGGCTCTGTCCTGCAGTGCCACAAGTGCCAGGGACTTTTTGGCAGCCCCCGTCCCCCCCCAGCACACAGCACACCCCGCTTCGCCCGCACGGCCGGGAGCCGCCAGGAATAGCTGCAGAGGCATTAAGATCTGTGCTTGCTACCGAGCTGCTAAGAGCACTGGGTGTTGATTAAATTTTCATACCTCCCCGACAGGGTATTTTTTTGTGTTGCATTTTAATTTAAAACACACAAGAAGGGACTCCTTTTCCCTTTGCAAGCGTTCCAGCTCCAGAGCCTGGCGACATCCCAGAGCACAGAGGCTAAAAAGCCAAGTGGTTTCCCTCTTTTGCCATCCCTCCCATCTCCTCCTCTCTCCAGCCTCTCTCCCTCCTCTTCCTCCTCTCCCCAGAGACCATCTCTAGCCTGTGAGATCCTTGCCGGGAGCCACCGTTACCCATCACACTCCCAGCTTCACCCTCTACAGTGCCTGAAGGAGCAGCAGGGCAGGCTCAGCCCTGCGGGACCACTGCTGCACTGAGCTCCTCCAGTGCTCTGCCCATCACCGTGGTGTCAGGGCAGGTGCTGGTTTGGGGGGGATTTTTGCACCACCGGCCCTCGCTACAGAGTCCCGATGACCCTTGGCACATGGCTGGCACCACTGTAGCCCTTGCCTTGGGAGCAGGGACCCCAGGGGACAGGCACTGATGTCCAAAGAAGCTGCAGCAGCTCCTGGAAGCACCAGGGCTCAGGGAGGTTTCCCAGCTCAGCTCCAAGTCCAAGCAAACCCCAACAGGAGCAAACTCCTCTCTGGTCAAGTCATTAATTTCGCTGGCCCCTGGCTGCCCCGCATAAAGCCAGGCACTGCCTTCGCTCTCCGAAAAGCAAGAGGAGAAACACACCCAGACCTGCACGATGCTCAGGTCCCACTCACACTGTTCACACATAGGTGCTGCGGGGAGAGCAGCTGGGTGCTGAGCGTCCCAAGGGATGACTGTGACACCCCGGGAATTTATGCCAACAAGCGACAAGCAATTTTGTCCACACACACACATGGAAAAGCAACTGCTTTGAAACAGATTCCTCCTCTGAGCCCCTCCAAGGCCACTCGACTAGTGCAACTGGGGACCTGGCAGGGAGCAGGACAGCCAAGCCTTGTGTCCGTCTCTGATCCCTGTGCTGCAGCACGGCCAGTGATATAACACACCTCCCTTTCCCAGCGCCCCAAATCAGGGCTGCCTGAACAGTCCCCATTTCAAAAGGGATGGATGTTTCATCACATTTGAAAACCAGGCTCCAGCAGAAGATCTCAAGTTTGGTGCTTCACGATCAAAATCGGCCCAAGCCAACTTTTGCAAACTCAGCTCAGCAGCATGAAACCCCGACCTGTGCACATGGTGAGATTCATCTCAGCCCTTTTGCACCCCACATTTAGAGAAGATCCCAAACACCGTGGTGGTGCCGGGCTCCAGCACTCCCGCAGGGTGGGCTCCCCTTGCACCCTCCTGGCCGCAGTGCCTCGGGCGTGCTGGAAGCACGTGGCGGTTGAGTCACGCTCGCTGCAAACCCCTTTCCTTGCAGCAGCTCGTGTTTTACAGCTGCTCTTGCAGAGTCTGTGCTGCCGGGCTCTGCATGCACGGCTCATGCTTCGCACCTAACGAGCGCGTTTGCAACCGCCTGGCTGTTTGCAGGCGGCTGTTCAGCTTTGCACGGGGCTACAAGACCCGCACACCCCATCTCCCCCGAGGCTGTGGCACACAGATCTGCCCACAACCACTGCATTTCGGTAGGTGTTTTGGAAGTTGCCAAGGACTTGATTCTCTTTCCCCAGCAAATGCTCTCCTCCTGCTGCAAAAGCACCCAGAAGGCTCCCAACACGCAGCCCTGGCATCTCCTAAGGCTCCCTGTAACTTTTTGCTGTCCTGCTTCCGTAGAGTCCCAATCCCTTGTGCCTTTTGGCTTTATAGCAAGCAACTGTGGCCAGCTAGCTCCCATTACTCCTTGCCGTGCATTTTTAATTAGCAGCATGGATGCGCTTCCAGTGCTGCTTTAAGGCGTGTGCTTAGGAGGCAAATGTTTTTACCCATCGTTGCCAATAGCCGTGGCCCTGTGCGAAGTCAAGCCGGCTCTTTGCATCACCCAGCTGCAGCTTGGTTATCACTGCTGTGCGGGCACTCCTGCCTGACTGCCGGTTGCTCCGACTCTTGGGAATTTACTGGAGCCACACCATTAGGATCAGGAGTTCAACCTGACAGCCAGATCCGTGCAGGGAAACAGGCTTTCCCCACGCAGCAAGCTCCGGCCCTCCACACCGGCCGTGCTGTACCTGGGAAGCGCTCGGAACCTCTCCCGGTGCAAGCGGAGGGTGCCCCGGGGCAACGGCCGGACACGTGCCCATGCTTGTACCCATGGCCCCTTGCAACCACGTGCAACCTCAGCAACCGCTCGCAACTGCAACCGCTTGCACCTCGCAGCGGCCTCAGACCCTGCGAGCGACGCCGGTGGGAGGAGCAGGCAGCCCTGGCTCTCCTGCCTGCATCTGCCCACGTTGGCATTGCTCCCACAGCTACAAAGAGCAGCTTTCTCCGTGCACTTGTGTTGTCGTTTGTCCGGCACTAACCCAACGCTAATGCCCGACCGGGGGCTGCGGTTCCAGCGTGTGGCTGGTGTTACCGGCCCCGGAGAGCACAGAGCAGTGCTGCGGGCAAGGAACCCAGCCGGGACAGGCAGGGCTGACCCCTCTCCCCGCAGAGCCCACCAGGCCAGCCCACGGCCCCGGCACATGCTTGCCACGGGTGTTTTTCTTCCCATCTCAGCTCCCGGCAGCGTGGGGGAAGAGGAGAGCGGCAGCTCCCGGCAAGTCAGGCTCCTCCTCGCTACCTGCAAGCACGGTGGCTGAGCGCTTCCAAACGGGAAAGCAAATAAATAATCTCGGTGAATAAACACAGTCTCTCGAGTCAGTGTTTCGGAGGAAATAACGATTTCAAACTCCTCTCCTGATTGCTCTCCGGGACCAGGGGAGCCGAGCTGAGCATCCAAAGCCACGAGCACCACCGAGCGCCTGTGCCGTGCCCGGCCAGCGCCGTGGCACACACCGGCTGCCCCTCACCAGCCCAGCCACCCCCTCCCAGAGCCCAGCATCGCTGTTTAATACAAAACTGCAACGCAGCCCCTGCCCCGTGCCGGCACGCCGGCAGAGGTGGAGAAGTAGGACAGCGAGCCTCTTCGCCGGTGTTATTTTTCCCTCTGGTCCCTACAGAAATCAGGTTTGGTCTCCAGCCAGCCCAGGGAAGGGGCATCTCCTCCAGCATAAGAAGAAAAACAAAATACTCCTTAGCCCACTGTTTTGGACCACAGAGACAGCCAGAGGAACCACAAAGCTGAAACTCCCCTCTAAAAGAAATTAAAGTCCTTCAGGGTCCGAGGGATAGGAGCTGGAAAAGCTATAACACCCCACAATTTGAGGTTTTTTCTTTTTTTAACTCATACTAGCAAGACAGCATTTCACGCAGGCAAGGCTGATGAAAACAAGACAAAAGGCAAGCACATCCATGAAATAACACACATGGAAAGTACCACGGGGCCGATTAGCTTTTCGTGATGCTATCTACAAATTCCGGGAGCCACGCTTCCACTCCCGGTAAAATTGTGGAAAAATGGATCTTAAAATCATGGTACAGTTACACAGGGGGATACTATAGTAAGCAATTTCTTTGAGAGATTGCTAAAGCGGTTTTCCTGCAATCTCCCTCTCCTCTGTGGCATTAACCTGTGAGGACGCAGCCTCCCATCGCTTTACTCCAGTGGGAAAGCAGAGTCCCCCTCCGATCCCCCCAAACCTCGGACATCTGCTGGGCAAGGGCCATGCTGGTGAGCAGTAGGAGCCTGCTCTGGTTTGCTGCTCCAACTGACGAAGATGACGGCGGAGCATCCCAGTGCCTTTCCACCCCTGCCCAGCCCTCCTCCAGCATGCCCCCGGGGACCGCATCCCCCATGCGTATGCCTCATTTTTCTATTAAAAAAAAAAAGCAGAAGTCCATTTTGCTGCTTCCAAGCCTTTGCAACCTAAAGGCACCCTATGAGACAGCCCCTGTCCCCGGGGCGGGGCGGGAGGCACAGCCCAACAGTGCTGGGAACAGTGCCCGTCCCTCGCCGCCTCCCAAAGTGAATCAGCAGCATTTTACTATACCAAGGCCCAAACCCTCATTCAATTAAAAGCCAAGGAAGGTCCCTAATCCCTTCCATTATAAGTAAGTAATAGCTGCTTCTTTGCAGAGGAGCAGGAAAGGGAGGCACCTTACGGTCCCGGCCATCGGGGACACGGTGACAGAGCGCGTCTGCCTGGCATTGCGACTGCTGCTGAGAAAAGCATTCGGATACTGGGGCTGTGGCTCCCCAAATAACCCAGAGAGCCCCCAGTTTAGCAGCTACGGTGGTAAACAGGGGATTCCGCAGGAAACCTGCAGAGCATGGTTATCGGTGCTCCCAGCATCATCTCCCACCTTTACTCCCCAGTAAGATCCAGATGGTGGATCAGCAAATCCCAGATATCAAATGGATCAGCTCTAGTAAGGACACCCTAAATGGCAGGAGACCAGACTTTCTCGGGAGTTGCCGGTACAAATCCACAAGATCGATCAAACCATAAATTGCCCATCCGTGTAGCTCACCAGCTCCTCACACACCACAAGCGGGGCTCTAGCACGGGGAACGTTGCTGCTAATTGCTGCAGGGGCTGAAGGATGGGGAGGAGGGGACATGAAGAGCGCCGATGGAAGCAGCCCCTGGTTTTTGCAGAGAGCCGGTCATTAATGCAAGAAACAAGATGCAGGGCAGGTCGCTGGTGCCGGGCACGGGCAGTGCTGGGCACGCTCGGGCTGCGGCACAGCGGGGTGAGCAGGCAGCAGCTGCCCAGCTGTGCTAGAGGCAGGGGAACCACAGCACCAGGCAGGAAAATGCACCTTTCCTGCTATGCTCAATTATGCCCGGGCAATAGATGCTGTAGTCAAGTCTCTAATCTCATTGATAAGCCAGAAGCAGCCAAAAAATGATCTTTTTTCGGTCTGAACTCCCAGGTGGTGCAATCCTGCCTAATTCCTCTGCTGAAGCAGCAAGATCCAGACACCGCCATCTCCTTTAGAAAGAAGAAAAACAAATCCTCGTAGCAAGGTCAACCCCTTGCCATGAACTCTCCCCTTTCTACCCCAGTCTGGGTTTCATGGTCCGTCTGCCTGCGCACACCATCCTGCATTCCCAGAAGGACCCTGGGATGGATGGCGCAGGAGGGGGACCCCAGCACAGCCAGGTGCCTTCACTTGAGGTTAAAAGCCAGCCTTTCTGCTCACAACGAAGTAACTATTGAAGCATGTTTCCCATCACAAGCCATCCAATTTGCCTCCCACAGAGCAATGCCACTCTACAAATCTCCAGGTGTTACGGGAACCAGAGTATAAAAACATTGCCGGTGCAATGATGCCAAAATTGATGCTGAAATTAGGCTGGGAACAGAACTGTCACAGTTGCTTCCAGCCCATAAACTAAAGCGTACGTATACGGCCAATCACCCACAACGATATCACACTTTGTGATCACCGGTAGCTTTTCTTTTCCTGCTTCCAGCTTTGTCCCCAAGTCGCTCCCTGCGTACCCCAAGGGCTCGGGCATCAGCAACTTCAAGCAGCTGCAAACCACAGGAACCCAGCCCAGCTTCATCAGCACCGACAGACATTTGGCAGCACGAAAACCAAAGGTCTCAGCTCCCTGTCGGACACCGAAACGCTTCCTCTGCCCCAGGGACGGGGTCTGAGCCCATCTCCGTGGCTTCCCAAGGCTGCCGCAGGGATGCAGGCACATCCACCGCCTGGTCCGCAGGGAGAGCGGATGCGCAGTGCCCAGAAACCACGTCCACTCTTACAGAGCTGCCCCGGGGAGCCCAGGAGGAGGAGGAGGGAAGGAAGGATGCCTCCCCGCTCCCCAGGGACAGCCCTCGAGCAGGCAGCTTGCTGCAGCCCATACCCACGGGGTTTTGCTCTCTGCAACGGGTTGCACAACCAGGCCAGAGATGGGGGCCAAAGCCCCTGGAGCTCCCTTTGCCCAGAGACACATAACACACGCCTCTTCATTCCCCATCTCCTGCCCAAATGGGATGGACTGACCCCATCTCCATCACAAAGGAACCTCAGCATCTCACAGGTTTCCAGGACACAGAAATACTGTCTCCGGCTCCCCATCCATCTCCAGCTGCCCAAAGAGAGCCCCAGAGCAGTGCTACTCACATTGTACAGGACTGTGGTCCACCCTTCCATGGTGATGCACTGGAAGACGGTCAACACAGCAAAGAGGATGTTGTCAAACTGCGTGATCCCGTCGTTGGGACCGATCCACTCCCGGCACTCGTAGCCTGGGGGGCAACCCTGCACCCCGCACGGATGGGGGGGGTCCAGCTCCTCTAGTTCACCTGCAAGCACACAGCAGAGAGCCAAAGGAGGGAGAGGTAAGAGAGAGGCAGGGGACAGGCAAAGGGAAGAGCCTGAACGCAGATGGGCTCGGGGCAAAGCAGGGGACCACGCTGGGACCTGGCTGCACGCAAACCACTCCGTAAGAAATTGGGACATCCTGAACACAACTGGGTGATGCCTGGTGTGCATAAAGCAAAACGCAGGATCTTCTCAGCCCTGGGCTTCCCACAATAGCAACATGCACTTGTCCCGGCTGTTTTTCACCCGTGGGACGCAGCGTGGGTGCAGAGCCCTTCTCCCCACCTGAATTGTTTGTGTAGCAGGCTCGGTGCAGCTTCCCGCTGTAAAACTCCAGGCCGATGATGGCAAACATGAGGATAGCGAAAAAGAGCAGCAAGCCGATCTGGAGGAGAGGCACCATGGCCTTCATGATAGATTTCAGCACAATCTGCAGGCCTGGGAGGGGAAAGAGAGCACAGCTCAGCACGGAGATCAAACCCCCTGCCTGGAGCACGTCCATCCCACCTCTGGCAAGAGGAGAAGAGTGAGCAGAGAGGGTGGACAGTCATCAGACAGATAAAAGAGGCCAGCACAGCCTGGAGGATCTTTGGGCAGCTGAGGACCATGGAGAAAAGCACCATCCCAGGGGGAGCAGGGAGGGCCAGGCTGCAGAGCAAGGCTCCAAGAGGGCTGGTTTCTGGATCTGGTCCCCCCTCTGGTATCCTGCCTGTCCTTGTCTCACCTGGGCTCGGTGGGACATGGCCCGTGCAGCTCTGTCCCCCTCACTGCCCCCAAGGCACGGATCCAGCACGGTGCCCAGGGCAGAAGGGATGGGAAGACTGGTGCCAGCAGCAGCCTAGTTTCTGTATTTATCCCCGTGCCGGCAGATGAAATCTTGCAAAAAAATCCCAAATCTCCCCTGAATAAACCTCAGTCCTGAAAGGATCCACCCACCGCCTTCTGGCCAGGGAAGCGGAGCCGCCGAGCCCAGCCTTGTGCCAGCACAGAGCGGGCTGGGCGGGGGGAAATGCCACCCGGGGACACCAAACGCTGCCATCCTAGAGTTCCCACTACGTGGGAGAGGTTTGTCCCCCTCTTCCCTGATTTCACCCTACGTCTCAGAGGTGGCACGAGGACCCCTCTCACCCTGAAGGACATCAAGGACGGATGCGGAGGAGGAGGACCAGGAGCATCCAACTTACTGGGAATGCCCGAGACGAGCTTCAGAGGTCTGAGCACGCGCACGGCCCGCAGCGTCCGCAGGTCCACGTGGGTGTTGAAGTGCGTCCCAGCAGTGGCGAGGATGCTGCGGGCAGACAGGGAGAGAGCAGAGTTACCCCGGGCAGAGCCCTCGGCCACCCCGGTGCCAAGGGCCATGTTCTCACGCCAGGCTGGGGGGAGCCGTGAGGAGCACTGTGTCCCTGGGCAGATAGAGAGATTCAACACCTTCCAAAGCCCACATGCCAGCGAGCCCCGTTTGATGCTGGCACCAAAGCTCATGGGCCACTCTGGCTAGCCAAAACCACCTGGGGGCCACCCAGCCCTGGCAGCCCCTCATCCATGTCCCACGTGGGGGGACAGCCCCACACCACAGTGCTGGTCATCACCCATGCCATGCAGTCAACACTGCAGACGTAGTGCTCATCACAGCCGCATGGATTTAAACTCCCTTCCAGGCAGGTGGCACATGGACCAGAGATGGTGCCCCAGAGACGGGGGTCACTCCCCTGATGGCCACCCATGTTCCCCTGATGGTCACCCATGCTCCCCTGGCAGCACCTCCAGCCATCAGCTGCTCTGGCTTTTTCCACACATGGAGCTTCCTTAGAGTCCCACCTCTGGGATCGTGAAGAAGGAGCCGAGAACCTCACATGCATTCAAAAGTCTATAGTAATGAAAGTTTGATGACCTTGGAAGGCAACCGGCAGGCACAGGAAGGACTCCAGAGGTTTTCTTTTAAAACACAAAGATTTTTTTTTCAAGCTCATCTCTCAAAACAAATTGGGGCAGGAAGGAGCCAGTGCACACCGAGTCCAGCAGTGGAAATACTGAGGGCCCCTGTACCTGCTGCGGGGACGGGGATGCTGCGGGTCGGGGATGCCAGCAGAGCCGTGGGAGCACAGACAGCGGTGCCAGAGCTCGTGGCCTCCTCTCCCATCCGGGCTCGGTCCCTGGGGTGCTGGATGAGGAGGAGGAGGGAGGGCTGCACTGGAGGAGCAGGGGATGGGGGAGGAGGGGACGGGGAGGAGAGTGGGACAGAGGGAGGTAGCAACCTCAGGGCTGTTTGCAGCAATCCAAAAATCGAGGGAAATTGGGTCATTGTTCCACTAATTCATCTAATTACAGGCCAGAGCAGCTCTCTGGCGCGCTGAGCAATTAGCACTCTTTCTCTCCCCCTCTCCCCGAGGTACAGCAGGTACCAACCTGCCCCTCCAGAAAGGCGGTTGGGTTTCCTAGGATACCCCGGCAGCAGAAACGCTCTCACATCAGCAAACCAGGTTGTTTCAACTCCTTTTCCTCGCCTCCTCTTCCTCCCTTCCCCGGCACAAGGGGTCGGGCTGCAAAACCCGGTCCCAGCAGCAGCCGGGATGCATCACCCCAGCATCGCCCACAACTCCCCATTGCTTATCCCCGATATATACAGGGACCTTTTACCTTTGATGGCACTTTCCCTTTCCCCCGTGGCCCAGCTCCCACTACCCACGGGGCTGACGAGAGAGCAAAAAAGGGACTTAATTAAGTCAAGAGCACCCAGAGGCTGGGGAAAGCTGCGTTGTTAAATTGGTCGTAAGATCAAAATCAATAAGTATGATAAAGCACGGCCACTCGGCAGCATGTGGGAGAGAGAAGAGCTCGGGCGCTTTCATCTCTTTCTTGCAACCTGCCAGCAAGAGCGGGGTAACCCAGCGCTCCCCAAAACACCGGTGTAGAGGACACGCTGCGCCCAACACCGCGCTGGAGACGCCAAGATCCTCCTTCAGCTTTTGCTCCTCACATCCCAACACCTGGTGTCCAACCAGCCTCCCAAAGGGACGGCGAAAAGGCATTTGCAGCCCCTGCGCTGACTCCAGCTGGGGCTGAGCATCTCCAGGAGGCCAGGGATGCTCCCGAGCTGGATGCGGGCTCCAGCCCTCCTCCCGAGGGCTTGCTGATGCAAGCCCAGCACTATGAAAAGACCAGCTGGAAGGCTCCTGGCAGCAGAACGGGATCGACAGCTCTCTCCTACCACCACAGAGCAGCACGAGCCGTGGTCCTACCCAGCCGGGTGGAGTGATGGAGGTGGAGCCGTCGCCACTCCCAGCCCCACCGCGCATCTCCTCCCCGGGGCAGGACCATCACCTGAGGCACCGCCGGTCCGGCGTGGCGGAGGGGAGCAGAGCACCCTGGCTGCAAAGTCCTCTGCTAACCCAGATTTATTTGAAGGGCTCGGGAGCCGTCGCGCTGAGCCTTCAGGCAAGGTTCAGGCGATTTCAGGGCACTACTTCCCCGCGCTCTAAATTAACTGCTAAGAATGAGGACTCCTCTGTGGCAAGGTGACATGCTCCTTGTCCTCGCTGGGGGACAAGGGACATCACGAGCTTTTTCGGACGGGGGTTTGGACAGATCACCGGAGCGAGGTGGTTGCGCTGCAGACACGTCTCCCAACCGACAACAGAAAGATGACCCACCGTCATGAAATAGGTGCCTGCGCATCCTTTTGCGGGCACAGCCGCGGCTCCCGGCGAGGGCGGATGCGCTGGGAGCACGCGCTCCCGGAGCTGCTCCCGGCAAACCCATCCCAGAGCACCGAGGCACCCCAGAGCCTCCGAGCAGGGTCTGAGCAGCCCTGGGCCATTTTTACACCAATTGAGGTGGCTGGAAAAAAAACCAAGCAAGCTTCCAGGCACGCGAGCCTGGCTTCCGTCTGCTTTTCCCAAGCCCTTCAGTGGCTCCGAGTAACAGACACCACCTCTCTCCGATAGCCAGGCTTTGCTAGTATGCACAGACACTGCTAGGAATAAATACAAGGCTCAAAACACACCTTCCTGCTTCGGACTTTAGCATCTCACCTGTTAATTGCTTATTAACCCTCTAAGCATGCCTTTTTTTTTTTTTCTTCCCCAAGAGCCACCCGTATCACGCAGCACGACCCGTTTCTGATTTATTTATTGACACACATTAAGGTTTCTTATAAGCTCCTCGAGATGTGCGGCGCAGCGATGGGACTGGGGCTGTGACAGACCTTTGCGCTGACAGGGTGGCAGCTCCGTTATCTGTAGAACAATTTAAACCCTTTTTGAACACTTACAATATCCACGTCTGATGTGCTAATAATTATTCTTTATTTTTAGGCAAGGACCCAAACTAAAATTACATCTCACCATCCAAGTTATTTGAAAAAGCTGCCAGATTGAGCTATAAAAATCCCAATGATCTCATGCTTTTCATCATATGTACTGGAGAAAAAAAAGAAGAAGGGGAAAAAAAAAGTGAAGGCGGCGTTTTTATAGGTCACCCAGGCAAAGGGGTTAGTTTTACTTCTTCAGAGGAAAGGGGGAAGAGACTTCAGGTGGAGAAAAGAGCAGAGAGGAGCTATTGGAAGAATGCAAATGAGAGAGGAGGCAGGATGGGAAATATATGCTAATCCCCAAAGTATAATTGAATAGTGAGCAATCACCGGCAGACAAAAACATGTTTTCAGGGGAAGGAAGAAAGAAAAAAAAAAAAAAAAAAACCTGATGCTTTGTGTTTGCAACCAGGATGATTATTTTATTTTATTTATTTACAGGCTGCGGAGCGAAGGGAGAGCTCCCGCTGGGCCCGTCGCACCTGCAGGTTTGGGGCTGGCTGCCGGCGGAGCGATGCTCAGCCCTCGGGCACCGCTCCAGCTCGCAGCAGCTGAGCAAAGCGCACGCCCGCGCAGCTGAAGACCCGCACCTATGGATTTCTTTTCCCAGGGGGGCAAAAAAAAAAAAAAAAAGAAAATAATCCCATTTAAAATGAGTCCCTGCTCTTGGGATTTAGCAGAATAAATCATGAGCAATGCTCGATGACCCTGCCCACACAAAACCCTTTTACGAGCACAGAGCCAGCACCAAATTCGGGCATAATCACACACTACAGCACCCACCGTCCCTCCGCTGCCCGTGCCAGGCTGCGCATCGCACCCGCTCCCGTCCCCATCACCCCCTCGGGAGCGGCACCAGCAGCCCTGAAGCCTCAGCTCTTGGGGACACAGCGCAGACAGCTCGGGGCGTGCTGCAAAGGGCTTCGCACCGGGGACCCCAAGCAAAGGCTGAACCCCCAAATGATCAAATCGACCCCCGATTCATCCCCCCCACCCCAAACTGAGCATCCCTCGACCGTTTCCATCCGGGACCGCTGCAGAGGCACATGCAGACAAGCCGTCCCAGCAAAGGGCAGCTCCGGGGTGTGCTGGGTGCAGGGAGGGATCGGCTGAGACAGACTAATCTCAGCTCAAAATCTGGGGCAGGGAGGGTGCTGGCTGGCTGGCTGATGCGCAAATTAATATTTATAATTAAGTGGAAAGGCCCCTCAAGGCCTGCACTGCCACCCGACTCTACGAGGGAGACTGCTTCATAATTAATACACTGGTCAAACGGCTCACGGAAAGTAAGTTACCTGATGAATTTACCCCATTCTTGCCCTTTTCTGCTGGTGAATCAATCCCTCCCCTCTCTGCAGGCAGCAGCACGAGGAGCAGGACGGACTCTAGGCTCTTGGGTCCAAATCCCGCTCGAGGCAGGGCCAGCGGGATCGGGTCACCCAACCCGAGGATGCCCCAGCAGAGCGCAATGCTCCTGCCTTGGGGATGCCAGGAGACAGGGACACCAGGTCCAGGTCCTGCCCTCCGCGCAGTTCAGAGCAACCTCAAAGCCTCCATCATCTTCGCTTGCTCTTTCTAGGTTTTGGGGCCGTGACACGAGTGGCTGGCACTGCTGCAAAGCTGCTGATCCCATCTTTCCTGGCAGCTTTGACAGCCCTGAACCGGGCACCAACGACACCCTGCAAGGTGTGTTGAGGGTGAACACAAAATCTGCCTTCACCAGCCTTGGATCTGGGGGATGAAATGATCCCCCAAAGCCGCCTCTTCCTGGAGAAGCCCCCAGGATTCGGCACACGATGGAGCATCCCCTCTGCAAAAGTCTGCCCTGCGCCTCCCGATGCAGGATTTGGCAGGGGGAGGAGATGCTGCTGAAACTGTGTTTGCCCAAACGGGACCTGGTGGAAACCTAAAGTCGTTGCCAGGAGGCTGGAAAGCCGGCCCCGCAAAGACAAATACACGCGACCGCATAGCACAGCAGGAGTTGGCTGAACTCATGCCAAAGGAGAGGTCCGAGACCCCAGGGATATTCACCCAAGCCTGGGTGACACCACCTCCCCACGTGAGGATGTGGTGGAAAATAACCCCTTTCCCCTTCCCTCGAAGGCTTTTACCCCACAACTCCCAGACCGAGGTCCGTGGCAAAGAAATGGTGCACAGGGACTTTGCAGCTTGGCCCAAGGCTTCACCCTCCGGGAAGACGAGGGCTTCACCCCAGCCTGGGAGCCCTGCACCCAGCGCCGCGGAGCAGGGGTGTCGGGGCTGCGGAAGCAGCCGCTGGGGACCACGCGGGGCGGAGGGGTGGCAATGTCCCCGGGGACCAGCAGCCGCGTGGGAGGGACTGACTCACTCCACAGTGCAACGGCTGCGGGAAACCAAGCGCTGGGGGAGAGGAGCCGGGAAGGACAGGGCGAAGCGCGTGAGCGGCACGCGGGTCGGATCCTGCGCCGGGGGAAGGCAGGGTGCCTGCCTTCCCCAAAGCCAGAGCCGGGGGACTGCCTGCCCAGGGGTCACCTCACGTCCCCCCACCCACCTCTTCCCGGCAGCACAAAGCTTTTTCCCTCATCACCCACTCCCCGTCCCCTCGCCGGGCCGGGGAAACGACGCTGCCCTTTGTACGAGGTGCCGGTGTCAGGCACGCCCCATCGCCATGGCATATGGCACATGAATCATTCACAAAGCTGGGGAATTAATTATTCATCCAAACGGAAGACCAAACACTTTACTAATTGTCCTGGAAGGAAAAAGCTGGGAAGGGGGTGGGGGTAAGGGCAGACATCAGGTTGGAGACCGGGTCCAAGAAAAAGAAGGGAAGAGGAAAAAAGTCTTGTCTGGTGAGATCAAAGCATTGCTCTGCTTTTGGACTCGGGGTTGTCTCTTCACTGGTTTACCCCATAGGACAACACTCCTCGCAGGCTCCTGCGGACAGGACACCCCCCCGCCCCACCTCTGGACCTCCAAAACCAGAAAGACCAGCTAAGACATGCAGAACTTGGGTTGTGCGAGGTGCACTAAATACAGGAGGGCAAAGCACCCTCACCTCTGCCGTGGGGGAGCTCAGGGGAATTGCAACAAGGACAGCGGGCACTTTCCAGGACGGTCATCCCAAAATCCAGGCAGCACCACAACGAGCAACAAGCCAAGCCGCCCTCTTCATCCCCATGCTCGCGTTGCAACCCCGCAGCACGGAGGGAAGCAGCCTCCTAGGAACTGCTCTCTCCTGCTTCATCCCAGCCACGGCTGAAAATCAGGGCACGGGTGTGCGCAGGATTTCACCGGGAGACCAGAGGGAGAGGCTGGGTTCATGACTGCCGTTTGCCTTTGCAGGGAGAGGACTTTGGTTTTCAGGCCAGCCATCAGGGCTTGGAGAGCCGGGCTTTCCTCTGCCAGCACAGGCTGGTGCCCCTCCGGTCGGCTCCGGGTTTGCTATGGGCACGGCAGACACTGCCGGCAATCATTCGTTCCTGCCTTCCCTTGGCCACGCTCCACTCCACAAGATCCCTTAATGAAAACCACAGTGCCCAAGGGCTTCACCAAAGGCATCCAGGTGTAGCGGCTGTTATTAAACCCTCCGAAAAACCCTGACACCAGCTCTTCTTTTTAGCGACCCCGGTGTATTTATCCCGGTTTTACAGCGACTGCTTCCCCGGCTCCTGAGCAGCACAACTTCACAAGAACCTTTTGATTTCCATTTTGATTTTTTCCCCGTTGTTAGAAGCGTTCCCCCACCCCTTCACCTCTCACGTAACGTGTTATTGTATTACTGCTGCAGCTATAAAAAGAGCCAGCGCGGTGCTATGATGCTCAGGCATCGGAGTGTGTGAAGCACACACCCACCTGGATATTTGCAGAGGGAGTTTAACCCTTCTTTCTCCACGAGCGGTGTAGGACAAGGCGGGCTGGTGTAGGTCCTCGTTCTCTATTAGTTACGCTAACTGCACCCAGGGAGCAGGGAGCTGATGCTCCAGTTGCTGATGGCTGAAGGTCCTTCAACCTCTCCCTTTTGCGACCACCGATTAAAAGGTCGCCAAGCTCCCGCTGCCCTTCCTGACCATTTCTGAGCAATTTTCCCCTTTTTTGGTCCAGGACACGCTGCATCAAGCAGCTCACGAGTCCAGCTTCAGCGCCCGGCCAGGTCTGGTTCATGCATGGGCAAGGCGAGCACCCCCAAGCCCCAGGGGAAACACAGACATTCCCCTCCCCGGCTCTGCCTGAGAATGAGTGAAGGTATTTTATGCATGTTTTCAGAGAAAAATATTTTTAGCTGGGGGAGAACAGGCTGTTTTTTTCAGGCAGCGATGATGATTTGGAAACCACAGGTTATAAACAGAGCGGGTTTACAAATGTGCCTATTAGTTCCCCAGTGGAAGCTTTAGCATCAGGGAGTTTTAGGTGGGCGTTGATTTCCACCGAGATGAAAAAATCTGGATTTTATTGACATAAGAAGCAAACACCAGTTGAACCCAAGTCAGTGCCATCCATTCCTGCACAGGGTCCCAGGAGGCTGTTCGCAGCAGCAGTCCCTCATTAGGCTAATTAACACCAGGGAGAGCATGCCCAGGATATCCCACGGCTCATTAAAACCCCAACTCTGTGTCTGGGGCTGTGATGCCACCTGCATTAAGCACCTCTCCCATTGCACGTGTGGCAAAAGATAAGTCCAGAAAGGAAAAGTAACACCCTGTGTCACCCTTGGAGGGACAAGGGCCAGCGAGCGTGATGCTGGGTCCCTCTGGGTCCATCAGGGATGGATCTTGGGGTGGGTCCTGCTCACGTGGGTATCCTTTCTGGCCCATCATCATGGGATTCATCAATATCCCAAACCGGTCAGCGCGTCCCGAGGCGAGCACTACCCTACACCTCTGATGCTCACAACATCCCCTCCACCACAGCCACTGCCACTTGCTAAGTCGCGACAAGATCCCAATGACCATTAATTCTCCCAAGTTCGATAGTCTCTGTCCAGACGCTCACATATTAATCAAGCGTAAAGTTTTAGTCCGCAAAGGCGATCCTGAACCCGCCGGCCGCCCGCACACGTTCCCCGTGCAGACTTCACCGCCCGCCTTACGCAACCGACACAGCGTGAACCGCCGAGTGCAAACCCTCTCCCGCAAGCTGTTTGCAAGTCATTTGCCAGCCGAGGATTATTTGCTGAAGAAATTTGCCAATAATTCAGCAGATCAAACAGGCAAGAGTTTCTTGCGAGGGAGGCGCAACCATGGCGCTGAAGAACTGCAGCTTTGCCGGCACCGCACGGCAAAAGCAAGAGCTGAACAGCACAGAGGAGCCCGTAACCTGGTCCAGCCGATCCCCCAGTGACCCCATCCTCCCCAAAACTGGTCCAGGATGAAAATCTGCAGGTTGTCTCCTCCACCCATCATACAACGGAATTCACCCCAAAAGCCCGGTGAGCCCGTGCCAGCGGGCACCGGCACCGCTGGGGCAAAGCCGGCGGGTAATCGGGCATTTCTTGGAGAGGCTTTTGCCCTGCTGGAGCAAACACCGGGATGCGAGGGGGGTGACGGTGGCGAAGCAGACCCCGGAGAGCTGGGTCCCGTAACCAGCAGCATCAGGGGGACCCGGGCACCTCCCGGCAGGGCGGCCGGCACGGCGCTAACAGCCCTTCACGGACAATTGATTCCCTGGCACGGGGCCCGGCACAGCGTGGCACTGAAAGGAGCTGGCGAGGCTTTCGCGAGTGAGTAATTGCCGAGCGCTGACTCAGCACCCGCTCGGTTACAGTCAGCTCGCCCGGAGCCGCGGGGAGGGCAGGGAGAGGGCCGTGGCGACCCCCCCTCCCAGCCCGGTGCTTCCCCTTGGCCCAGGCCCCAAAGGATGCCCGGGCCAGGAGACGGCCGACGGGCATTTCCCAGCCACCCGGCCGCCTTCTGCGCACCCAGCCCAGCAGCTGCACAGTGAGGCCGAGACATCCCCTCTTGTTGTTACCAGGGGTGACACGTGTCCCAGAGATGTCACCAGGGATGTGACCACCTTTGCCCAGCCCAGGAGCGGTGCCTGGCTGCTCTCCCCACAGCAGCGAGCCTGCCTGGCCACGGAACCCTCCCCTGAGAGTCACTTTGCAGATGCAGAAGAGCCAGCAGCACCCTGGGCGATGGCCGCACCGCCCGCAGGCAGCCCGTTTGCTGCCCACTGAGAAGCATCACCCCACCATGAGCACGCCGAGACACCCTGCCTTCACCCACTCCCCAGGGAGCCCGTCCATGTCCACGTTAGACCAAGGGAGTCAAAATGTTCCTGGCCACGTTCTCTTCAAGCCTTCTCTCGAGCACAGTCCCAACCTGCACCTCTCCACCACGGACAAGCAGCACCCATCACCATGCCCCTGGCAGCACCAAGCTCAGCATCGCCTTTCTCCTCCAAACACCCAAACGGGTGTCATGTCCCACGTGGTGCCACCACCCAGGAGAAGGCTGCAAGCCAAGAGACAGGACCGTGCAGCAAGCAACTTGGGAGACACCCCCAGTATCTCACCTGGCTCCCGTGCCTCAGTTTCCCGGCCAGCCCTGCAGCTGCTCTGCACCCAGCAGAGCTCATGAAGTGCTCGGAGATCCACAGACACCATCTGTTTGCACGCATCAAACCAGCTCCTCTGAACGTGGCGTTTCCATCAGCAAGCAAAAGGCAACGGCCACGATTCAGGCACCCCTTCCCCGGGACCCCTCGGTGGCTGCAGGCACCCACCTGCCCTCCACACAGCAAGGGGTCGGGGGGGGGTCACCCCAGGGGGGCTTCTGCTCAAGCTGATTGCCAGTGTTGGCTATCACAAGCCCAAATGCCCCTGCTGGTTTCTATGTCACCAGCACAGCCCATCACACCACAAGCAGGACTCAAATCTGGGCCACGTCCCCAGCAGATGACACTACCAGTGACACAACCAGCACCCGCGAAGCTCTGTGCACTACCACCCCCAGCATCGCTGCTGCGTGCTGGGATGCTGAGCAAGCATCACCTGGGAACGCAGCCCCACCTAGACTTTGTTCCCAAACCCCCAGCACCAGGCCAAGGCTGGAAAGTGCTTGGGAAGGTGAGAGGAGAAGAGATTCTCTCCCTCCCCTCGGGGGCTTTGACCAAGACCTCTCCCAAACCATGTCCAGTTGCTCATCAGGCCATATTCCCACCCCATCCCCACCTCACCCCATGCCCAGATGGGTGACAAACGTCAGGCCACCAGCTGGGGAAAGCCAGACATGATGCCCTCAGAGCCAGCCCTCCTTGCCGGATGGGGAGCCTTGTCCCACCATCAGCTGCCCACAGCAAAGCCAACACAGGAGCTTCCAGCACAGGGAACCATCCTCCCCTCTCTCGTTGGGGTGAAGAAACACCACTGACAACAGCAAACCAGGGCCTCGCCCCACATTTGGGAGCTCGTGTCCCCACCAGGACAAGACCCTGTGCCCAGCTGCCCAACCCCACCAACAGCCCCGTGCCGCCCGACTCACCCACTGAGGACCACGATGAAGTCCATGACGTTCCAGCCGTTGCGCAGGTACGAGCCCTTGTGGAAAACGAATCCCAGAGCCACGATCTTAATCCCAGCCTCGAAGCAGAAAATCCCAATGAAGTAGGGCTCCGTCTTCTCCTGCCGGAGGGGAACCGGTGACACAGTGAGAGGGGGAGATGGAGACAGGGCAAACACAGCACCAGCCATTCCACATTGACCCAACTCACATCCCATTCCACCTTCCCCTTGGAAGCCCCATCCTTCCCTTTGGAAGCTTTCCCAGCCCTTCCTCAGCCAGCATCAACCTTGGAAACAAAAAACAGGGGCTACAACCCGCTCAAGTTGCCCAGTCCCCCTTCCCTACCCCACTTTTTAGGGGGCTTAAACCTTCCTGAACACTTTCCACGGAAAAGAATTATGTGACAGCAGCCCTAGGAAGGCTAGAGGGGCTGGTCCTTAAGGAAACCTCCTGCTCTACCACCCTGAAACCAGCAGAAATTGGCTGGTGGGATGGGGTGGCTCCCCTCCGCGGGTGCCCCTCCTCCCCCACCGGACCCCCCGACACAGGGCAGAGAGGGATGGACGTGGGGTACTTACTAATCGCCGTGACATGGGCGTCTTGTCATCCTCGGGGAGGTGCTGCTCGAGGGCCAGCACGATACAGTTGGCAATGATGGTCGCCAGGATCATGTACTCGAAGGGAGTGGAGGGAGTTAAGGAGCAGAGAAGAGGTGAATGTTGTCCCTGACCCACCAGCCCATCCCTGATTTCACCTGCTCGTTAGCTGCCACCACCGCTTTCCCCACAGGACCATGCACACACGCAGCCCGGCTTTCATCTCCCGCTGCTCCCGGGCAGGAGGGTGAAGCCCACCTTGGTGCTTTTTGGAAATGAGAGGGGTGACAAGAACTGAGAGCTCCCAGGACCTTCCTCACTGGAGACCTGCTGAGCATCGTCACCTCCTTCCCAAGGCAATGGGACATTTAACCAACGGCCTTTGCTGGGCTCTCTTGGGAGAGAGAGACGCTGCTTGTGGTGGGAGCCCAGAAGACAGACACAAGTATGAAGGTGGACAACTAGGCTCTGACCAGGTTGGGATTCATCTGGAAAAGGGCTTGGCACGGTCCCTGGCAGTGTCAAGGGAGGCTCTCCCTGGCATAGCATGCTGGTGGCTGGGGCTGGCACGTCCCTGCATGCCATGGCCCTGCTGCTTGCCTTCTCTCTTCCACCATGAAGCAGCAGGAGATGGGGCATGGAGGAAGTTGTCACGGGCTATCAGCAGCCCTGGTCCTAAAGGATCCCTGTGGGAGGGACTATCTGCACAGTCTGAGGAGGACAGGGCATCCCTGGCAGGTCCTGGGGACCCAACCCAGCCCAGCCCACCCTGTGCCCCGCGTTGGTAAGGTGGACATGCCCTGGGAACCGAGGGTCCCCTGCCAAGCACCCGGCGGGTGGCAGGGTGAGCCCAGGCAGCACTGGGAGCTGCAGAGCACCAGGCTGAGCATTTGCAGCTCAAGACACTGATGATGCCTGGGTCTGAGCTCCAGTTCGGGTAGGGTTGAAACTCCCTACGGAGACATCCTACCTCGGCCACACTTCAGCAAGACCCCAGGGGGTAGCGGCACTTTAGCAACAGGATCTGGTTGGATCCTTATGAGCATCCTAAATCCTACAGCCATGTCTAGGGCTTACGGACCCTCCTCCGGGAGCAACCCTGCGCCAGGACAAGTGGCAGCAGGTAGACTATCTGAGGACCTGAGTGACTGGGGAAGGGAGGCAGAGGAAAGGGCAGGCTGACGCCCAGGAAAGCACCCCAAACTCAGCTCCCTCCTGCCTTTTGATTCACAGGGGCTGCCGGGAGCGAGGCCGGGGTGTGCAGCTCCCTCCTCCTGCCTGGCCCATCGCCAAGCCCCGAAAACAAAGCACTCCCAAGCAACCGGACGGCCACATCTTTCCGACTTCCCATCCATCTTTACCACATCTTTGCAATAAAGGCCCTGTTATCCTTGAAAACAAAATGAGGCGAGATTCATCAGCAGGCAGCACACCCCTTCTCCACTCCCTCCAGGCCAAAACCCCACAGCTATATTACCGTCACCACTGGTGTCAGCGGCCACCCTGGGAGAGGACTGCCACCTTCCCAAGGCTTGTATCTGTAGAAAGGAGATGTGATCCCACCTGGGATGGATTTGCCTATAAAGAAATCATCCATGCTTCCACCGTACCAAGTCGGCACGGAGAGCAGCGCCCTGGCTGAGCCCTTTCCCCACCGCTCCGGGCTTCTCCAGACCTGGCAGCTTCAGGTTCACATCGCTCAGGCTAGGAGGTGCCATCAGCCCCGGGAAAAGGGATGATTTTCTCTTTTGCAACCTTGCCTTGTGGCCACTGCAGCCGCTGACTACAGCAAGATGCTTTACACAAGTGGCCCTAAGCCCATGGGCAAGAGAATACATCCCAGTGCTGGCCACGAGCACGGGAAACTGTGACCCGGCAGCAGCAACCCAGTGCACGCTGCGGCTCGCGGGCAAGGTGGGAGCAGGGCCGGGCATCGGAGCAGGTCCCCAGAGAGCTGGCCAGGAGGAACAGCCAAGCAGAGCCTGCAGGAGCTAGGATGTATTTAGCCTGATAGGGAAAAGAGCCAGGAAAGATTCAGCCAAGGCATTTAAAAGGCCACTCAGTTAAATTAATGGTTGCTAAGTTAAAGGCAAACCAAAAGAAAGACCGCTGCAGAGCTCACTGCTGCGGGCTCGGACCTTGGAGCCAGCCAGGCACAAATCCCAAGCAGCTCCCTGTGCTCGAGGGGGAGGCCAGACCCCAAAAGTTTTCCTCCCAGGCTTAATACAAGTAAGGATTTCATTACACAGCTCCTACAAAAGCCACGTACTTTCCCTGCTTCCCACCTCTAGCAGCACACTTCAGTTGATACGCAGACAGCGGCGCTTGGCCCTGAGCCGCCAGCCTATTTGGGGTCTTTTTGTTTCATTTTCCTGAAAGTCTGCAAGCAATTAGCACAGGCTTAAAAGAAAACAGCGTGTTAGTGGGGCGGTGCAGCCAGCTCCCCAGGCGCTAGGCACATTTGCCTAGATGAGAAGTGTGGGAATGGCCCGGCGAGTCCGTCTGTCCGCCCCAGCGCGGCTAACCCCACCGAGCATCCCGCGCTCCTCCCCACCGCGCCGGGCACCTACTGCCACCGCCTCCTCCCTCCTGCGGCCGCTAGTCCCACTGGGGAAACACCCAGGTGGGGGAAAAACCCAACTTCTCCAATGCCAGCAGCATGGGAGCCCTACCCGGCTGGGGGGCTCAGGACCGCTTCTAATGACTCAGCTCGCCCCTATATTTCCTTGCTGGCTCCAACATCTGGCTTGACAGCACAAGGATGGTGCACATCTGTCACAGCCCCAGCAGGAGACATCCCTGCTCCACCTCCAGCGTGTGCGTGGGTCAGCAGATATCAAGTCCAAGGGAAAGAGGCTGCCCTAAGCCGTGACTTAAGCATGAGGTCACTGCCAAAAGTGACTCTCCAAACCCCTCTGGCCCCGTTGTTCCAAGGACCTGAGCCTGGGTTATCCCATCTGGAGCTGGGTGAGAGCTGCAAGGCATCAACCCCACGGAAACAAGCCCTCGTAGCTCCAGCTGTGCCAGGTTTTGAGAGGCCAAGGGTAAGAAAACCCTCCCCAGGGGACAGCAGGAACATCTGGCTGAACCGGGGGAAATTTTACCCACACACTTCAATTCTGCCAAGCAAGAATCCTCCCAGCTGAGGGCTAGAGCTCACCGGACAACGCTCTACCACTCCTTTGTTTCCTCTCTCATTAAATGTCTAATTACACAACCTTCCAGCCACCCAAAACGCAGAGTAGCACTCGCCTCCCTCCAAGCCCGGTAATGAAAGCCCGTCTCCCTTCAGCCTTCTCCTCCTCCTTCGTCTGGCTTCTCCTGGAGGATCATTAGGGAGCCGATAAAAATAGGTTTTCTTATTGATTTATCTCCTTTACCCAACGCTCTCTCCCCTGCACCGTTGACTTGTTTCCCTAGCAACTCGGCCGATCCCAGGGCACGCCACACCTGCAGCTCCACGCTTCCCTCCCAGTGCGTCTGAGGTGGGGAAGGTGCCCCCAGGCCATGTGGACACCCCCCCCAGACCCATGCCCCAGCCCACCCAGAGCAGGCACTGTGAGCTAACCCCATGCCTGGAGCTGGAGCTCCTTGGTGGGTCTGGCAGGAGGTGGCAGGGAGCACCAGGGGGATGTCCAGCCATCGGTGGATCTTTGCTTCCAGCTGTGACCCTCCCCCTCTTCACCTCCCTCCCCAGCCGGGAGCCGAAACCAGCCCACCCAGAACATCTATATTGCTAACGCAGGGAGTGTGCCCAGCTCCAAGCCCTGAAGATGGATTTATGGTGCTGGTGACACATTGATGCAACCTCCCCAAGAGGCTTGGTACGAGATAAATCCCTCCCCGGATGCGGGCAAGGGCCAGGAGCTGTGGAAAGCCCTTCTCCATCTCTCCACCTCAGTGACCATGCCTTCTCCCCGCTCCTGGGCAGGCAGGTGGGGAAGGAGCAGAAGAGCCAGAGGAGTGAGGCCTTGTGGGCACCTCTTGAAGCCTGCCTTAGAGAGGAAACCTGCCTCAGAGGGTCAGCAAGAAGGGCAGGAATGATTTAACCCCTTGCCCTACCTGCATCACCCAGCCCAGCTCCAAGGTCTCCTAGAAACTTAAGTCTCCGTTTCCCACCGCTCCGCAGGCTTCCCCCAGGACCTGCTGCACTGAGGGGCTCTCCCTGCTCCCCAGGTGTCAATGAGAGGGAGCTTCAGATCCTACATCTGTGGTCCCAACCCCAGCACTGCTGCCTGCCCCACACAGACATGGCGTGATGGGAAGACAGACCCACCTCTTCAACATCCCCATCCCTAGGACACCCTGACCCCCCTCCTCTCAGCTCCAGGAAAGCAAGCACCCCTCTCTAAAGCTGTTTTCCAAGGGAAACCCAAAATGCCAAATGGAGCAAAGACCATGAGCGGTCCTAATTCAACTCCGGGGTTCCTGAGCCCTACAGCACCTCCCTGGCTTGTCCCCAAGGACACGGGGGATCTTCCCCTCAGCAGATAAGGCTACCTGGTACCCTCAAGCAGCCGTAGAGCCATGGCCCCTCGTGGCTGTCCCCATCCCTGTGCCCTGCCACCCAGCAGTCCCGGCCCATCCGTGCTTTGCTGGGTTTGACAGAAAGGGATGATCAGAGGGACAAGGTGCCAACAGACCCCAAATCCTTCGGCCATGCTTTGGACGCAAGCCAGCTCCTGCGTGCCCACGATGCACAGCAAAAGAGGCTCAGGAGAGCGAGCGTGGGCTCAGGGCTCTGCTCCTGTCTCTGTGCAGCTCACAGGGAGCACCCAGGCAAGGTGCTCAGCCTGCCTAAATCTCACTGCATGGACGTGCCTCAGCTGGGGAGACTCCACTCGGTATCTGTGACCGTAGACATCACTGCTTATGACTCCAAAACGTGGTGGTCTGGTCGCCATCAGGGGCTAAACTGAAGGCAGTGCCAGCCAGGAGCCGGTCGGGGCAGAGCTGCCCACACTGCTGCCGCTCCCGTAGGGATGCGGGGTGCCTGCCTGCCACGTGCAAACAGCTCCGTGGAGAAGCGTCTCCGTCTCCCCCACCTCACCCTAGGCTTAAAAACTAGAAATCAAATCTCTCTTCTCCTTGTTTTTTGTTTTTTTTTTTTTGTTTTTTTTTTTTTTTTTAAAAAAAAAAACAAAAAAAAAACAAAAAAGAACCACATCATGTGATTTTCCTGCCTTAACATCAGTTTTTTAACTTTGGTTGCCACAGCAACAGGATGCAACTTGGCGTCACCATGACAACAGCTGCCTCTGTTTAAATTCACCATCTGACAGGCAGCCTCGCTCTCTCCGGCTGTCAAAAAGATGGACCTGCCATTACACCTACTCGCCCCTCCCAAAAAAAAAAACCAGTTTAAAATCTGATGAATGAAGGGCACAGAAAACAGCCCTAGAGGGAGAAGAAAGAAAAGAAAAGGAAAAAAAAAAAAAAAAAAGATGTTCTTGGGTAGCGCAAGGAGGGAGCTGCCCAAGGACGGCACGACACGGCGCAGCTCTTCCCGCGGGGAAGCGAGACCTGCCAAAATCTCGGCTAGGCAAAAGCAAAGGTGCAGAAGACACTTGCTCAGGTGTAGCATAACACTACCAGGGTGCCCAAGGGGCAGTGCCCACCCAGCATCAGAGATGCCCTGGTCAAAGTGGGAGTCATCACCAGCAAAATGGTTCAGGCACACATGGGTGAGCATCCCACAGAGCAAAATCCCCACGCGTGTTGGACCAGGGATGCGCACTGGGGCTTTGCGGACACCCCGGCTGCTCTTCCCCCGCCCAACACCAGATTTGGTCCTCAAAGGGGTGAGATAGGAGAAAGCCCTCGCTGCAGGGAACAGCAAGGTCCTCAAAGGACTGATAGACATCCCTCTCCCCTGCCAAACTGGAGGGACAGGTACGGTGGCCGGTGCCTGTCCACTGCCAGAGGCTGTCCTTGGGGACAGAGCCAGAGCCACACAACGTCATCTGGCCTTTCTGGGGCAGGAGAGGGATCTTATCCAGGTCAAATGTGATTAAGCAGATGAAGAACCGAGCAGATATAGCTGAGCTGCAGCCCATCTCATATACTAACTGAATTGCAGCTTTCCAGGCAGCCAAACAAATGAAATCAGGGCTAAAGGCCTGGCCATCAGCAGAAGGTGAGCAGGCAGGACGAGGCTTTGTTTCTGAAGGAGAAGAGGTGTAGGTCTTCCTACAGCCAAACCAGCAGCTGCCTCACGTTTTGAGCAGGACCAGTAAAAAGAGCAGCTCCAGCAGAGGTAACACACTGGGCTTTCCAGCGAGAAACTCGGCAAAGACTCCCCACGGAGCTGCATCCCAATCCCAGTTGCTCGTATTTCTCCTCCTTCCCCTCCATGCATCATCCCTATTTACACTGGGAAGCCAAACTGCAGAGGCTGCTGGTTATAATTATACAGTTACCCAGCAGATATACAGGCCTGAATCACCAGTTATTTTTAGCCCTATTACCTAGTCAACTGGAGCTGGATGAAGAAGAGCCTCTACTCCTCCCCGTGCTCCACCCCAGCCCCCTTGGCTTTCCTCAGTGCCGTGCCCGCTCCGACCTGCAGCGCTGGGACCAGCCCATCTCCCTCCCGAGGCCAGCAGCTCTTGTTGACGGTGGCCGAAATCCAACGCTCACCTCCCCAAACCACCCTCGCTCAGGAGCGATGCTACGGGCTCCGGGCCAGGCAGCTGAGATGCTCACACATTTTCCCTGGCCCTACTGAAAGGCACCGGCTACGTGTGCCAGGCTACAACTACAAGGATGGGAACAACTTGCCTGGCCAACCTCACCAAACTCATCACCAAAAAGCTTTGTTCGTCCCCAAGCCCTCGAGAGCTCAAGTGGTGCAGAGGAGCTCCGGGGTGGATGAGTTTCTTAGAAAGAGATGGCAGCCAGGCAAAGGACAGCCAGGGATGCTCAGCTCCCGCGCCTGGAGCACGGCCGTTCCCAGCACTCACGTGGGGATATGTCACTTCTAGAAAAAAAAATATAAAATGAGCCCATCTCCCTCATGCATTGCAAATTCCAGGAAAGAATAATGCTGGGGAGTTTTTACTGCGCGGTGGTGAAGCTCTAGTCTCTAGGAGACAGCGGCTGCCTGGAGATGAGACATCACGCCGGCACGGGACCCCGGCCCACGCGGGGAGTGCCGGGCCAGCGGCAGCACCCCAGCTCCTTCTTGCTTTAAATGAAAGCCGAAGGGGCGAGGGCCCTCCCACACCGCGCTGAAAAAGCACGTGAATAACTTGGCATATTCTGGAAAAGCAGGCAGGCCGGCCCGGCCGCTGCCCTGCAGGGCTCCGAGCTGAGCTGCCGCGTCCCCATCCTCGCTACCGCACCGATGCTCATACAGCCGCCCACCCAGCGGGCGCTGCCAGCAGGGGCAGATATAGGGATGCCACAGGGAATTCAGCCCCCCCCGAGCTGCCCCTTCACCCCCAGGTCACCCCCCCAAGCCCAGGGGCTTTGCGGCTCCCCAGCCAGGACCAGCTCCTGCCTGACAGAGGCTCGACCTGACGTGTCGGAGCTGCAAAGGGATTATTTCCCCAGTGATGCTAAGCAGGGTGGGTGACCCATCCTGCATCTCACCAGAGGGTTTCCCCGAGGTACCTGTTGCACCAGACCAAGGCATTGCTGCTTGGCACCGGGGCAAGCTCGCCCGCGCCCGCTGGAGGAGCCGGCAAGTTAACCAACAAGTTCCAGGGAGAGAAAGCAGCAGCAGCAAGAGCTGCATGTAATCACCACTGCAGAAAACGGCACGGGGAGGGTCCTAAAGCCAAAGCGTGGCCACGCCGAAGTTTTCAGGCTCAAGTCCTTGGTGGGGACAAAGCCCAGGAGGGATCTCAGGGTACAGCAGGGTTCCGAGCCCAGGCTGATGGGGAGCCGCGTGCTGCGGTGCTGGGCACCCGCAGGGAGGGTGGGAGGGGAGAGAAGCGCACGGGGGTGTACGAAAGGATGAAGGAGCAATGGGATCTACGCCCTTCACCCAGCCCTAGGAGGGGGGTCCCTGGAATAAACCATGGTCCCCTGCACCAGCCCCCCAAGGGGCCATGGGACACAGCCAGAGATTTTCAGCATCTTCCCCTGTGCTGCAGGGAGGGGGCAGCCAGTTCCCAGTGGGGGGCCGGGGGCTGCAGGGCGAGGATGGCCATGGATGTGATCAGCAGCAAAGGGGGCACACGCCAGCAGGTGCAGGAGGGGACAAAGCTGCCACCCAGCAGGGTCTGGAAATTTGAAGGTTCCTGGGGGTCCATCCCCAATAGGATGGGTGGCTCCAGGTGGGGTGGGGTAGCGAAACTCCAGCAAGATATCAAGGCACAGAGGAAAGGCCATGACACCCCCCACACACACACAAGGCACCCTAAAGCATACAGGGTTAAACCGGGATCAGAGACACCCCCCCTTGCCAGCATGGGGGGCTTCCAAATCCAAGCCTGAGGAGGGGCCAGGGGGGCTCCCCATGGGGAGAAGGGGCTCAGCTCCCCACCAGGCACCGAGCAGAGCGCAGGAGGGGAAGCAGCAACAGGGCGAGGAGAGCATCCCCGGGGGACGGCGCACCCCTCTCCGCACACCGAAGGAGAGCAGAAGGCAGGCGCTTACCTGCCGGCTAGTGCCACACACACGTGTCCTGGGCGGCCACCGAGGCAAATCCGGGGAGCAAAGGGGGGGGGCTCGGAAGGGGTGCAGAAAGGATATGGCCAGTCGATAAGCTTCTTGGCATATTTCCTGACTATATTCTCTTCCCCGAAGAGGAAGAGCGATCTGTTGACAGTGAAGCAGTTCTGCCGGACGGGGATGGGGTTGTACAGAGCCATAGTCCGGGCTCTCTGCGCTTTGGTTTGCTTGAAGGCTCCTGGGGTCCCTCCCGCAGGAGCAGGAGGTCCTTGCCGGCTCCGGTTCTGGTCGGAGCCCCCATCTCCAGAGCCCAGCCTGCTGGCCACCGCCTCCCCAAAACGAGCCATCCTGGAAGAAAACACACAGGTGAGCCAAAGAAGCACCACCGAGGAAGTGGGGGGGGGAAGAGAAGAGGGAGGGGGGTTGCGGGGCGCAGTCCCAACCACAGCCCCCTCCTCCTCTCCGGGTGATGCTCAGCTCCGTCTCTCCTCCGTCCCTCCGGGGGAGCAGGGACCCGCGTGGAGAAGGAGAGGCAGCAACGCGCGGCACCGGCACAGCATGGTGGGCAGCCAGCTGCCCCAGACCGCCCCCCCCAGCCCCCCAACAGCCACACAGGCAGCCCGGAGGGCAGGGAGCTGTCCTGCGTGCTCGGCAGAGGCCGCAGCAGCTTGGTCCCTGAGCACCTTCCGCCAAGCAAGGGGTTAAGCCCAGCCACATCCTTCCCACCGCTCTGCCTGCAAACCCAAACCAGCCCCTTTTAACCCCCCCCCAGCAAGTCGAGCCCGGGGACTGCCTGCCGGCAGAGATCAGGCAGGGAAAAGGGCTGGGATCCAAGTCCTTCCATCCGCCCCGTCGCAAAGGAAGACGCAATTTGGTACAGCACCCAGCGCAGCGGAGGGGAGGCCGGGGGAACAGGTTGCAGCGTAGTCCAGCCTAGTTAGAGCCAAGTGTCCAACTCCCTCCTCCCGGCTCCATCTTCAGCAGCCTGCCAGAGCCCGGTCACCCATCTGCTGACTCCGGGGGCAGCGGGCAGGGATGGAGGGCAGAGCCCCCAGGCAGGCACCTGCGGCAGCAGAGATGCTCAGCCCTTCGCTGCCAGGGTAGGAGCGTGCAAAGGCGACACCGGCTTCCCGCAGGAGCCGGGCCACGAAATTAAAGGCTGCCGCGCCTCTGCAGCTCGGGGACAGCTTTGCTTTAATGAAGTCAGTGGCAACACACGCGCACACAAGCGCGCACACACGCCCGCCCGCCCGGCTCGCTCCCTCGCTCCATCCAGTGCATTCTTTTGGCAAGCACGGGAGCTGCCGCAAAGGAAAGTCAGAGGCGAGGGGAGGGTCTGAAGGGAACAAAGGCAATGGGGGAGCCCCCACCCTGCAAGAAGCCCTGGCTGCAGAGGGCTTTCCAGCACATGGGTGTTTCTAGGTGAGTGGCTAAATTGGGGGGGGGGGGGGGGGCAAGGGGAGGGGGCTCTGCCTCCCCCCTACCTGCAGGGGAGGCAAGAGGCTCACGCCGTCTCAGCCCGCATCTCTCCAGCCACATGCATCGTCCCCCCATCCCTGGGAAACTTTGGGGCTCCCGGTTCCCCACCGGAGCCGCCCCGATGCCAGTGCTGCCCGGGGAGAGCCCTCCTGCTCACTCGCATACAGATCAGCCTCCTGAGCACACCCCCCCCCCCCCGCCTCGGTATTTTCTTTTTGATGCTTGATGTTGGCCAGAAGCAGCAGCAGCTCATCGGAGAGGTGTAAACAACCCGGTCTGGATCTGTCCCTGCAGCAGCAGCCACGCGGGGAGGGGCTGGCCCCGGGGCCAGTCTGGCACTGACCCTGCTCCCCCCAGCCACCCCACGGGCAGGGGACCGGGGACTTGGCTGGTGCTGTGCCCTCACCTCCGTGGCCATGCGGGTGCCAAGGTCACCCAGGGATGCTCAGGGTCCCCTAGGCTGGGCTGTGCCCTGGCTCAGGGGCTACCTGCCCACCCGCCTTTGGGGGAACCCACCCTGCCCTCTTGCACACACAGGGGACATGCAGCTCCCCAGGGGCACCCCCAATGTCCTCCCTACCCCGAGGCAGGGCACCGGCCTCACCACTCAGCACACCCTGCGAGCTGTTCACATGCAGGATCCCCCACCCCTCCCCTTCAACCCCGCGTCCGAAGGGCTCCCCAGGGCTTTCGGCGCTCACCACCTGCCCTTCCCGCAGGAAGAGCACCCGCAGCTCCAGCCGGCGTCACAAGACACCTCGTGTCCCCATGATGCTCTTCCCCTGGCCACCCCACCACCAGCAACCTGCTCTGCAAACAGCAGCTGCTGTCCTGTCCCCCACATCTGCTGGGCAGCAGCCAGGAACGCTTGGGGCAGCACAAAAAAAAAAAAAAAGAAATTAAAAAAAAAAATCAAGCCTTTCATCACATAAATCATTAACTCATTTGGGCAAGGGCTGCTCCCTCGGTGCAGCCTGGCAGCACCTCACCACGGACTTCCCCACCCTCCAGGCAACACCATGACCAAACAGCCACAGGGCTCGCTTTTTGTCCCAGGCTCTCACAGGTACATTGCCAGAAGCCCTCGGGCCAGCTGGGTGAGGAAGAGGAAGGATCAGGCCCTCCGCAGCAAAATAACAGAGAAACATTTGCAAAAAGGTCATGGGATCATTCCCCCAACCTCAGGCAGACACCGAGAGCCCACCAGCTCACCACGATGCCCGTCTGCTGCATCCCTACTCGACTTTGCTCCTCCAATTAGCCTTATAATAGATGTGGGTGTAATTGGGTTTCAGCAACCCCTCCAGCTCTGCCACCACCACACTGCAGCACGAGTGGAGCAGGGCTGGGCAGATCCCTCCCAAAATGCTTCCTAGGCCACCGGCCGGGCCCAGCACAAGCCAGAGTGACCCTGGGCTTTCATTCCACTAACGATGGGCAGCAAGGAGGCCACACCAGCTACCAACTAATTACAGACCCTTTGATTCATTCCAGATAAGACACTGCCCTAAACAAATCAATTATAATTTGTGGCTCATCCTCTTTGCCTCCTCCTCCTCCCCACCACCAGCATCAGGAGCAATGCTGCTCTTCCCACCTTTCAACCTTTTAAGCTGCTCTTAATTAAGCCCAAGGCCGGGCCGATTGCCAGGAGCAGATCCTCAGCCCTGCAGAGCTCCTGCCTCGGCTCCCCCCTGACCCCCCCAGCCCTCTCCCATCCCCCTGAGCCTGCAGGCAAGCCTCCACCCAGTCTAAACGCTCAGGCTCTGGCTGGTACCCGGAGGCTGAGGAGGATGATGAAGGCTGGACCCAGCACTCCCCGTGTTCAGAGGCACCGTGCCTGCCTCACCGCTCGGTGCAAGGGGCCGAGGAGGAGGAAGGCAGCGTTCCTCCTGCCCCCTCGAAGCAGGGATGCAAGCCTTACCTGGCCACCTCTGCTGGGGCAGTGGGCTATCCCCTGCGCCCGGGGGCTCGCTCTCGGCGCCACTCTATATTCGGTGCTGCAGAGCAGAGCGCAGGATGACCCCGCTGGGAGCCTCTCTCCTGCTCAGACAGTACTAAAGGATGGGATATTTATGAGAAAGCAGCTCCTTAAGAGAAGATTGAAAACAAAAAAAAAAAACCCCACATCCCTGGCTATGCCAAGAGATGCAGGCTCGGTTTCTCAGGATGTTTATTGCCGTTCTCGTCTTGACCCTCACCCCAGCACGCTGGCATCGGTGAGTCAGGGAGAAGCGTGGCTGATGCCCGCATGATTCAACATGGCACAAAGATTCAGAGCCAGCTATGTGGGGTTGGTGGGTTGTGTTTTTTTTTGTGAATGAAGGAAATCCAAGAAGACAGGGCAACAGCGGGTGCCGGGACAGGAAGGCGCTTGCGATGTGCTGGGTCTTACAGAGACAGGCGAACTCCCCTTCTCACGCCGATATTACCATCCAAGCCTCCTCCTTGCTTTTCCTCCCGCCTCCCAGCCATGCCACTGGGACGGGGGGGGGGCATCACCAGAGACACCGGGCTACCCCTTCCCAGGGGAGCACCAAGCCCCCTCCATCACCCCCCACCTCCGCCGCAGGGACGCGGCCGGGGCCGGTGCGCCCGGGCTGCCGCCGCTCCGGCATTGCCATCTAGCGGCCGCTGCCCCCTCCCTGCAGCCCCCCCCGCCGCTCAGCAGTCGGGGGGATCCGAGCCGAGCCCCCCCTTTGCCTGCCCTTCCCGCGGGGTGCTTTGAAGCCGATGCACAAACACCCCCCTGCCCAGCTATTGCATCCCCTCGCCCGGCTCTCCTGTCACTGGAGCAGCCTCCGGCTCACCCCAGGCGACCCAAAATCTCCCACCTATGCATTGCTGGGTACAGGCGATATTAAAATCATCCTCTGCCGAGCCCCGGGTTGCTCAGAAAGCCGAGGCTGCTCCTCATCTCAGGGACAGCATCACGCAGGGGACAGATCCCTAACGCAGGGTCTGGAGAGCAGGGACAGGCTCTGCTTTGGTGACTGATATTCCCAGGAGCTCTGATGGGCTGCACTCATCTTAGAAAGTGGCTTTTGGCATCCTGATTTGATTTTATTTTTTTAAATAAAGCTCTAGCTATGCTGAGAGGAAAGGGGAAAAAAAAAAAAGGATCAAATGAGAATCATCTACGGTGCTCTGGCCAAATTTCAAATTGGGACTGGGTAGCTGTGACTCAGAAGCATGTTTATAACCATGCAGGAATGGAAGTTTTTTTCCAGGAACAAATTCATTACCTGCTAGATTAGGAAGAGATGTTTTCCCCGTTTGCAAAGGGGAAGCCTTGCCAAGCCAAACACCTCTGCAGCAGGGAGGCAGAATCCCCGGGCTGCTGCACCTCACCCATGGACGCCCGAGATGCGGGTGGAAAAGGTCCAAGCAGCTCCAAGATGGCATTCTCCAGAGGAGGGTACCACACCAATCTCTGCCTGATGTTCATCTGTGCAGATGTTAGCAGCTGCAGTATGGGCCACGACAGCCCTCTTGGCATCTCCCCTGCCAACAAAGCCCCGGGCCAGGCACAATGGCCTCGGCTACACCGCAGAGATTCTGCACTGCCTTGCAGCAAAGCAACTCAGTCAAGCCAAGTGTTGCCTCTCTGCTCACTTTTTTTGGTAGTAGCCTTGCCCAATTCTGTGCTCCCCATGGCTGCTCGCCCCAAGCTGCCTTCCTCAGCACTAAAAACAGAGAGGAGCATCATCTTGTAAAACGGCCTGGACACATCCCCAACACAGACCTGAAGGGCTGACTTCTCCGGGTCAGCACCATAATTTATTCACCGAGAAATTAGACGGCTGGAAGACTAGCAAAAGCCAGCAAATTTCACACCGAGCTATAAACTATGCATCCAGATTTAAGCAACTGCCACTGCCCCATCAAATTCCTCCCGGTCATTCGGCTGAAGCAGCCACACCAGGTGTCACACAGCAGCAGTGGCAGAAAAACTTGAAACTGCTTTAAGCTGAAAGTGTAATTTGCTGCACATTGCCATAAAACACACCTGTATTCACAAACGCTGCTGGGTTTAATTACCAAGAACCATGAGTCCAACATCTAGTCTCGGCATCTTTAAAATCAATGGGATAAGAATCTTGTAAAGCTCTCTTTCCTGGGATGGAGGAATAACGCTCTGGAAATGGGGATTTTGGTCACTCTACCTCCGCCCCCCACAAGCTCTCGCAAGCAGGAGCGCAGGCGATGGAGGTGCAGAAGGAGCAGTGCCATAGCAGCTCTCACCCAGCCTTTCCCCCTGCAGCCCCTTCCCACGACACAAGATGCAGCACACCTTGCATTCCCACCCCAGGCATCCCTTTTCCTAACCTCTCTGCAAGCGTTTGCCTAAAAGAATCCAGCCCAGAGCATCTTCAGCCCCATTTTTTAAAACACCTGCCAGTTCCCAGCTGCCAAGCAAAATGCAACACAAACCTGAAGCAAAAAGCCACACAAGCATGAGTGGAGTTCCCAGCAGGTCCCACTCAAGGTTCCCAAACCCACAACATCCCACCACACCCCAGCAGAGCCCACCAGTCCCCAGCTTCTCTAGGGGGGAAGATGCCAGAGCTATTTGCATGCATTAGCCGTGTTTTTTTCAGGGAGCTCCGGGCAGAGCCTGGGGGAAAAGCCAGGAGCCTCCATCCCTTCTCCTCCTCCTCCCCTTGCTGCACGCGTGCAGATGCTTCCCAGCGGCTGATCTGTTGTGACATCCATCTGGGCGAGCAAAGGAGAGACACGCTAAAGGTGTCTCCGCAAGTCAGGCGGGATGTCAGAGCAGGGATCAGGCGCTGTGTATAATCTGCTTCTCGTGCTCTCCCCAAGCACTCTTCGGTGCAGGCCAGGCATGCAAAGATGCCTACGCTGCAGCCCAGCACGAGGTCCTGCTCGGGTGGCCTGAGCCCCGGGGCTCACCACTGCCCGCAGTGCCCTGGGATTACAAGCACCCCAAGCTAAACTCCTCATGTGCCTCTTGAAGCCACCAAAAGTGCCCGAATACACCACAGAGCCTTGAAGTTGGATGTTCCCCCACACCGCGTCGCTGTGGGATTGGAGCAGCTCATACATCAGAGCTACCGATAAAGTAGAAGGATGCTGTATCTTGAATCAAAGGGAGATTCAGCAACTAAATATCGCAGGCTGAAAGAGCTGGGAAAGGTTTAAAGGCCAGCCAAGAAACCTCCGGTCCTGTGCATTTTCAGGGATGCAGCAGGGCTCTGTATCCAGCCCTGCAAAACCCACGGGAGTTGGTTTTGGTGCATGGTCTTACTCTGCCACCGTCAAGCTCGGTGCCTGCGCTCACCCACCTCCCCATGGGCTGTGCAGCTCTTCATGCTCTCCAAAAAGCCCAAACCAAAGCCAAGGGCCACCTTTGCAGCCACCGAACAAGCACAAGGGGTTTGCTGACAGCTCAGGCAGAGGCAGACGAGATCCCCGTCCCCCCCAAACCGTCACAGCCAAGGAGCAGCATCGCTTTGCCCTGGTGCTGGCCGCAGCGATGCCATGTGGGAGGGAAGCATCCCCCGGCCTGCCGCTGCCCACTCTCTTATTTCCTACCGAAACACCCCATGCTGAGTGTTTCCGACGACCACAGCATTCCTTAGGCTAACTCTCTCTGCCTTAGTCTGGGAGGCTTCACAGCTCAGCTGAAGAGACCTGAAATAATCACCCATTAATAAATTGCCTGGAGTGCCCTGCTGCTTTATTTAACCTTGCAAGTCAGGCTCTAATTAGCATTTGCAGCCGCATCCAGGCTGCTCCGGGCATGCACACAGCAATCCCACCTCCCAGAGAACAGCTATCCGCCTGCCCCTGCTTTTCCATCAGATTAAAGCAAATTTCCATCCTCACTTCCAAGCCCCAAATCCCTCTGCACCACCTCTGCCTTCAGCCGAGCATCCCAGCCCCCCACTAACCGAGCTGGTGAGATGTAACCTCGCCATCCTCCTGGCTCTGATGGGTCCAGTTTTGGGCATTGCACTTCCAGAGAGCTGGAGTCGAGAGGATCCAATGGGAAAAAAATAGGGATATTTGAGAATGAGCCTGCCAAAAGGATGACAGGGCTGGGTGGCACGGATAAGAGGAGACCAAGGAGAGGAGGGAGGGAAGGCGCACAGACCCGGGGGGGATATTTCCCTGCTTGCCACCAAAGCCCTGCAAGCAGAGGGCTTGAGGGGGCAGATCCTGCCACAGCCGAACACCAAAACACCGAGCCACCAAGCTTTGTGTGTGCGTGGGAGCGAGGAGATCAAGCTCAAAAAGGGACATCCTCGGGGCCAGCCATAGACAGTCAACAGGAGAGAGATTACTTCTAGCCTGCCAAAGGGTTAGAGAGGGATTTTTTAAAAGCATTTTTTTCAAGCTCTGCACTACCCTAAGTGGAAGAAATCCCTCACTTTCTCCATCGGCATCCCCGTGACCCCTCTGGCACAGCAGCATAAGCTCCTGCCAAAGCCAGCGGAGGATTTTTCTCCTTCTTAAATCTCTTCTTCACGCCCACAAAAGGCAGGTCCATGCCTGAGGACCATCCTGTGCTTTCTCTGATCTTCTGCCTGCCCTGCAAGGCTCAAGTCAGACAAACAGAGCAACGACAGTACCAGCGAGCGGGATGACGGAGGAGCCTCCTGCCTTTGGGCTGCAAATATCCCCAGCAATCAAAAGAAAGCTGGACCAGAAAGCCATCATCTCCATCCCCAATCTCATGAAGCCAAACTCAGAGACTCAGCTTTCTCAGAAGCACCCTGCTAGCAAACAGGGTGCCTTCAATAAAATTACATTGTCAGGACAAGAGCCAGGAGAAGATAGAGCTGTTGAAAAATTTTTCCGGCAAGTCTGAACTTAGAGAAGCCCCATCCCTGGCACGCAGCCAGGGAGGAGACGTTGCTTCCATCTTCCAAACCTGCGAAAGAGAAAAGGCCAAAGAGCAAAACCTCTCTCCGAAAGCTACTCGGTGCTGGGAGGTGCGAAAAAACCATCCCTCCCCCACCCCCCCACCCCTTGCCGCAGTGACAGGCAGTCATCAGCTCGACAGCCTCTGCGAAGGCAAACACATCCCCGGGAAAGCGCGGCTGAGCGCGATTCCTCAATGGGAAAAAAGTTCATTGAAGAATTTTTAGGCTTATTTCCACTCGAGCAAATGCACAGAGAAGACAGTTACAGCATGTTAGCTACTGTTTTATCGTCTCAGGAGGTAGGGAAAAAAAAAACCTACCCCTGTGAAACTCCTCTGATGACAAAAATGGACTTGTGGTTTGTATCAGAGCTCACAAAGATGATGCATGTTTTGTTATGGCATCATCCACCACGGTGGTGTGCCCCAAGCTCGCGGGAAAGCGGCTTCCCCTCAAGCAACCCTCACGCAGCTGGTTAGCATCACCCGTGACAGATGAGGCACACCACCGGCTCTTTGGGGTGCCTCTTGGGAAGGACGATGCCACGCTGATCTCCTTCGGCACCATGGCTGGGGATAAGCACCAGTATGTTTTTCCCAGTTAAAGAGCAAGAGCCTTGCTGGTGTGCATAGCACCAGCCCAAAACCAGCCAAGCAACAGAAAGAGCGACATGTTTTGGGTGACCCACGCACCCGTAACCCTGCGCAGGAGGAGCGGAGCGGACTTTCCCCATTGAGCATGCAAAAGGTAAGCAGAGAGAGAAACTCAACCCTCCTCTCTGCTTTTGTAAGAAAGACCTCTGGATGTTTCAAAGGCCACCTTGGGAAATGGAGAGCCACATCTGAAAGCTGCTTTAGTACAACTTCAGGCACCTTCTTAACTTTTCACCTGGATTTTTTTTTTCAGCTCTCGCGTAGCGCAAGCAGTCCAAGCCAGGGATTAACATTTGTCATGCACAAACGCAGCAAACGCCTTTTGAACTAGGAAGGACCAACTGGCAAGTGCAGAAAAGCCCCTAACCCCGCAGAGGCAGCTGAACCGGGATCGTGTCCCACGCGTACACGCACAGTAGGAATTTCACCGTCGCTGGCGTCCGTCGGTGCAGCGAGGTGGAAGTACCATTCCCACGGTACAGATAAGTCTGCAAATCTTTCTGGGGACGGGTTGTGCACTAATCCTCCCAGCTGGGTTTTCACCAAACTTTCAAAAACCTTTCCCAGGTTTGAAGACTGTGTGGTCTGAAATGAAGAAAATGCCATTTTGGGAGTGCTCAACGAGACAGCATCTATGTTTTAAAATGTAAAACGTCCAGTTAAGTGAAAAATAAGTCATGGTCTGATTGGACTAGATACCTCCTGATGTCCCTTCCATCCCGAGTTGTTTTATTACCCTGTCATCTCTTAAATAGAAATAGTACGAGGGGGTGGGGTGTACTACACCTTAGAAACCGTGAATAGACAATAACGTGAACCATATATTCTTGAGAGGTTGGAAAGCACCTCTCCCACAAACACCTCCCGGCCAGCAGACAGCCCCCCGTCAGAATCGCACAGGGACTGGGGGGTGTCTGGGAGAGGGGAACAGGCTGGATTATTCCAGGGGAGGGAATGGACGAGGGTGCAAACGAGTCCCGAATACCAGAAGTTTCATCGCATGCATGCTGCAATGAACCCTGCTCGCGGTGCGGGAAGACGATATAAAGCTGGGACCGCTGAAGCAGAGGGCTGTGCTGCCATCCAGAGGGACTTCAGCAGCCTGGAGAAACAGGCAGAGGAACAGTATGAAGTTCAGCTTGATGGGAAATACCAAGTCCTGCACTCGGGGAAGAACAACCTAGTACATGCCGGCTGAGAAGCCGCTTGGCAGAGAAAGCCCTGAGGGACCTGGTGGACACCAAGCTGACCATGAGCCAGCAACGTGCTCTTTGCAGCAAAGGCGGCCAACAGCCTCCTGGGCTGCGTTAGGCAAAGTGTTGCCAGCAGGTCGAGGGGGTGACCCTGGTGAGACACATCCCAGGACAGGAGAGACATGGACTTACTGCAGCAACACCAGCGAAGGTGACTAAAGGAGTGGAGCATCTGCCCTACAAAGAGAGGTTGGGAGAGCTGCGGCTGCTCAGCCTGGTTGGAGAAGGCTCAGAGAAGATCTTATCAACGCGTATGAATACCGGATGGTGGGGGGGCAAGGCAGAGCCAGGCTCTTCTCTATAGCTGGACAAGAGGCAATGGGCACAGACTGCAATAAATGAAACTCCATTTATACACAGGAATAAACTTTTTAACTGTGAGGGGGACTGAGTATTTAGGGACTGGTTGCCCAGAGAGGTTGTGGAGTCTCCATCCTTGGAGATACTAAACACCTGCCTGGACATGGTCCTGGGCAGTCTGCTCTAGGTGACCCAGCTTGAGCAGGGTGATGGACCAGGTGACCTCCAGAGGTCCCTTCCCACCTCACCACCTCTCCCAGCAATTCTTTGCTTCTGAGCCCTGGCCAGCCCCAGGCCAAAGCTCTCTCCAAAGGCTGGTTCCTGGGACGCACAACCAGCCCCAGCACAGTGCCTGGCTTCAACGCAGTCCCAAGATGTGCTAATGAAGTTTTGCAACACCCGCAGCTGCAGCTGAGACTCCAGCAAGGGAAGCAGGAATGAGGCATGCCAGGATGCGGTGACAAAACATGAGGCAGCAGCTCCTGAGCAGAGGCATCCGCTGGGAACCACCTCGTCCTCCCCATTCAGCAACCAGCTCCTAACGAGCCCAGCTCCCTGGAAGAGTGGCCTCAGCTGTGCAGGAAGGCTGGGACCAACCGTAACTGCCCACCCCCCCCAGCAGCACTTGGGAGACTTTGCAAAGTCACCTGAATTAACTCAGAAAGGGAATTCTTCCTCCAGGGTGTGCCAGAAACCCAGACTTCGAGTTCAGGGAAAGATGCTGCAGTTTCCACGCTGTTGCCAGGACATTCAGCAGAACTCGAGTTCATCCCGGGTCAGAAAACAATCTCCTCCCCGTGCATCAAAACCTGGGTCTGCACCGAAGGGAAGGGGGGAGAGCGCAGGGAGGTCCAGGGCAGACACCTCTGGGAGAGATGCTCCTCTGCCGCTCCAGGCCAAGTTACCATAAAAAAAGCCATATTTCACTGCCCTCGGGTTTAGCACATCCACAGCCCTTTCCACCACCTGCGTTGCTACCCTTGCAGGGTAAAACATGAGCAGGGAGAGTCATCTTAACTGAGAGCTGCTCATTAGGTGCTCGGAGAGGTTAATTGCTTTGCCCTGGGTTGCAGAGCACTTGCATAGGAGACATGCATATAGGATGCTGCCAGGTACAGGAGCCTGGCTTTGCCTGTCACCGACATCTCAGGGCTTGCCCCTGCAGCTCCTGCCAGCTGCCTGCGCTGCCCTGACCTTCCTGCCCAGCTCCCGGGCACACAGACATCTCAACAGGAGCCCACAGTGGAGAAGGACGTGGCTAAGCTGCCTCTGACAGCGACCGACGCTGCAGAGGTGCTGGAGGAGGAAAATCGTCTACCTCCCATCCCAGGGCAGGGTCAGGGAGGGAGGTGTGAGGAGGGGTGACGGGCACTGGACACTGGCACCAGGGCCAAGACCAGGAGGGGATGCCAGGGCACCTTCTCCCTCCCTGGCAGCACCTATGGGGGTGCAAGGGCTGCCATTGCGTAGGTGCCTCCCTCCCAGTGTCAACACTGCGGCCAAGAGCCAGCACCCTCCCGCAGCCCCACGCTGGGGCAGGATGGCACCAAGCAGCCCCCCACGGAGCCCACTCAGGTGGGCAGGAGCTGCTGCACAGAGCAGGGCTGCTCCTTATAGCACAGCAGCAATACCCACTACATCCAACACCTCTCCCAAAACCGTGCCGCAGAGCTACCGGCATCTGTGACGGCAACTCAGAGCCATCCTGGGGCTCGTCCCTTCCCTGCAGATCCGAGGGGGGCCGGAACGACGGGCGCTGGTCCAGCCAGGGCCACGCTGCTGCCAAAGCAGCCCCAGCCCTGGGGCATTTCCCAGGCAGCCTCGCTGGCACCGAGGAGCAAGTGGCAATGCCACCCCGTGCACGCTCCTGCCCTCTCCGTCGCTGCAGCCAAATTAAATCCAGATGGTGCGAGGCACTGGGGAATATGCTGGGAAGCAGCGATGGAGCTGGCAGCCCAGCACACGCCAAGGGAGCCCTTTGTCTCATTCAGCACCAAAGGAAAAAAAAAAAAGGATTAAGAAAAAAAAGAGTCAGCTTCATTTGTAATCCAGGATGCAGAGTATGCACGTAACCAGACAGAGACTGCCAAGTCGTAAAGAGCCCCTGAGATCTGTTAGCAACACCCTGTGCTTTTTCACAGTTTCTTCTGTTCTCTTACTTCTTCCAATAAAACCGCACGCAGGCAGAGCTGCAGTAACATTATGCTCCAGCCCAACAGGCTCCCCACGAGCTGCGTCGCAGCTACGGATCTGAGCGAGCAGCAGAAAGCTCTCCTGCCCTGCCGCTCCACGGACCACAGGCTCCCAGACGGGCTATGGGGATCTCACTGTGGATCATTCCACGCGAGGGAGACCTAGCAAGCTCCTAGCATCAAAGCCATTAACTCTAAGATGCTACCAGACAGGAGATTGCTTTTAACGACCTTATCCTCTAGGAGCACGCTCCTGTACCACGGGCAGAGTGCATCGCTTCCCCCAGGACACTGAAACCTGCCACCCATCACCCCTGAGCCCCAGCTACTTCAACACTGAATTACAGCATCCCACCCCCACGCTATCACCCCCAAACTGTACCACGACCCAGCTGCTTTCCCTCCATTCTCCCTATCTTCCCATGCTCCCTTCCCAGCCTCTGGGAATCAGGCTTTTCCATGCATCCTTGCTGTAGATATCATTCCAAAATGAGGGCGCAGCTTGCATTCCCCAAATTGCACAAGCTAAACTCAATAAATATCTGTGCACACGTGATTTTAAGCTGTGCCAGGCAGGTTTGGGTCCTCTCTGCTGCAAACTCAGCTTAAGGCTTTTCTGGGATGTTCCCCGGGTGGCTCTGCCTGTCCTTACCATCAGCTAAGGAAGCAGCTGCTCAGCCTGGAGAAGCCACAGGAGGTTCCCCGTTGGCTTATTTTGACGAGGTGCTTTAATTTTGAGCTCTCTCTCAGCCAGACATAGTCCAAACGATGCTGCCACGCGTACACAGCAAAGGCACCGGTGATTCAACCACGACCACTCCACGCAGCAGGTTATCTCCATCCCCAACCCTAACGTGTGAATAGCGGGATGGAGGGCAGGGCATCAGGCTGGGATGCTGGAAAACAGGTTTTAGTGTCTGCCTTGGACTTAAGTCCCCTCCACAAGAACCAGGTGGGCTGGTACACGAACCCTTCACCATAAAGCTAAGCCTCCCACAGAGCCACTGCCCTGCACGTGCTCGAGCAGCACACGGTAGACTGTCTTCTGCTCTCTGCCTCGCTTTCCCCATGAAAAAAATAGGGAAAAGAGCATTTTTCCCCTCCTATTCTTATTCCATCTTGAGGGGAAAGCACATTTCACTTGTGGGTTTGCCACTTGCCTGGCAAAAGGCAACAGAGATGGAGGCTTGGAAGGGATCAGACCTGCTGACGCCAACACCGGCGAGTAAGAAAAAGCCTTCACTTCTCTTCCCTCATTGCAACCCAGCACAAGAGCGGCTGCGCACAAACATCTGGCTGTGCACCAGGAACGCCGCATCTCCAAAGAGAAAGCTTCCCCAGGGGAGCAGAGGTCTCTCGTGCAGCAGAAAAGCAGCACACGTGGCACTCGCTCCCCATGCCCACCCCACCGCACGCCAGCCGGCCACGGCTGGCAAACAGGAGCCCGAGGAGCCATTCCCGGAGCCCCGACCAAGGCAGCTGAGGCTCATGTTGGAAACACCCATCAGAGTTAACTCGTGCAAGACAGACAGTGCTCGGAGCACAATGTTCAACCAAAAACTCCCCAGAAGCCTTGTGAAGGAGGCGCAGACCTCTCTGAACCGCCCTGGCTTAACTCGTCACATTTTGGCAACAAGGAGAAAAAAAAAAAGCAGTTATTCTGGGCCTGCCACAGCTCAAAGCTGAGCAGAAAAGCCATTTTCCTGGTTCCCCATGTTCCATCTAAGGCCCACCACCAGGCTGGGACCACGGGAGAACACCACCCCCACCGACGGCCGAGCTCCCTGCTCAGCGGTGCTCACCGGCAGAGTTCACACCAGCCCGCCCAGGCAAAAGCCCCTAGGGCAATTCAACCCATGCCAGCGAGATGGGTCCTTCTGAAAATTAAATCATAAGGAAATTGCATTATTACTAATAAAATCACAGATAAGGAAATTAATTTGCTTTTTCTCCCCCACAACTAGTCCCAGAGAGCACCCATGGCACCCGGGTTACTGGCTCTGCACACCAGCCTGGACTTTGGCAAAGTTTTTGGGGAAACATCCCTGGTTTATGAGTCTGATGTTACAGCAGGAGCCTCTGGCATGTGGTTTTTGCAGGTTGAAGAGGTACCAGGGCACCTAACTCTGGCAGAGGCATGGATCCAGCCCTCTGGGGCTCAGCCTGCCGTGCCGAGATCACCGGCTCCCCGGGAAGGGACTTGGCCAGGACAGGCAGTGGGGCTCTCCGGTCCTCGGTGGGACATGAGGTCTGCAAAGCCCGAGGGCTGCCGTCCATGCCAGAGCCCGGCTTCCCCCCCGGCGTCGGGGGCTTCTGCAAAGCGCCAGCATCTCCTGCGGGCCATGGACTTGGGTGTCTGCAAGGAGAGAGCCCGACGGCCAGACCCTGACCACGACAAGCCCGGGCTGGTGAAAGGAGGACAGCCCGTCCCAAATCTCAGGGATGCCTGCCTTAGACGTGACTTCCCACGCACACCCACAAAACCATGGTAAAGCAGGCTGAAACGCCAAAACCAAGCATCCAAGAGCTGCAAAATGCAAAGATTGGACCCTACCAGCCTGGGGAAACACCCAATTACACAGGGAGCGGGTGGGATGGCAGCCGCCTGCGTACTCCCATCGCATTAAAGACAGAAATATTAGGCTTTGTGTTTTGAGTTACAGCTGGATGGAGAAGCCGGCGGCAGCGAAAGGGGCAGATCCCGCACGGTACGAGCAGGAAGGGCTCCAGCTTCATCTCCCTGCCACGAAATAGAGCTGTAGTCATCCAGGCAGTTAATTAGCGAGCAGCCGTTCTAGGAACTCGCTCCGCCAGCCGACAATTAACGAGGCCATCCCTCTGCTTCCTGCCCAGCCATGATTTATTCATCTGGCATCCCCCGGTGGGTCACGAAAAATAACAAGGCACCGAGCGCTTGCCGAGCCCATATGTCAATTTATTTTCCCTGTGCGGGGCTTCCTGAGTCAGGAACCGGCCAGGAGGTTTCCCAGGAGCAAAGGGGCAAGGACTGAGCCGAAAGGACCAGGGAAAGCCCACCTTGCTGATGGGCTGCCCTCCAAAAAAAAAAAAAAAAAGGCAGGAGCAGCCTCAGTGTTATCACAAGTAATTTTATCACGCAAAGCATCCCAGAGAAATCTTACCCACTTCAAATGAGGGGAGCGCTGACCTGGATGTCACCAAAGCAACATGCCACGTCTAATTAATAGAGGGGCTCCCACCTCCTTCACCGCCCCGGGGTTTTATAATACATTGATTATTCCCCAAATAAAGTGCCCAAGGCAGGGAGCTGCTCCGGACGGGCGATATCGGAGCAGGATGGTCTGCAGCAGTTTATTCCAGGCAATTTTGCTGAGTAGACACAAGAGGGGGAAACCTTGTAATTTAAATGCAGTTTGTGCAGCGGGTGCTGGGCGAGGGAGGACAGGACCTGGAGCTGGGTTTCTTTTGCAGCACTAAGGTAAACTATGAGAAAAAATTAATTAAAGGAAAATAAGTAAAATAAGTGGGTTCTAGCTCTGCCCAGCACTTCTCTTCCATTCTCCCAGGTTCATTAACATCTCCAGTTTGCTGTGATTCAGGGGGACTTGGCCACTTCTTAGGATTAAATACAAATCCCTTTGCAGCAGGGCTCAAACTACAGTGAAAGCAAAAGGCGATGACCCCAAAGGCATCCAAAAGCCCCGCTGCAGCCAAGGGAATCTGTCTTGAAGACTTCCAAGTCTGCTTTCGCCAGGCTCTCCATCCCACTAACCGCCCCACAATTCAGGGAACCCCCTCATCCGCAGAGACCCCTTCGCACCGTTCCCATCGGATGCCGCCCTCCAGCTCAGAGCCGAGAGAAGCACCTCTGACCGTTTTGGCTGACACACACTTGCCCCCCACAGCAGCATCTCTCTCCATCTCCCGTGCACACCCCACAAACTCCCCCCACCAGAAGAATACCGTGGGTCCAGCCGGCTCAGAGCAGCCCGAGCCCTGCAGGACCTGTGGGATGAGCCGTGCCGCAGGGCAGGGCAGGATGGGTGCTGCACAAGGTCCCAGCTGCTGGAGGCAGGACCGTGCAGCCCATCAGGTTTAAGAGCACGGGGAGAAGAAGGGACCCAGAAGACATTAGGGGAAAAAAAAAAACACCAAAATATCTCAATCCCTCTGTTTCAAGTTGTTCTCTGCCTTTAAAAATCCTCCCTGGAAAACAAAGGCGATGGGGAAAAAGCTCAGGAGTGCCAGGAGATGGAGCACGGCTGGTGTTGGCTGCTCCACGAGGGTGACGCCGATGTGACACCCCGCAGCCCCCCCCCCAGCCCCACGGAAGACGGGGAACGCTCCCGCTCCCCCCCGGCTGCCCACCTGGGCTGGGGGCTCTCCGGTACTTACTCCCACTCCTTCCTCCGTGCCTGCGGCGTGCTCTGCATCTTGTGCGCCTCGTGCGCCTTGATAATATCCCTCTGCTCGATCAGCCCACCCCGCCGGCGCTTGATAACGTCCGGGCTGACGGGGACGTACTGGCCGAGCCCCAGGTCGAAGGTGCTGCCCGTCTCCGTGCCGGCATCGGCATCCCGGGACCGGGGCTCGTAGAGGGCATCGAAGCTGGCAGCGCGTGAGACCAGGGCCTCGGCCAAGCTCTCGGGTTCCAGCAGGTTGCAGGACTGGGTGGTTTGCATCAGGCCGAGCCGGTGCTTGCGCCACGTCTCCTCCTCGGGCAGGGCCAGGACGTAGCGGGGGGAGGCAGCATCCAGCTCAGCCACCCTGCCCGGCGCCGGGGTGCTGACGGAGCACGTGCCGAATCCCAGCATCTTTGGTGCTGTTGTAGCTCATCACTCTGGAGGGGCACAAAAAAAAAAAAAAGAGGGGAGGCTCAGGTGTTTGCTCCATTTGTCCCCCAAATTGCCTCCCCTCCTCCCACGCCCACCAAAAGTCCCTTTTCTCCTGGGTTTGTTGGGCTAGACCCTCTCAAACCAGGCACAGGGCACACAACGCTGTGCGCCAAGGCTAGGGGAAGGGGTAGCACCTCCTGCCTTCCTGCTTTCCTCCTCCTTCCCAACCTGGGCACCCCTGTACCCCTTGAACCTGCAGCTCTCTGACCCCCCAGCCAGCCCTCCCTGGGGTCTCCGGAGCAGCACAGCTCCCCGCGGCTGGACCACAATGTGACAAGCCCCCACGCTGTCTCATGGATGGGAAAAGAGAAGATTTGGGAGACCTGGATCAAACCACTACTGTGCTGCTTTTCTTTTGGGGTTGGGGTTTTTTTTTTTTGGCTCTTTTAGGTTGGGTTTGTTTGGTTGGTTGGGTTTTTTTGCTTTTGCAGGGAGTGCAGAAAGGGGCTGGCACAGCACAGCTGAGAGCATAACTTGGTAACCCACAGCGCAGCTCCCCCCATCCAGCCCAGCATTTGCCAAAAAGCTGGCCGCTGCCCGCACTTGGCTGCCCACGCAGATGGTGCAGTGCCCTCGCACGCTGCCCCCCAGGTGGGCACAGCGCTGGAGCATCCCTGGCCGGAGCATCCATGTGGCCCCGGGATGAGGACCAGGCAGCAGCTTAGGAGGCTGGAGGTGGAAATATCAGCACGGCTTTGACTTGAGAGCTGCACATCGGAGCGAAAGGCGCAGGAATGCTGCCAGAAACACCGCGCCGGGCGACGCCTCCTTGGCTACGCAAAATAGATGATGCTCTATAGACGGGAGATGCTCGGGTCTGAGAATACACCCAAAGCCTTCTCGTGGTGAAAGGCTTTATTCTCACGTTGGAGAAGCTCCGTTCAGCCCGTTACTGCTGCAGGAAGGGCTTTGCTCCAACAGTCCCTGAAATTCCCCCCCCAGCGCTTGCCCACCATGGAGGTGGAAGAGGGGACGAGAGAAAAGAGCAAGGCAGCAGGCGCTTCACACGGCGGCCGTCGCCCCCTTCCTAACTACATCCTTGACATGGGGAGGGAAACAACCCAGCAAGGGAAAGGAGGATTTAAACCCCCTGAAATACAGCAATAACCCAACAAACTGAGCACATCAGTCATCTCAACCCCTTCCCCTGTTGCTCAGAGACACCTGAACTCCTCCAGAGCAAAAAGGGAGGCGAGAACAGCGGTCAGAAGAAAGGGTAGGAAATCACCACACCAGGAGCAAAAATAAATTAAATATAAAAAAACCCACCCAAGAGTAATTGAGGGGACAAAACAGAGCACGGGGCCCCACGCTAGCCAAAATAAGCCCGACTTCCCCACGCCGCAGGGGAAGGATGCTCGGCACAGCCAGGGAAGGATCCCATCTCCTTTGGGTCCGTGGGGCTGCACCGCAAATACGCGGTGTCTAAAGTTGCCCCCAAATTCAAACCTGCCCGGCCCAAGGGATGTTCACCCCTCGGCAAGCTCTCCAGAACGAAAAAGGCAACTGCCATTAAAAGCCTCAGCAAATTAATTAGCACATCGATAAGAAGAGTTCGGCTGTTATAAACAGATTCTTCACTTTACTACTTTGCTTACCCACGTGACTTATTTTTTTATGGGCATTAATTACTTTTTCAATCCAGTTCTGCGTACCTTTACAGTTTCTCGTTTTCCTAACGTATACCTTTCCTTCTCATATTGCTTTGCTCATTTTCAACCCTCCTCTGCTAAAATTTAACTTCTTGTCCAGCCACGCCAGGTTTTCTTCGGGGTTTGGAGGCTTTTTTGTTTGTTTGTATTTTGGTTTTGTGCGTTTTGTTGGTTTGGGTTGTTTGTTTTTTTTTTTTTTAAACAACCATTCTGCAGCCCTGTTTCTTCCCTGAGCATTTCCTTGGCTTTCTTACATACCAAGCACGAGCGCTCCGGGTTTCAGCCACGGCATGGCCGCAGCAGAGCCGCAGGGACAATTAGCTAAGAGCAAACGAGGACACATCCCAAGGGCAGGTCCAGCATCCACACGGACACCGGCTCTCCTGATGCCTACCAACGCATTTCCCACCAGGCTTGCTCCAGGGACACTGGTGACTCCCAGGCTTGGAGACAAGTGAAAAAGCTCAAGCAGAGCCCTCAAATGAAACATCGAGAAAGTTTGAGGAAATAAATAGAAATAATTAGCTCTGCCTCCGCCTAAGCAAACAGGGCTCACGCTGCCAGCAGAACAAGCCACGTTCCCTCCGGAGAAGTGACAGGCAGAGAAGGGAGGATGCCAGAACATTTTGATGAGGCTACGCGCTAACGAGGGTGCTCGCGGGATGCCATGCGCCGCGTACGAAGCATCTGACATCAGGGCATCTGCCCGTCTTCTAGCCTTTGGTCCCCCGCCTTACACCAAAAACAAACCCGCTTTATTTTTTTTACACAAAATCTGAATTAGTGGGAAAAACACCACATTTGTTCCTGTAATTTGGCTTCTACTGTTTAAACGCCAGCCCTGCCTCCCGCAAAAGGGAAACCTCTGGCAAGCCAAGACGTAGCTGGCTTTGAAAACAAGGCGTTATCTTTTGATCCCGTCGGTGGAAACCCACGGCTCGGTATCTGCCGGGAACAGGCTGTGGCTGGAGCTGGGACCACGCAGCAACCAGCAACCCTACCTCCACGCCGGGTTTGCTTAATAACATACAACTTGGGCACAGAACTCTGCCTCCGAACCCTTCCAGCTGCAAATCAGCCTTTGTATGGCAATAAATTCTGTTTGGCCTGCACAGCTCCCTGCTAACGGCTGGACAGAAGACGGCTTCGCAGCTCCATTAACGACAAATAATAATTAAAAAAAAAAGCAAAAAAAACCCAGTGTATCCACCCCTCCGACCCCCCCACGGTACCACACGTGGTTTCCCACGGGTGACTCCGGCTGATGCTCGCTGTCCGTATCCCCGGTTGCACGGCCGGGGCGTGGCGAGAGCGCGGCAGGGAGCCGCACGTGGCTCCAGGCAGCCCCCGCTGCCCCCCAAGCAGAGGGCACCAGTGCGCAGACAGTGCATTTGGCTGCATTTGATACAGGAGAGCCGAGGAACAGCTGCTGTGTGACACATAGCGGGCTTTCAATACCAGAAAATGAAGTTTCTAGAGGCTCTTATCTCCCAAATTTCAGTCTAAAAGTAATAAGAGTCAGGAAATTCACTGTTTGCCCCTGCAGCAGAGAAGTCATCTAGATAAAACCATGGCCACAGGGCAGTGGGAGCAGTTAAACTGAATTAGAGTGTGGCTATTCAGCTGCAAAATCGCTGGCACTTGTGCCGTCACCTGCACAGTGGCTGGGAGCATCGCACTGCTCCCGACACAACCCAGGGGACATCTGAGGACACAGACCACCCAGCTGTGACGATGCACAGCTGGAGCTCACCCCATCTAATGGGGATCTCATTAGAGAGATCACACCCAGCATCCATCCATCCCCTCCCGCACCGGGATTGCCACGGCCAAACAGGGACAGCGCAGTGAGCATCTCTTGCCTGTACATCAACACGGGACACAACCCAGGGCAGCATCCCACCCCACAAACCGCCGAGAACAGCCTTTTTGAGACCTCGGCACCAGCAGACAAGGGACGGAAGAAGAGACATTCACAGGTCCCTCTGCAGCATCCTTAAAAGATGACAACGTGCTGCCAGGTGACTCAACCCCATTATCTCAACCCAAACCGCACGCCACGGCCAAGGAACACGGCCTCAGCAGGCAGGAGACCCTGGAAATACTTTTTTTTTTTTTTCCTTCTAGCAGGTGATTACCTAAATGAAGAGCTGCAGAGAGAAGCAGGTTCCCAGCAGCACTGCTGACCTACACAGAGGAAATTCCTTTTAGGGGTTTTCTCTGTGTATGTGTTTGTGTTACAATGGCAGCAATCAAGTCTTTAGCCAAGTAACTATGTATTACCATAATAACTGCACTTAAGGCACTGGGTGAGCGCTTTGCTTCCATTATCTGAATAACCTTCACCAAAACCCCCAGAGTTAAAGCAAAAAGGCTTAATGCTGTGCTGGTCCACGGGGGCTGATCTTCCCCAGGCAGCACAAGGGTCCAGCACCGCAGCGCTGAGCTCCAGCGCTGCCACGAGCCCCGGGTGAGCGGGGAGGCAGAGACCCCTTCCCAGAGAGGGCACGAGGCCTCAGCCCAGGATGGACAAACCCTGGTTGTGTTGTATGCAGCAAAGCTGTCAGAGTCCTCTGACCATGGTCCAGCAGCCCCGCAGCCTTCCCCGGGGATTTGGGGGGATGATTTTGACAGAGCAAGAAGCTGCTCTGATGCTTCCTCTTGCAAGCAAGTGTCACTCCTCTCTCCCGAATGAGCAGGGAGAGAGCACAGCAGGGACAAGAGCAAACCCCTCCGGAAGACGTATATATATAGGAGAGCATCTAGGATGCTGCCCTCAAGCACCTCGGGGACACCCCATGCCAGGCAGGGTTTCTCTGCTTCCCCAGCCCACAGGGGATGTCTCTTCCCCGAGACTTGGCTGGTCTCCCTGGGAACTCGCATGCTCAGACATCTCGGCCCCGATCCATCCTTCCCGGGACATAGGGATGCTCCAAATCCATCCCCTGCCGCCCCTTCCCTCCGGCTCACTAACCTGCCTCTCCCAGGCCACAGGGACCACTTGATTTTTGGGACAATCAAATGCCATCTGCCTCTCTCCGCTGAGCCGTGCTTACCCCGAGCTGCTAATTATTAGTCCCCGCTCGAGGGGAGAAGGAGAGCTCAGGCAGCACGGCTGAGCAGAGCACTAAACCTCAGAGCGCTAGGAAGCAATTCAGCGTGGGGCCCCTCCAAACAGAGACAGATGGGCTGCGAGAGCGACTGATTCATCCTCGTGGCCTTTTCCTCTCCGACCACGTGCACCTCCCCTCGCAGCGGCACGGATGTCGCGGTGGGCGAGCCCCCGATCGGGCCGGCTCCGGACCCCCCCGGTCCTCCGGCTTCTCCGTCTTGCACCGAATGTGGCGGCTGGGTCTGTGCGGCACGGCGGCTGCGGGAGCCAGCTGGCGAGGGTGAGCTATTTTTAGTCGAGTCATTTGTTACTGGGGAAAAGTTTGTTGGATTAAACCCCCCTCCCATAGCCCCTACCACCGGCAGGTTCACAGCAGTGGGAAGAGCTGCTCCCAGCACCCCTGGTATCCAGCAAGAACCAGTGCCGCATCCCATACTTGGGAGCTTTGTACAACACCAGTAACGGAGAGATTAAAGCCAGGTGGGAAAGAAAGAAAAGAAAAGAGACATTTACAGGCAAATGCCCCTCGCACAGACCCATTCCTATGCTCAGCAAGAGGTGCAGGTGAAAGGGCCGGGGCAAACGTCCCGGTACAGGAGAGCCGGGGGAAGGCAGCACCGCACACGCCAGCGTGTTTGGGGCAGAGGGACGTGGTGCAATCAGAGAAGGGCCACTTGGCTCATTTCTCAAGAAACATTCATTTTTCATCACCCATTCACATACAATAAACTATTTTTTGGGCCTTCACAGTGCCAAGACGCTACAACCAAGACCCCTGGAACGACTGCAAAGGTCAGATGGAGGAAAGAGCACAGCTCCAAATACCCAGGGGCTGCTTCAGGCTGGGAGATGCTCCGGCACCAGACATCAGCCAACCTTTTGTCTGGGAAACGGCTTTTGTTCTGCCACGCCAGGGCTTTCACGGCTGCCGTGATGCTCCAGCAGCAGAGCCTGCTCCCCAGGGCTGAGCACCGCTTCTGCTTCCCGGGAAAAGCCGCACTGAGCCTGGATGGGGCCAGACTGCTGCTCGGACCCCGTCCCAACCAGGAGCCAGCTCAAAGGCCAGCGAGCCCACGGGGGGTGCGAGGGCTCTGCCCGTGCCGGCAGCGGGGTAGCACAGCCCCAGGTACGAGAGCCCTCCCGCAGAGCGCCGCTCCCAGGGGAATCAGCTTTAAGAATATCAAAACATGAAATTATCTCATCTCTCCCTTAAGAGCAACTGTTAAACAACCCCACCATTATTTATATAAATGTACATCAAAGAAATCAGCCCTCCATCTGCGGCACAGAGAGACAGGAAAGCCAGAGACTGCCAGGGGAGCGGGACCCCCCCACCCCGGCTGCAGGCAGTGAGCCCCAGGTCCAAGGATGCTTTCAGGGCACAGCCAAGGGCAGGCACGATGCTGCTGGGGCAGCAGTGAGAGACAGAGCTCTGGCTGGCCTGACATAGGGATTTCAGTGATGGGGTAGCACCAGGCATGGACAGCAAGGTGTCCCGGTGCTTGGGAACACCCTTCCTGACAAACCACCTGATGCCCAAATTTCTTCCAGCATCACCTTTGAGACCGTCTCATCTCTTCGCCTCTTCCTGCACCCCTCGGTGCCAGACAGATGTCTCTGCACCTCAAGGCAAGGCACCCCTCATCGCACACCCATCACACCTGCAACCTGCCACCCCCTGATACCAGCCCCACGCCAGCACCGACCCCCACCAGCATCCCAGTTCCGCCCCCCCCGCAAAAGGCAGAGAAAACAGGCATAGGCAGACCTGAGCGTGCACATGCCATCGGCCACGGGCAGAGATGGGGAACGCAGGACGATGCCCAGCACAGCTCGGTGTTCCCCTTCCTTCTACAAGCTCTTCCCCCCAGTAGGGCCAAGGGGAGAGGTATCGCTCCAGTGGGCAAGTGCTGGGCTTGGGCTCGCCTAGCACAGCACCGCTGCTCTGCAAACAGCATGGGACCGAGCCTGGCAATAGAAATAATCAGGGGCAGGAAAGCAAGCCGTGATCCGTGCAACAGCAACGTCTATAAACCAGCAGTGCTTGGAGCTGTACGTACACGTAGCCAGAGAGCGTGCCCTTCGGAGTTTGCTTTCCAAAGAAGGGCAGAGCCAGGACTTCTTAAGATAATTTCCAGCTGGAATCACCGGGCCACCCTCCAGGAATATAACTCTGCTCCTGCACAAGAGTGCGGGCCCTCACCCCTCCGGGGCCGCCCTGCCCTCCTCCCTCCGGCTCCCACCGCGAGGAGGTTTTCCTCGGAAAGGCGCGATGATCCTCCTGTCGTTCCTGCAACACAGCTAACGAAGTGCACATACGGAAACCAGCCACGGGCACAGGGAGAGCAGCGTCTCCACATCCCAGCCTGCCATTCCCTGGATATTTGGGCAAGCCAAGAGCCGGTGCATGCAGGTAGTCACGGACAGAGCACCGCCATCCCCAAGGACAGCCCCAATTTATGCTTTAATTAGCACGCAGAAGCAGAGCTGGCTCTGCACGTCGCACCTCGGCTGCTCCTGCACCCAGGGATGTGGGAAGCGGTACCACCGAGCCCAGTAACTCAGCCTGAGCTGGCTCATTTCAAAGAGGACAAGTGACCCCCAAATGACATCAGGGTTCAGCATCGGTCCCCATCGCTCTCAGCCCAAAAGCAGCTGCAAGAATTGCCAAGGTATAGAGAGGAGCACGAGCTGCCAGCACGAGCCAGGGTGTGTTAGAAGTTGCTGTGCAACAGAGAAAGAAAATGCTTTAAAAAAAAATAAATAGACCGGTCTCTGGGAAACACTGCTGGCAGAAGACAGCCCAGCCTTTGCTCCTCGCTCCGGAGCACCTGAATTGAGGCAGCACACGGGAAGGGGCTGAGAACAGGGCATTGCTTTTCATGTGGGAGATCAGAAACCCAGGTCAGCTTGAAACCACGGATGCAAAGAGGATTTGACATGAATACATAAGGAAAAACAGAGAGCCATGATGCATCCAGGCTTCCTGAGCACGGCCCTGGGAGAAGTTTGTTCCCCCATGCCGAGGTATGTGGTCCCAAGATGGACCACGAGATCTGGGAGCTGCTCGGTCTAGGCTCCCCAGAGGGTGGTTGTGGGTCTGGATGGCACCCGATGCATCCCGGGCATTGCCAGCACATGCCCTGATTCTGGCTTCATACTATGGCTTATGGCTTCTCCAAAAACATCCGACTTAGCCAGGAACTGCCTGCTGGGATGGGGCAGGAAGGACACACGCACAGCTCGGACTACAGCATCGCAGGAGGAGAGCATCCCGTGGCCATCTCCCAGGCCAGCCTTCTGCGTTCCCTCCTTGCATTTTTGCATTTCACCCCCACCGGGCTCGGTGGCAGCTCTTTCAGACTGCCCTCCTTCCTTCAGCCAGGAAACTTCACAAAAAATAACAACAAAATTCTTGTTTAACCTAGCAAAGTCAGGGAGAAAAAGTTCTCGTTTCCAACAGTGCCTTTGCCGAGGTGACTCACAAACCACAACGCGTGTCATTACTTAATAGACCCGCAAAGGCAATTATACGATCATGCAAACAGCAGATTCCCGGCACAAGGAGTCACAGCACCCCTGAGAGGTTAAAACAAAGGGATGCTTTAAAGGTGAGCGATGGCAGGCTTTATTCTTCTTTGACTTTTGTTCTCATTATGTACAAAGACTCACTGAAAAGGCCTTATTGTTTGTGCAAAGAAAAAAAAAGTCTCTTGCACAAATTGCACAGTGAAGAAGGGAAGGGGATAGAGAATAAGTCTGTCCTGCCACGCTGAAGACTAGGAGGAGAAAGCGTGCTATGCATCCTCCGCCGCGAGGTCCTCACCAGCCACAAGGACAAGCCGGAGCCCCTGACCGGGTGGGCATCACACTGGGTAAATAGAGCAAGACCTTCCCGATTTAATCTAAAAAGAGGAAAGGCAGGTTTTCCTTTTGCTCCTTCGCCCAGGTCTTCGACAACCCTTCCCGTTTACCTTGCCCACTGCAGGGAACTGAGTGGATTTGCATTTTGCCTTATCCTGGCTTGAGCTGGGTCAGGATAAATGGGCAATAAAAAGGTATTTCTTGCCTTGATATTTGATGCACAAATCGGGCCTTGAGGACCTTTTAGGAAGCAACCAGCTTCCCTGCTGGGTCCAAAGGGTGGGAGAGCATGCCCCAGGACACTCGGCTGCTCAGGGGCAAAAGCCCAGACCAGCCCCTGCCCTTCCTCCCCCTCCTCATCCTCACCTGTCCCTGCTACCCTCAGCCACTCCAAGCTGCCACACACACCCAGAGCGCATCCCCTGAGGCCAGTTTCTCCCCAACCTCCTACAGTATAGGAGATGGAAGGAAAACAAATCAATATTTATGGGGAGAACATTTCCACAATCCTGCTTTATCTGCCAGGACCCATAACCCAGCTGAGCCCAGTCCTCACCCCCCACCCAATGCACACACCCCGGGAAGTCCTAAGGACCCCTTTCCTCCTTGGGGAACACCATCAAATCCCTCAGGAAAGCCTGGGTGCTTCCTTCTGGCTCCTAAAGGCAGCCACGCTCCTGGAGCCGTGGGCTAAGCCAGCCTGGGCACGAGCCCAGCCGCTTCGCTGAGGTGCCAAGTGAAAGGTTAGCACTTCTGGAAACCAGCCGGGGCAGAGGACAGGCACAGAGCACGGGCCTTTTTAGGTGCTGCTTTTTCGGATAGGTCCGGCTGGACCCCAGCCACCCTCGGTGGCCTCCTCTCCCTCCAGCGATGCAGCTTTGCCCCCCAACTCCTGGTGCCAATTCCCCCTCCAAACCCCAGCAACAACGGTGCTTATCGCTGCCTTGCTTCGTCAGCGCCGGCAATTCTAGCACCTCCCTTTGGGATTAAAGCCATGGCCTTATCGTCGGGCTCCCTCTCCTCCTCGAAATGTTTCTTCTTTCGACGAGAGCTCATCCAGCTCCGCTTTCGCTTCTTTTATCAGTGTGCTACAATTGCTGGCATCGAGCTGTTAATACCACAATTGCCTCCCCTTCTTCTCCTCTTTATTTGTGGCATTATTTCATCGCTGCTGTTTCATCCCTCTGAAGCACGTTACTCGGAATAATTTATACCAAAGCAACCTTCCTGCCACATAGCTGCTTCGTGGGACACTTATGCACGGCACAAACGAGCTCAAAATAAGGATGAGATTAATTCACGGAGGAGAGGAGGGCAGGCACAGCCAGGAATAACAGCCTAGCTGCAATCGCCAAGCTCTGCGCTGCCGATAGCCAGAGCTTGGGAAGATCCAGCAGGCAAAGAGCAACGTACATCCTATTTCTTACACTATTCCTTATATTTCTTAAGACACGCACCAGTCCAGCCCAGCATTCTCCGCAGTCCTGGCTGAGCAGCCAGACCAGGCACGAAGCTAGAAGGAGCTTTGCTCTGACCCAAGCTGACTGCTTCTCTCATCAGCCCCATCTCTCTACTGAAATAATGCCCGGCAGCTCAATTAGCTCATAAGTCTATCATGAAATTGGCCCTTTTACAGCAGCGTGTGTGCTTGGACGTTACCATATTTGCAAACATCGGCAATCGCGTTGAGGAGCGCGGAAGCGGCTGCTAATCGGTGGCCCCCCCATCCGTCCCTCTCCGTTTCCAGGAAGGCAGACGAGGCTCTTCCACGGGTGGCACGCAGCTCTTTTTACACTAGGAAACTGCCATCTGTAATTTTTAAACATCTCGAGGATGGCTGAGGACCAGCAGTGCAAGACTGCCGGCGGATGATACCCAGCCTGCAGCCACCCGGGGGTTTCTCCTCCGGCACAGCCATCCGGCACTGCCGTGTAATTCGGCACTGCCCCCCTCACCACCACTCCCCCAGTGCATGCTCATGCTGGACACCAGCAGGGACCATTTGTTTTCAGAGCCTTGGCGACTCAGAAACGGGCAATGCTATTTCTGGCAGCGTCACTCCCCCTCTCTCCTCTTGCCCACTCGCTCCTTCCTAAATAGTTTAATGCTATTGATTTTCCCATGCCAGCCATCCACCGTCTGCCGGCAGGCTTCAGAGCACCGGCAAGACGCTTGAGCAAGCTGGGGCGATCCAAGAAATTATCCTTCATGGTCCCCAGCCTCCCGCCTCCATCCCTCCAAGTGGCAGTGACCAAAATTCATCCCTCCCAGGAGGGTACCACGCTGACACATCCACCCTTCGCAGGCTGGAGCTGATACACGACTCCTATACAACATTTAGGGTTTAAACCAGGTCATTTTCTGGATTTCAACCTTGTTTGTGTGTTAGCCACCAACAGAAGTGCTTGCGAGGGCTCCAGCCTTCCTCCAGTCTGGGGCTGTATTAAAACCCCATCATGTCACACGCTGGCGCAGAATCACCCCCTGGGAATACAACAGTCGTGCTTCCTTGGGTTTTACACCCTTCCCTCTGACCGCAACGGGCTGGACAGCCTCTACAAATAGGCCAGCAATTTGCTACAGTCCCCAGCTGAAAACAGAAGATGCTTAAAGCCTGCGAGCACCCAGATGGGATTCTGTCTCGGAGAGCACCCGGCGCAGGCTTCACAGGGGACAGCACTGCAGCCGGGTCTGGCTCTCCGGCAAAACCGAGGCTTTCCCCTAAAGCAGCGGCTGCTGGGACAAAGCTTCTGGCCTCTCCCAGCTCCAAGAGCTGCTCGCAGGCTCTGCCCCACGGCTCCCAGGCTCATGCCGTCACCCTCTGCAAGCGATGCTCAGCTCGTCGCCCCCTCTGCACATGATGCTCAGCTCATAACCCGCACCGGGGTCCAGGAAAATAGACGGAGGCAACTGGTCTGTCCTGGTCCTTTTTTCTTGCCTAAAGCCTCCGAGTGAAACAACTCTAGCATCCCAACAGGGAGGAAGAAGGTTTTGTGTCCAGCCCTTCACTGTCCCCTCTTTCCCTGCCCTTCCCTTTCTCGGACACAATCCCTCAAGCGAGGAAGCACCCGCTGGGCACCAAGACATAAACCTGTCCCACCTCTCCTCCAAAAACACCCTTGAGCCCAAGTACTGGGCACCTTCAAGCCAAAGCTACTCCTTCACGCGGGCCACCCCCTTTATCAGCCAAGTACAGACCAGAGCAGACACCCTACATACCAGTCACCTCCCAGGCACATCCCACACCCCCTCGGGACACCTCCCCATCCATCCCTGCCCTTGCGTACACAGACCACATCTCGCTCCGTGCAAGACAAGCCGCTCGCTGGGGATACACATCTGCAGCGCTCCCAGTATTCGCCCTTCCTGCACCTCCCGAGACGCCCTGCGTCACCCAACGCCGACTGCGGGTCAGGCTGCCGGAGCACCCGCACCCCTCCCTGCTCATGCTTGTGGCTCGTTTCTACCACGCTCGTTTTTATTTTGCACAGAAAACCTGGCCTCAGAAATTCAGCAGCGAAGCTTGTTAACACCAGCGAGCGCACAAAAAAAATTGTCAAACCGTCGGCAAAGAGCTTTCCGAGCAGTCGGCATCCCCGCGGCGGGGGGAAGCAAGGCTGGCTGCGGATCACGCTCAGCCACCGAGGGACTTCTAGACATGAGACTTAACGCAGCCTCAGCGCCCAAGTTACCCCTCTGGAGAAAATTCTCGGTGGTTTTAGGCTCTTGCCAGCCACCTCGGATCTCCAGCCGAAGTGTGGAATCACCTGTAGCCTGGTGCGGGTCCACGAGCAAGCCCAGGTATTCACCCCGCTGCCCAGAGCTGGGGGGGTTTGCCGGGAGCCGAGCCAACGCCTCTGGGTCAAGCTCCTTTCTCCTGCGAGCCTTCTCATCCCATTTGAAAACCAAAGCGAACAATTCGGATGGGGACCACAGCGCTAAGCGCACTGCTACGGTGTGCTGCCTGGTCCAGATGTGGCCCAGCACATCTGGAGCCCAGGAAGCAGTGCTACGGGCACAGACCCCACCGCACAGCCTAACCCCCCGAGCAGGTTTTGACCAAGGATGCTACACACCAAGCAACGCATCCTCTAAAGAGGCTCGGGTGCTCTCCGCAACCCACGGGAGCTTTAACACGAGGCCAGTACCGAGCGTTTCTAAAAATCCCAGTCTGCCGCGAGACGTGGAGCGCCATGTACGTACAGCCTGCTTGAAACGGCTAACGGATCGCATTTATTCCAAGTTTGCTACATCCATATGCCAGGGGAAAAAAAGCCCAAAACCAGAGCAGTGATGATAAATTTCTAAAGCTACTGTAGCAAGGAAAAGAGACCAAAACCCCATAGTAGAAGCAGCCTCATGCCATCTCCCAGAAACTCCTTGTGCTGCAAATGCCAAATTAAGTCAAAAGGAAAAAAAGAAAACCCTTCCATAACAGATTACTATCTGGTTTCCTTTCAAAAGGACAACACTAACCGCAGTCCCTCGCTGCTGCTTTCATATTCAGCATCCACTTCAGCAGCTTGTTATTTAAGAAGTAAAACCCGTACCTTCGCCCTCGAGTCCAAAGCAGGGCACAGGAACACAGGCTTGGCCCCACACTGCCTGGGCGAGAGTGCAGCCACCGTGCTGTCACCAAAAGGGACCTACCCAGGGCTGACAGAAGAGACAAGGGCTCATCCAAAACCCAGTAGGACCTGGCCTCATTTCCCCCATCCTTGTTGCTGTGCTTCACCCCAGGGACCACTGCATCCCCCGGGTGATGTGCAGGGCTCCTCCAAAAACCGTTCCCATGCCAAGCACCCAGGTCACAGCAGCGCATGGCAGTGGACAAAGGACAGGGGCTTGGCCCCAGCCAAGCCTGCATGGAGCTACTGATGCTCCTCAGCATCCCCAGCTCCGACCCAGCCATAGGTTTTCCATCCAGGAAAGCCTTGGGCAGCGAGCCCCTCACCCCAGCCTCACGGCAGCAGCACGGCCCCGGCACGCTCAGGGGGTGCAGGAGGGGAAAGTCCACGGGTGCTCACCTCAGGCTGCACCACCCATGTCTCCTGCACCTCCTGCCATGGCTTACCCGACCCTCGTGGCGTCCTGGGACCCCGTGCCAGCCGCTGCGCCAGGACCGATTAATCCTCTCTAGATCCAGAGTGATCCTTGTTAAAAATAGGCTCTACCTGTGACTCTCCCGGCTCACACGGGCGTCATCACCTTGGCCCCGGCACGCTTCCCGACGTGACTAACGCCGGCGGCGTGTGACTAACCCCCCTGTCCCGCACCGGGGAGGGAGACGGCCCCCGGCAGCGCAGGCAGGCACGAGTGGGCGGCCGAGCCGCAGCGTTTTGGCTGGACCGAGCTCTCCCCGCTCTTCCTCACAGGGTTTCTCCGTGCGTCTCGCCCACCCTGCCAGCGTGCACCACCCCGGGCTGGGAGAAGGTCACCCACCGGCATCCAAGCTGGTCCAGCACCGCAGGGATGCTCTGACCGAAGCTTAGCCCCCGGGTCCCCCCACGGAGCTGGGGACAGGCTGCCATCCCAATCCACCGCCGCGTGCCTGAGGGATCCTGCAAATCTAACGAGGTTTTGGTTATTTCTGAAAACCCCCGGGGCCTGGAGACTGGAAATGGCGGGAAGTCTCAGCTCGCTCAAGAGGAAGGGCTGGCCCAGCCCCACGCGCCCGCTACGGAGATGCAATCCTGGCTCAGCGCTAGATGAGCGGCGGTGTCTGACAATCCCCAAAGCAACCCCAGCACTGAGGCCTCAGGGAAGAAAAAACCACACGCCAAGGAAGATGTCGATTTACTGGAGGGTCCAGAAAAGAAGCATGATTTGGAAAAGCATGAGTTTGGAGGAAAGGCGGGAAGAAGTGAGGTTTTTTGGCATCAAGAAGAGGAAAACGGAGGCAACAGCATCCTTAACCACACCAAGAATCACCGAGAGGCCACCATAATAAACTGCTCCCCAGCCAAAACAAGACTGGACCAGAAGTCCCTTCCAGGCCTCCCTCCGCTCCCTCTTCGGCCCCAAAGCTTCAGAAAGCAAAGACGGACCTGAAAACGTGAATACAAGCAGCATTAATGGTTTTCAGCTCATTTTTTAGAGCACAAATCATGATTTTTACGTGTTTCTATATCCCAATGCAATGTTTGCATCTCCTTGGCTGGAGGAAACAGCAGGATACAACAGCCCAGAGCTTGCAGCCTCCAACCCTTGAATCCACAAAACCAGAAACCCAAAAAAAAAAAAGGGGGAGAAAAGGGGCTAAAATCCAACCAAAGACATCTAATGCAACCAGCACGCAAGGAGACATTTCAAGCCACCCATACCCCCCAGCCCTTTGGAAACACATTAAACGCTCCTCAAGA